>NC_080193.1:119039728-119346502 GCF_030028045.1 Hippopotamus amphibius kiboko | reverse complement strand
ACCTCAGAACAGATTTTGGGAGGGAGGGAGGGAAGAGAGAGAATTTATCCTCCTGGCTCTCTGTCAGCTCCTGTTTCCCATTAGTCAAAGTTTGCCTATGGAGTGGTAACTAACCCCACAATTCCAGGTTGTAGCACCCCACTCCTTCAGCAGCCACCTTGAAGCCAAACCCAGTGCCCTGTGGTGTGACTTGCCATCTAAGTTCAGAAGCAGCAAGAGAATCCAGAACTCAGGGTGTACCTTTCTATGCAGAGACTGCCATGGGGACAAGCCAGGCATTCTTAGGCAAGCAAAACTCAGTAGGCTTAAAGGAAGCAGTCAGCCACACAAATGGCAGCTGAGGTGGAGCGAGCTGAGGGTCCGTGAGATGCTGGCACCAAGGGAATCTGAAGAGGTGCATAAAATTTTCTGCTACAAGCCTTATGTTTTTTACTGGAATCTTAGGCTTAGCCAATATTTCCTTACCCTAAAAACTCTTTATTGTTTAGATTAATACATGTTTAGTTTTAGCAACAGAATTCTTGAGTTTTCTTCATTTTTTCCTAGAAGAGATCTCTTCATGATTTTACCTATTGTGTATGCAAGCATTATTAAATATGAGTACTCAGTGAATCGCATATTTCAAGCTCTAGTTTGTTTTTTCATCTTTTTACATACAGTTGCCAAATGGAATGTCTTCCATTTTCCCATGTCTTTCCCCATTTCCCTGTACTTATAAAATCCTGTTTTGTTTCTCTGTCCTTCCTCTGTCTCTGCCTAATGCATTATTTCTCAGGTTTATTCCCAAAGGGACAGAAATACACGAGAGGGAAGTAGTCTCCATAGCCTCAAGAGTTCTTTTAGGAATATTTACTTGACCCCTGTTTTTTTATGTGTGAGAGGTTTTGTTTGTTAGTATGAAAAAGTGTATTTGATATTCCATGTTTATTATTGGTTAGATGTGATTTTAAAAACATGTAAATAATTTATAACATTGTAGAAAAATTGGAAAACATAGATAAGTAAAAATTAAGATCACCCACTGTTAGTATTGTCACTTATTTTTCTATATATCAAAAGACTCATTAAAAAAAAAAGACCTGAACTTAACTCAGTTCATCTGTCAAAAAATTTGAAATAATTACTCTGAGAAGGTACAAGGGTTGTATATTGCTGCCCTTAAGGAACTGGCCATCTAATTGAAAGGCCATTCATAACAACACGGGAACAGAGCAAGCTGCATAAAATGGAAATACTATAACATAATTCCTCTCTGCCCATAGCAAAATGGTGATTCGATTTTTTAAGAGAATGTTTTCTCAGAAATGCAGAACAAAATTAATTTGCTTAACAGATATTTATGGAATACCTACTATGTGCCAAAAATTGTACCAAGTATTAGGCATGCAAAGATGGCTTAGATATTCCTCCTGCCCTTCTCTCACACAGAGAGAAGCAGGCTCCTTAGAACAGAAGCCAGAGTTAGCTGGACCAAGAGAGGAGCAAAGGCCTTTCGATTAGAGGACAACAGCAAGTGCAAAAGAAAAAATCGCTTTATAAATTATTTGTCAGTACTTTGAGTTCTGGAAAGGGGATATGAAGCCAGTAGTTTCTTTGAAAATACTTCCAAGGGCAATGTGATACCCAAGGAATAATAAAAGGTAAATAGGTAAATTCAAAGGCTGTAGAAACTAACAGGAAAGCAGCTGTTGCATAAAGAATGTAAGAGGGAAGAAAATACTAACATTATTAAACATTAGCTAAAACTGATTGCACAGTGTATAAGGCTGAAAATAAAGCTAGTTTCATTTTCAAAAGCATTATGTATGGATCATAAAAGAGAGATAACTAGTATACAGTCAGGAAACATTAAAAATGACATGAGAGTATCTCTTATTAAGTTTATGATTCCAAGTTTCTTAGGAATATCTAATTTGTTTTGAGTTAAAAGCAGTTCATTAATAGATTTCATTGGTTAATGTAATATGATTTTAAAATGTCTTAAATCTCATAAAAAAAGCCATTGTACAAAGTGAGAAGGGTTCTGTATATTATAGCAAATATTTGTGGTTTGCTTTTCTTGAACAGTAAGAGTATCTGGAAATGACTCTGAAATATATAAATATATATATATATAAACAATTGAAATTGTGTTTTTGATATGAGGAGTTTCAAAATATTAACTGATTTTCTTGTGAATCATCTGTCTTTCTTGAAATGATACACATTTGCAAATTTGTTATAATAGACCTAGGAAAGGAATTTTGCAACAGATTTATGCGTCTAAGAAAACTGCCTTGTAAAAGTAAAATAATCCAATAAACCATAAACATAGCATTGTTAATGTGTGCTTTGGGCAGAGAGTTTTCAGTTGTAAGGTTTTTTTTTCCCCTTTCCCCATTCCCACCTTTCTTGTGTTATAAGAAAAGAAGAATCAAGAAATGAAGTAACTAAAATGTCTGGTTCTGTAGGGTGTGCTCACCGTTCACTGCATTTCCTTTAGGTCATTAACTTTTTAAACGCCCGAGATAAGCTAGCCTGTGTCAGTGCTGATCCATCAGATCTATCACGTTCATTATTAATGCAGTATTACCCCCATCAGCATTGGTCTTGCACTGTGTCCCTTTTCCCTTCTAAAGTATC
Source organism: Hippopotamus amphibius kiboko (assembly GCF_030028045.1). Classification (NCBI taxonomy): domain Eukaryota; kingdom Metazoa; phylum Chordata; class Mammalia; order Artiodactyla; family Hippopotamidae; genus Hippopotamus; species Hippopotamus amphibius. Next base: position 119,343,880 of record NC_080193.1, on the reverse strand, counting down.
ATTTGCAAGTTACCCGAAACGTTTTTCATTTATTGACCTCATGCTGGTGTCTAATTACCTTTTCTACTTCACATTGTCATGAGCTATTTGTGTCATCATTTTACTACCTCAGAAGTTTATTTTTTAAGTCACTTCCCTCCAGAGTAAAATATATCCAAGGGAAGAACATTTTTTCTTTGCTTACCGTTTTACACATAGATTTCTAAGCCAGTGGTACTAGTTTCTTTATGGGAGCACTATGTGTACCTAGAATGCCTCGAACTTTCTGTTTAGTTTATGATTATGGTTTTATTTATATTTCCACATATATTTCCTGTGATTTTTCTTTTATTTATAGACCCTTGGCTGCTAAGTTACTAGGCTTTTATGTGTACTTTACTAGATTACTTCAGTTTAATAAAATATAGTTTCAGAATTCCAAATACATCATCAAAGCATTTCAGTCTTGGGAGGTGGGAAGAGAAGGTGTTCATTAATTGATTGACTTTTCCCATTCAAGCCCTACAATGAATTGTATTTTGATATTTGAATAAATTGAATCAAATAAATTGATAAAGTGAATATTTTTATTTTATAATTTTAAGTAGTATAAGATTGTAGTATAAACTTTCTTAAATGAATAATGAAGATTTTTGTTTGGTTTTATTACAGGATGGAGTGGTTCTTGTTCATTGTAATGCAGGAGTTTCCAGGGCTGCTGCAATTGTAATAGGCTTCCTAATGAATTCTGAAGAAATCTCATTTACCAGTGCCTTTTCTTTGGTGAAAAATGCAAGGCCTTCCATATGTCCAAATGCTGGCTTTATGGAGCAGCTTCGTAGGTATCAAGTGGGCAAAGAAAGCAATAAGTGTGACAAAATACAGGAATTAGAAGAAACAACAGTTCCTGAGTTACATTCTAGCCGATGATGGACAACTGTAATTTCTGAGTTGGTCTCTAGAGCCACCTTTCCCCTTTTTGAGAGTAAACTAGTAGAAACTTCCTTTTCTCATGCTTTTCTCAAGTGGAAATAGAGGTCAACTGATGGTCCTAAGTTAGGGCATAAGTAAAATTTTTAATTATATCATGTTTTCTTTAATATTATAATGTGTAATTAAATGCTTCTTTGATTTGCTGAGGGAAAATAACAATGTGTTACCAATAGTGATTTCTGCAGAAAGAAAAGGTTTAAATTTAAAATCTATATTAAAACATGAAAGATTAAATTAGTTGGTTAAAACTTTTGGTAGTTTTCTATTCTAGCAACTGTTTACATGAAGGAAAAAACTTGAGTGCTACTTGACTTATTTCAGAGGGAGGTAAATTTCTTTGTGAAGAATTTAAGATTAAAAAACAATACCTTAAACCTCCCAAAAGAGGTAACCAAAATCTGAAGTGTTATACAATATTTATGTAGTGGTTACAATATTCACAAAATTATGTCCTTTTATGAAAATGTACCCACTTTTCATTTTATTTTTTTAATTTAATTTCATTCCCTGTGTTCATTTTTTAAAGTTTTTTATATAGCTATTCTCTCTTGCTTTATTGTGATTTTATGGTTCTTTTATTAGGTGATCTAATCTTTTACATTGTGTGCTTTTTATTCTGGGTCCCTGGCATTCTGTTTTTGGGTCTGATGTCATAATTTTCTGATCTCCTTGGATCTATGGGAAAGTGTTTCACTGAAAAATCATTTTTAAAATATGGTTTGATTAACGATCTGTTTTCTAGTTTGGTATTTTACTAGGGAACATATTTTTAAGTAAAGAACAATTATGGCTTTGTAAGAAATTTTACATTTTTAGAAAGCCAAAAATTATTTATAATTTTATTTCTGGCCAGAGGCTTTGATTAGTTTCTTTTTTAAATTAAGTCTCTGTATTGGCAAGGTTGAACTCTGTACATTATGAATTTGCTTAAAGATATTCTTTGAATTATTCAGAATAAAAGGTACTTAAAATTAATTATAATTAAGGTACAATTTATTTAATAGCTTTCAAGTAGACTTTCATGACTTAGAAAATATCATTGCTTTCTAGATTTTATTAAGAAAGTCCTGAACTCTTCTTAAATACACATTATAGAGAGCAAGCATTTTCCTATGTGTCTTTGTGGTCAGTATTGCTGAGGGTTTGCTGGGTGAACTTTTTCCATTCACATGAAAGCATTTATTTAAATAAATTTTCCTTTGTTTCCTTTGCTATTTAGTTATCAGCCATTAAATGTTGTGAATATGAAGACTAAAATAGAACTTATTCCTTATGGATAATGTATTTTTGTCTGTAGTTGCTATGCGTAGTTGTTGCCTGTAGTGATCTGGTTACAGTACATACATGTACCTTCTGTATCATCTACAGAAGTGCTTTGAGCATCAATTTTGTTTTCTCTCAAATGCTAGTAGTTTGCTGTATCTAAAATAAATCAGTAAAGGTAATTCAGTCTTTTAAATTAGGGGTGCCACGTAAGGCAGCGATGGGTCATACATGTCATGTGTTTATTGGGCTTCTCAGCGATATGTCACTCTGTCATACCAAGTTATTTATGAAAAGGAACTTTATCATGATTCTCCGTCTCACATATTATAAATGGATCTCAAATATACATTTGTTTTGAGGGAGTGGAAAAAGTATTTCAAGGACTTTTTGCCTCTATTTTAAAATAGACATTCTTATTTTAGAAAGTTCCCCTCAGAGGTAATTTCTCCAAAGATTTTGCAGTGTAACAAGTATAAATCAGAGTATTGTCTTAAAACCTTACCCTGTGAATTAACTCAATGAATTAACACCATTATAAGCAAAACCACAATACATTTAAAAAAACAAACCAGAAATGTAGCACAATGAATCATTTGACTTTGCCAGGTGATTCTAAATCATTGATTTTTCTGCCTAAAGCATCCTGAACACATTTAGTTGCCCTGTAGTTATTTTAAGAATTTAAACCAGAAGATTTTAAAGTTTTATATTCTTAGAATACATACAGTGGCATTTACAATTAACACATTTATGGTTTGTTTCCATTGATATACTTTTAAAAAAACCTTATAGTTAAACTTTTCTACTTCAGGTGAAACTTTGACTTACTGTTTTGTATCCATATTTATAACGAGCCCTTTATTGTTTCTAGGTATTGATATACTTTAACAAAAATAATAAATTGACTTTCTCCCATTAATATCTTTATTTCTTTGAGGTTATTTGTTTTAAAAGATTTACCACTTATTTGCTGTCAAATTCTGGATTAAAAAAAATCTGTTGGCAAAGCACAAAATTATATATTTTGGAGTATAAATTAGTTTAAGGTCTGTGGAGTTTGATCCTCCAGCCACCTCAAGAATTGAAAAGCTATAATCAGATCTTATAATTGGCATTACTCTGGATAAATTGGCAGTGAAAATTCAATAGAATATCCTAGTACTTTAAGTCAAGAGAAGATGCTGAATTACTCTGAGATTAAACTGAGATTTACTGTCTTAGTAAAGCCTTCCCTGACCACCTTATTTCAAGTTGCTTCCATCCCTAATACTTATATCTACCTTTCCTGTTTTATTTACTGCATATCCCTAATTATCACCAAAATTATTTATATTTTAGTTATTTATTTTGTTTTTCCCATCAAAACTTCGGCTCCCCATGAGGGCAGAGATTTCACTATGTTGTTTATCTGCACTAGAGTGTACCCCATATCAGGCATTCAGAATTGCTTGTTAGAAGGAAGGGAGCCGGGAAGGAAGGAAAAAAAAATTTATGCGTGTTGTTGTGCCAGCTTAATGATACCTACTGCAGATCACAGTTCCTGCACTGGCGAGTGAACAACGGTGTTCATCTGCACCCATGTCTGACAGTGCGTGAGGGTGACAGCAGGGAATATTAGGTCCGAAACAGATCTACATAGGCCCCTATGCAACAGAAAACACGAGTGCCCTTTTTAATTTCTGAATACTTTTCTTTCTTTCCTTCTTTTTTCTTTCTTTCCTTCTTTCTTTCTTTCCTCCTTTCTTTCCTTTCCTTTCCTTTGCTTTTTCCTTTTTTTTTTTTGCTGCACTGCCTAGCTTGCGGGATCTTAGTTCCCCAACTAGGGATCAAACCCATGCCCACTGCAGTGGAAGTGCAAAGTCCTAACCACTGGACCACCAGGAAGGTCCCTCTGAATAATTTTCTAGTAAAATTATTTAGAAATTTAAAAACTGATCAAACAGCAAGAGTATTCAGTATATGGTATTTTGCTTTCACTCAAGATATAAAAGAATAATGGCTTATGTGCTGATTATCCCTTTATTGTCTCAGCTCCAAGTCCACTCTTCATTGTGTCTACAAAAAGGAAGATGGGTCATTTAAATATCTTTCCTTTGACAGCTGGTGTGATGTTGAGCTTTGTCAGTAGAGGCTCTGTGTGTTGGAGAGCCCTTTCGGGAGGAAGGAGCATTTCTGTCCAGCTTGGTGTGCCTTCAAGGCAGCTCCTGCATTTCAGACAGCCTCCTACAGCACTCACAGCTTCTCCATCATCTAGTCCTGGGAGCCAGGCTTCTTCAGCACTTGACTCCTATAGCACCCCGTGGCAGCAGCTTTCCTGGATAATGTCCTGGTTTGATAGCAGAGTGCCTGTGGTGAGACACCTCCCTGTCAACAGCTTTGCCTGGCATCCTAGAGGGTGGATTTCCAGCAAGTTCTTCCATATCTCTGCCGTTCAGTGAGCCATAGCTTCACTCTGCAACAAGATCCAAATTTCAACCCTAGGAGTCTTCTTTCTTGAACACTCATGCCCAGGCTGCTCTTTATATCTGCTATTGCTGTATTGTTTACAGCTCTTTACTTCCTCCTTTCTAACCAGTCCCTCATTACTCCAATCCTATTATGGTTAATAAACTTTCATATTAAACTTTCCTGGCCCAAATTATTGTGTGGTTTACCTCTCCTGGTGGACCCAGACTGTCTAGCCAATAATTTACAGTCAATTATTTTAATAATTGTCCTTGTGGAGTGTTTCTGATAGCAGGTCAAGCTTTGTTACAACCATGCAGATTATGATAATAAAAGCTCAAATGGCAATGTTGTAGGAATATTTTTTAAGAGTCTAATTCTATCAATATAAAGTGTTCACTGTAAGAGTATAAAGACAATGACCTGATTTTGTTAATGCTTCTTGTCTACAGAGTGATGAATTCTTTAAAGTTAAAAAAAAAGCACACAAATAGTGCAAATTTGCTATTGCTCTTATGTTTACACCCACTGCTTCCTTTCATATATCATACCAGCAGGAGAGGAAATTGCTTTCATTGCTTGCAGGGAGTTCCCACTCTCATCTATCCACAGTTCAGTTCTTCTACTAAATTTGTAAATCTACTTAATAATTGTTGTAATTACTGCTAATGCAACTTCATGAACTCTGGGGGGTAAATGAAAACAGCTAATGTCTCACCACTAGAGATTTGTTCATATATACCTTTTATAAAAGCAAATGCATGCTTTTATAAGTTCTCACAAACAAAAACTTCCTTATATTTTCCCCAGGATTGACATACATCTTGCTGTGTATAATTTATAGCGTTCCCCCTTCCCCTTTAAAAAATCTGGTATAGTAACTGCCTATCTTTAGTTTTATGACACGCTCACAGCATGTCTTAAATATGACTGATCTTGCTTTGGGGATATCATTAGCAGTTTTTTTCAGGATTTCTTCAACTCATAAAAAGAATTTTTTTCACATTCAGGGGCTCCCCTGCAGACTCTTATTTTTTTATGCTATTTATTGACAACTATTTATTGATCATCTACTACATGTCAGACACTGATAGTTGCTGGAGATATAATGATAAGTAAAACAAATCCCTGCCCCCATGGAGCTTCCATTTAAAGTCACATCACTATGTAATAACCAGACATATCTACACTGCTCCCTCAGCCTTCTCTTAGTTAGATTTTCCCCTGTTTTAAAATGTCTGAACCATGGAGGTCTTTCTTATCTTAGGGGAGGTGGGCAAATGACCAAGGGCAGAATTTTCTAAGGATCTTTTAACACAACTGCTCCTGGTCCTACTGAAGTAAATAGCAGCCTTAAGAAATACAAAAACTCCTCCTCATCAGCATCTACCTACAATGATAACATTAATTAACAATAAAGACCAAAATTTAAAGAAAACAATTTCCTAGTGTTCACTAGAAAAAAAGCTGTCTACACGGGGAGATGTGTATAAAAACAGATGATTGAACTTGGTGTACCCCCCCAAAAAAAATAATAAATAAATTTAAGGAAAAAAAGCTGTCTACAGATACCAATTGTATATTCTTTCTGTTATAGTAAAGAGCCCTGTAATCATATTTTAAAAAACTTCCTTCCCCAATGTTCAGCCTATTTTTTTTTTAAGTTGTGATCAAGCTACACACACACACACACACATTCTTTTATAGGTGGTGAATGTGTTTTATAAGTGATTTTCAAAAGACATTTATTCTTTAATGTTTTTTTCTTTTTGGCCACGCCACAGGGATGACTGGGGATCGAACCCACGTGCCCTGCACTGGAAGCACAGAGTCTTAACCACTGGACCGCCAAGGAAGTCCCCAAAGACCTTTATCCTTTTTTTAAAAAAATTATTATTTAATTAATTAATTTATTTATGGCTGCATTGGGTCTTCATTGCTACACACAGGTTTTCTCTAGTTGTGGTGAGCAGAGGCTACACTTCATTGCGGTACAGGCTTCTCATGGCGGTGGCTTCTCTTGTGGAGCACAGGCTCTAGGTGCATGGGCTTCCATAGTTGCGGCACACAGGCTCAATAGTTATGGCACACAGGCTCAGTAGTTGTGGCTCGCAGGCTCTAGAGCAAAGGCTCATTAGTTGTGGCACACAGGCTTAGTTGCTGTGCAGCATGTGGGATCCTCCCGGACCAGGGATTGAACCCATGTACCCTGCCTTGGCAGGAGGATTCTTAACCACTGCACCACCAGGGAAGTCATCAAGTAAAGTTTTAATGAATGCTTTTTTTGTCTGGAGTTAATGAGAATTGTAGAATATATTAGTACTTACTATAATAAAAAGTTCTTGAGATACAAATAAGTGCTTAACCTACTCTAAGGATACGGACTATATAGTGAGAAAATTTTGTTCCTAAGGTACTCATCATTTGGAAATCTACTTCAATTTTCATTTAAATTGAGTGCCTATAATTAAGCTAGGTGCTATCACTATAACTTCTTCAATATTTGCAAATTAATCCTATTATAATAATAATTGCAACATCTTTCAAAGAAACAAACAAAATTTATAAACATTCTATTGCTAATTCTTTCAGCTTGCTTGTGAAGCCAGTTAACAGTTTACCCATACAGATACAGTCATCCAAGGAGTCTATACCTTGACAGAACAGAAAAGAATATAATTGTTTCCTTAAATATCAGCTTGATTAATGTTTGTAAAGAATAAAGGTCTTTTAGGACTTCCCTGGTGGTGCAGTGGTTAAGAATCCTCCTGCCAATGCAGGGGACAAGGGTTCAATCCCCAGTCAGGGAAGATCCCACATGCCGCAGAGCAACTTAGCCTGTGGGCCACAACTATTGAGCCTATGTGCCGCAACTACTGAAGCCTGTGCTCCACAACAAGAGAAGCCATGGCACTGAGAAGCCCATGCACTGCAAGGAAAAGCAGCCCCCCTCTCCACAACTATAGAAAGCCTGCACGCAGCAACGAAGACCCAATGCAGCCAATAAACAAAAAAACAAATTAATTAAAAAAAAAGACATGGCATCATATTTTTCAAAAGCTGAAAGAAAAGAACTGTCAACCTCAGATCCCATACCCACTAAAAATATCCTCTTGGAATTAAGAGACAATCAAGACATTTTCAGATGAAGGAAAACTAATTTTTGGCCAGCTGAGCTACCCTAAAAGATCGGCTTAAAAGAAGTTCTCTAAAGAGAAACAAAATGATAAAAGAAGGAACCTCAGGAAAAAAGAATATGATAAAAATATGAATGAATACAATAAACTTTTCTTCTCCTCTTGAGTATCTACATTGTATTTCATGGTCAAAGACAAACAAATCAAAATCTGATATGCTTCTAAATGTATGTAGGAAAACAATTTAAAACAATTATATTATAAACAGGTGAGGGTAATATTAGCTACTTTTGCCTAATAAAATGGTGGACTTCACTGATTTATTTTCACATGTTGAGCCAAGGCATAAAGATTTCTATACTTCATTTGAAATGGTAAATGATGACAAACTTTAACACCCATTTAGCATACTCCCAGAAAAATAAGAAAAAGAGAAAACATTCTCAACTTGATAAAGAGCAGCTATAAAAAAAAAAGTATGGCTGACATTATATTTAATGTGAAAGACTGAATGCTTTCCTGCTAAGATTGGTAGCAAGGCAAGGATGTGCATTCTCACCACTTTTTCAACATATTGCTGCAATTTCTAGCCAGAGCAATAAATCAAGAAAAGGAAATTAAAGTTATACAGATCAGAGAGGAAGAAATAAAAGTTCCTTTTGCAGATAGCACTGTTGTCTACATAGAAAGTTCCTAGGAATCTACAAAAATCTATAACTAATAAGTGAGTTCAGGAGGGTTGCAGGATACCAGACATATATAGTAAAGTCAATTATTTTTCTACATACTAGCAATGAACACTTGGTCACCAAAATTAAAAATACAGTATTGGTTACAATTACTCAAGGGTGGGAGGGAGAGAGAGAGGGAGAGAGAGGAGAAACATTTAGATGTAAATGTAACAAAACATGTATAGGACTTATACACCAAAACTATAGAATACTGATGAAAGAAATCAAAGATCTAAATAAATGGAGAAATATATTGTCTTCATGAATTGAAGACTCCCCATAGTAAGGATGTCAGTTCTCCCCAGGGTAATATACAAGTTTAATGCAATTCCTATCAAAATTCCAGCAAGAATTTTTATAGATATAGATAAGATTATTCTAAAATGTATATGGAAAGGCAAAGAACAAGAATAGCTACAATCTTGTAAAACCCCCCCCCAAAAAAAATCACCCAAAGAAAATCCAGCACACACACACACACAAAAGAATAGCTACAACAATTTTGAAAAAGAATATAGTACACTTTCCATAAAGTACTGCTATAATAGTACTTATGGTATAGTGAAAAGACATATAGGTACAGTGATCAAGATTGTGTAATATTGGCGGGGAGATAGACACATTGATCAATGGAACAGAACGGAGGACCCAGTGCTAGACTTATGCAAACACTCCAATTTTTAACACAAGTTCAAAAGCAATTCAATGGAGGAAAGATAGCCTTTTCAACAAATAGTGCTGGGGCAATTGGACATCTGGATTTCTGTAGGGGAAAAAAAAAAGAACCTTGATGTAATCTCATACCTTCAACAAAAATGAACTCAAAATGGAGTGTACACTTAAATGTAAAGCTATTAAACATCTAGCAAAAAATAGAAAAACACGTTTGGACTCCAGGGCCAGGCAAAAAGTTCTTAGACTTCACACTAAACTCATGGTCCATAAAAGGAAACGTTTATAAACTGGACTTAGTCAAAATTAAAAATTCTGCTCTATGAAAGCTCTTGTTAAGAAGATGAAAAGATAAGCTACTGAGTGGAAGAAAATATTTTCAGACCACATATCCAAGCAAAAGACTAGTATATAGAGCATATTAAAAACTTCTCAAAACTCAATAGTAAAAAATCCATCTAATTAGAAAATGGACAAAAGACATGAAGAGATATTTTACAGAAAAGGATACACATGTGGCAAATAACCACAGGATAAGATGTTCAACATCATTAGCCGTCAGGGAAGTGCAAGTTAAAATCATGATCAGATATCACTACACACCTATCGGAATGGTTAAAATGAAAAATGGTGACCACACCAAGTGTTGGTAGGGACGTGGAGAAACTGAATCATTTATATGTTGCTGGTGGGATTTTAAAATGGTGCAGACACTCTGGAAAACAGTTTGGCAGTTTCTTTAAAAAGTAACCATGCAATGAAGTAACTGCAAATCCTGTGCATTTTTCCCCAGGAAAATGATGATGTATATTGATACAAAAACCTGTGAATGAATATTTATAGCAGTTTTATTTGTAGTATCCCAAACTGGAAACAACCCAGATGTCCTTCCATGGATGTATGTTTAACCAAACTGTGGTGCACCCATACCATGGAATATTTATTACTCAGCAATAAAAAGGAATGAACTATTGATACCTGAAAAAGCCTGGATGAATCTCCAAAAAATTGTGCTGAGTGAAAAAGCCAATCCCCAAATATTAACATTGTGTTATTCCATTAATACAACATTCTATGTTGTATTACATATATATCTACAAAATTATAGAAATGGAGAAGAGATTAGTGGTTGTCAGGGGTTAAGAAGGTGTGCAACAGAGGGGAAGTGGGTGTGGTTATAAAAAGGCAACAGGAGAGACCCTTGTGAATATAAAAATATCCTGTATCTTGATGTATCAATATTCAGTATGCTGGTTGTGACATTGTACTATAGTTTGGCAAGATGTTACCATTTGGGGAAAACCAGGTAAAGGGTATATAGCATCTCTCTGCATTATTTTTTACTTCTTGTGAATCTACAGATATCTCAAAATAACAAAGTTTAATAAAAACCTTACAAAAACCTCCAAGTACCTCACTTCATGAAGCTTACAACATAGCTGGGAGGACAGATAATAACTTTAAAATTACAGAAGTATATAATTCAAATCGTAACCTTGTCTAGTTATAAGGGAAAGCTTTCCTGACTTTTGAGCAGTTATTTGAGATCAGTGCTGAAAGACAAGTAGGAGTTAACTAAGCTCAGTTGAGTGGGTTGCTGAAGATCTTCCAGAACTAAGGGAAGAACATATGTGAAGACTCAGGAGTGGGAAAGAGCCTGACACATTGGAATAATGGGAAGAAGGCTGAGATGCTGGGGCAGTGAACAAGAGAATATGACATGGTGTCAGGTGAGACTGAGTGATTAGGCCAGAGCAAGCAAAGGCTTATGGGTAGCTTCAGGATTCTGGTCTTTTAGAGCAGTGGAAGAAATGGAAAAATTTTAAGCAGGAGAGCAATTTGCTCAGAATGTTACTTTTAAAGGATCACTCTAGCTATGCTGTGGAGTGTGGATTAGGGAGGGGGAGTATGACTAACCAGGAAGCTAAATCCGGGTATCAGCTGGTAAAGCTGGGATTTGGTTAAAGCAGTAACAATGGGAAGAAGTGGATGCACTTGAAAGGTATTTAAGAGGTAGAATTCAAAGGAATGAATTAGTCTTGAAAGGAGGTTTTAAAGACCATTTCAAGATTTCACTCTTTAAGGACTAGATAGCTAGGGGTGCCATTCTCTGAGATAAATACTCAGGTTTTACATAAAAGACCACAAGGTTGGCTTTTTATATTTGATTTGGAGGTACCTTTGAGATATCCAAGTGGAGATGTCCCATAGGCAATTGGATATATAAATTTGGACGTCAGAGAATGATTTGGCTTAGTGGTATGAACTGAGCATCATTAGGGTGATGGGTGTGAATGCCATCATACAGAGAAAGACTTTAGAGTAAGAACAGATAGTAAGATTGAGCCTTTGGGAACAACATTTCTAGGCTAGATAGGGGAGGATGAGCCAAGAAAAGAAACTTAGCCACATGGTCAGAGAGGTAGGAGGGAAACCAAAAGAAATTAGGGAGAATTTCAAAGAGAATTTACCGTGAACTAATACTACTAAAAGTTATGTAAGATGAGAACTGAAAATATCTCGAATTTAGCCTTATGGAGGTCTTTGGTGACCTTGGCAAGAGCTGTTTGGTGAATTAATGGGGGAAGAAGCCAAATTAGTTTATTAAAAGCTATGTATAGGCTAAATGACATATAAGAGCATTAGGATAAATTTCAGTTATTAAATATATATTATATATAATGTATATCACTGGGTGAATGTCAATGCATTGTAGCTACTATTATTTCCACTATTTAGATTAAAAAACTAAGTCCTAGAGATTTTAATGTCATATAACTGTTAGGTATTTAAAGTCAAGATTTGCACCTGACCTCAACAAAATGCTACTTCTCTAAATGAAGATATTATCAAGTAAGAAAATATTAATTTTTCCATTTATTTTTCACTCATTTTTCCACATCAGCTGGGTGAGAATTTATGACCTTTGAACACCCTAGAATTTAGGCTTATTGATTAAAACAAAGAATTTAATTAGGGAAAGTGTCAAAATATACAGAATTATAGAGAATACAACAATCAACCATCAACCATTATCAACTTACGGCTTTTCTTGTTTAAAGGATACCCTCAGCTATCATACTCCTTCCCTGCTCCTGCTCTCCCGTATCCCAGTAGCTTATTTCAAGGAAAATCCCAAAGCTTCTCCCAAAGTCGATCCTATTTTTTTTTTTAGTGTTGTCCATTTTTCCTGCTAAAACTTCCATGGGGCTTTCAAACATCTGATTAAGCCTATCTGACAGTTCAAATATAGAAGCAGAAAATAAAATTTTATTTATAACATATTTATATTTATAAAATGTAATTTATAACACCTGAAAGATGTTTTTTTTTACAGCAGCTTTACATTCATTGCAAAACTGAACCACAGGTACAGAGATTTCCCGTAAACCTTCTGCCTCCACACATGCTTACTCTCCTCCTTTATCATCTCCCTCCTTTATCAACAATGGCACACTTGTAACAAGTGGTGAAACTACACTGACATATCATTATCAGCCAAAATCCATAGTTTACATTAGTTTGGATTCACTCTTGGTGTTTTACATTCTGTGGGTTTGAACAAATTTATAATGACATGTATCCACCATTATCGTATCATACAGAATAATCTCACTGCCCTAAAAATCCCCGATGATCTGCCTATTCATACCTCCCTCCCAAAGTTATGTAAGTTTTGATGTTATCTTTTTACTTCCAACAGGTGATAAGAACCATTTAATTGATTAAAAGATTACAAATGAGTCAGTTAAACTGATGTATCTTTTGATGTTTGGTTACCCCCTTCTGCCAGGTGTTTACTGTAATGAAACAATCGAAAGAACTCGTAAGTTTCCAAATGTGATATTTATCCTAATTTATAAAGGCATAGTTTTGGTCATCACTACTTATAGAAGTCAGATAATGCAAATAACAACTAATGGATTTGTATTTTTCTGGACACAGTCCCTACATCTTAAACACCACGAAGCTCTTTTGGAGATCACTTGTCCATGGGCCCTACAGAATAATGGTTCCTCTGTGTGCTTTATGTGACATCACACTCTAAGTGACGGACAGCCCAAGCTATACCAGCTACTAAAGGGCTGAGATGATGGGAATATGAGTAAGACGTAGCCTCTCCTCATTCTCTTTACAAATGTGACAACTCTACTCTTTCCCTAAATTCTTACCAAAGGTGGATATTGTTTTTCTTCACTTCAATTAAAAAAAATTCTTTGTTTTTATTTTTAAAATAGACTAGGAGTGGGATTTAAGAATTTAGGGTTATATGCAAATACTGCATGTTAATAGACATTTATAAATAGGTTGAAGAGTATTCAGTATGCGTGATGGATTACACAGCAGTTTGGCTGCAAATATATCAAATATATTGAAAACAAATAAATTTTGAGATTTCACATATTTCTGACTTTTTAAAAATTTGTTTTGTGTTTAGGAGAAAGTTGAAATATGTATATATAGCCCAGAGCAAATTTTCAGGTGGGACTCTCTGTAGTCCTAGGTACTTCACCCAGGTGTTTCAGGGGTGACTTGGAGGTGATAGTCGACAGCCTGGGGGCAAGAACACTGAGTTACTGGGGTTTGTATTTTTCCTGTTTTTTTTTCCCCAAACCAGAGTGATTCTGTTGTATGTATTAAGTATCTGCACAATACCTTGTTAAATGAAAGCGTTCTCCATCTAAGTTTGAAAATCAATGGTCTACAAAAATAGCACTTTGATGGAATCATATGTCTCTGGAAGGCAGCATTCAGGGAACCACAAACCCGGTATAGAAATAGGAAACAGGTGTTCCACTTTATGTGATATTTTATTTACTATGTTCAGAAAAGAAAGTAGGAAAGCAAGTAGTGCAATTAAGATATCTGTGTACAGAACACTATGATGAACATGCAATATTTCTAAAGTTTGTAGTTTAACAAGAAATGCAAAAAGTATAATTGTGCCATACAATGTTATTCATCCAAGATAATCCAAGTTATAAAAATCTCATTTTACCAAAAAAAGGATAAAGAGAACTACAAATAGGTCTTCATTTTATAATATATATAATAAGCACTTCTAATAGAATTAATGTGCAAAATTATTTTAAACATCTGAAAACATGCAACATTGCATCAAATATTATATCAGATAATTACATTTTATTCAATTTTTATTTATTTAGAACTTGTTAATTTGTTCATTTATTTACTTTTTCAACATAAATTTATTGAAAAGTGATAGAAATGCAGAATAGAAAAAGTTATGATCTTGTCTTCAAGAAAATTCATCTAATGGGGCTGAAAAAAAACTTAAAAAACAAGTGTCTTGTAGCAAATGGGTTGCAGAAATAATGTGTTGTACATTTTGAAATGAAATGGTGGTTGAGGGCTGGCAGGGCTGGGGCAAGTTTCTTGGTGGAAGAGAGCTGCTACTAGTGAGAAGGACAGGGATTTGTAAATTGCAGCGGAAGGAGAAGAGATACTAGGCAGGGGGATTGCTGTGAACAAGGAATACAATGCGAAGATCTTTCACAAGAGGTTGAAGGCTTGCAAAGGGGAAAAGTGGGAGAATTGATTGGAGCAGAAGATTTGGGGGAAGAGGGTGAAGAGACTATTTTTGAAGTCATGTTTCTCAACCACCCTCAGTGCAGGTAGGGTGAAAATGCATATTCCTTTTAGGGTGCCTATTGAAACCACTAAAAGAGATGTTTCTACCCTCCTGTCTCAGTTTGTTTGGGCTATTACAACAGAATACCATAGACTGGGGGACTTATAAACAACAGAAGTTTATTTCTCCACAGTTCTGGAAGCTGGGAAGTCCAAGATCAAGTCTCCAGAAGATTTGGTGCCTGGTGAGAGCCTGTTACCTGGCTTATAGACAGCATCTTGTTGCTATATCCTCCCATGGCCAAAGGGGATGGGGAGCTCTCTGGGGATGCTTTTATAAGGGCACTAATCTCATTTATGAGGACTCCATCCTCATGACCTAACCACTTCTCAAAGGCCCCACCCCTAAATACCATCATACTGGGGTTAGTATTTCCAACCTGCGAACTTTGGGGGACACAAATATTCAGTCTATAGCACCTCAAGAGATTCTAATTTTCCTCTTCCATTGCTGCCTGGATGAGAATATATATAGGGTAATGTGGGACACTATTGGTTGCATGTGCTGCACACGTGAAGCTTGTGGCATTGAAGAAAAGGAGGGAATAGGAAGGCAGTGAGCATTTTGGACAGCTGACTAATGTGTCCAAGGAAGGGAGCATTGGCTAGTGGTGTGTTAGATTTGGTGGGAGAGACCAAAGGCAGGGAGATGTTAAGAGTTGACTGCCATTGTCTAGGCATTAAGGAGAAAGAATAGCACTTGGTATCTGAATGTTGGATAGAAGGGAAGGTGGAAGCCAGAAAAAGCAAAGCGGACCAGGCACTGTACTAAGCATAACCATCTTTCAAAGTAGGTATTGTTTCTATTTTACACAAAGTCAAATCTATAGAGATTTAATGCAAATTGAAGTAATACAGGATTTAAGTTGGGGAAGTTAGGCTTTGAATTCAGGTCTGTTTCACTTTAGATTCTGCTCTAACATACTGTGCTTTTATTTTATTTTTAAAATATTAGATGTGTGTTTTTTTGTTTTGTTTTTAATTTGTTCATTTATTTATTGGCTGCATTGGGTCTTCATTGTTGCGCGCAGGCTTTCTCTAGTTGTGGCGAGCAGGGGGCTACTCTTCATTGTGCTGAGAGGGCTTATTGCGGTGGCTTCTCTTGTTGCAGAACACAGGCTCTAGGCACGTGGGCTTCAGTAGTTGTGGCTCACGGGCTCAATTGTTGTGGGTCACGGGCTCGAGAGCACAGGCTCAATGGTTGTGGTGCTCAGGCTTAGTTGCTCTGTGGCATGTGGGATCTTCCTGGCCCAGGGCTCGAAACCATGTCCCCTGAATTGGCAGCCAGATTCTTAACCATTGAGCCACGTAGGAAGTCCTAACATACCGTGCTTTTAATTTCAATTCTTCTGTAAGTGGTTTTACATTTTGATTTCTGAGAACTTGTCATTTAATGCTGGAATTATTATTGCCTCATGCAAATTACAAAATTCTTGGCTGGATTTAGGATTTCAGGAAAACCCAGAGGAAATAGGGAGGATGGGTGGGTATTTTGAGCATAATGAGTTTGGTATGGATCAGAGAGATTCTCAGAAGTCGTACATATAGCACATCTTTTATAAAATTAGTAAGTGAGCAAAACAAAACAACGTATTTTTTCCTTTTATTTATTCTTGTTTGTTTTTAAATTTTTATTCTATATTGGAGTATAGTTGATGAACAATGTGTTAGTTTCAGGTGTACAGCAAAGTGATTCAATTATACATATACATGTATAAATTCTTTTTCCTAAATTCTTTTCCCATTTAAGTTACTACAGAGTATTGAGCAGAGTTTCCTACGCTATACAGTAGGTCCTTGTTGGTTATCTATTTTAGTTTATTTGTGGCCGCCTCTGGCAGCTTGTGGGATCTTAATTCCCTGATCATTGTGCCCTTGGCAATGAAAGCGCAGAGTCCTAACCACTGGACCCCCAGGGAATTCCCTATTTTAAATACAGCAGTGTATACATGTCAATCCCAAATTCCCAATCTATCCCTCCCCCCACCCTTCCCCCCTGGTAACCATAAATTCGTTCTCTGTGCTTCTGTTTTGTACATAAGTTCATTTGTATCTTTTTTTGATTCCACATATAAGCGATATCATGATATTTGTCTTTCTGTGTCTGATTTACTTCACCTAGTATGATAATCTCCAGGTCCATCCATGCTACTGCAAATGGCGAAACAGCGTATTTTTGCACACATATATATAGAATGTGTGTGATAGCTGAATATGCTCTAAAGAGAAGCAGTAACGTAGGGGAAGGAGGTCAGCAGGGATGGCATAGGGAGGAACACGCAGGATTCTGCAGTGTGGTGAATTCACGGGTGTTTATTACTAGCCTTCATTATTTAATATCTTTTGCATGTATTAATATATAACAAAACAGCAAATATGAGTTATGCTTTAATGCAAAACTGTGCCAATATAACACAAAATTTAAAAAAATGGCATAGGGATGGCAGTAAATATGCTTTGAGAACGGAGTTTCACGCAACGAAGCTCAGAAATCGACATTTGAAAGCGGCACCATCTGTTTCTCCAAGCCAACTTTTCCAGGTGGTACTTGGAAAAGCTGACTGATGACAGAGCACTGGGTAAACTCACAGTAATCATGACATTGTGAGTAAAATAACTTGTGCTTCTATAAAACTGAAGCACCAACAAATCAGAAGACTCACAGGGTGAGCAGAAAATTTCCAGAACCACAGCTTCCACGTTGCCGCATCACCTTACCAGCGAAATCCTTCTCGGAGATGCTGAGTCTGCGTAAAGACTGTTGCCCTATTCGAAAATGACGGCTCCGGCGCCACAAGTTAGGTACAGCGCATGTCCGGAAGTTACGCAACCCCATAAGGTAGCGCGCCCCTACCCGTGGGGAGAGTTTCCGCCATTTTTGAAAATCGGGAAGGTCCGGAGCGAAGTGTCGTTGGTGCTGCGATGGCAGCCTTTGCGGTGGAACCCCAGGTGCCCACATTGGGTGAGTAAGAAACTGCTTTTCCTCGCCAGCACTGCGATACACACCGTAAGCTGGGAAGCGGGCAAGCTTGAAAGGCGGTAATCATAGGGCTCCCGTCTGCTAACTTCAGCTGCAAAGGGGAGCCTCTGGCTCGCCCCCAAGTTCCTAGTCCGCCCCCTACTCCAAGCGTCGCCACCCAGTCGCTACCAGGGCGGCTCCGGAGGCTGCGGGCCCCAAGGAGGGCGAAGAAACGGCGGTCTTGTGGTGACTAAGCCGTCTTGTGCCCCCACACGCGGGAACCAGACCTGTCCATACCTAAGACTCCGCCAGCGCGGGAGATGAGATGTTGGGTTCCAGGCTCCGGCGAAGCGTTGTTGGAGAGGAACTCACCTGTGAACACGTGGGTGGGCGGTGCCCTGGAGTGTGGTTACCTTTCACCGCTGTTTGGTCACCTAGGCTTCTAGTTCCTGTTTGATTCCTTTCCTCCCCCGGGCTTTGCAGGAGGAATCTGTTTTTAATGGAAGCTTGAATCGAACCACATTTAATTAACCAGGTGATGGCAGCCTTTGAGATACTATCCTTAATAGGAAGCCAGGAGTTCGCTCGATTTCCCCCGTTTTGGGAAAATGGCTTAGTATTGTAGGAGGTCTTTTCCTCTATCGGTCACGTAATGATTGAAAAAAAATTATTACCATTATTTAATGGGGGGGGCATTGCTGAGATAAAAAATCTTGTCAAGTTAGCAGGATGTCTTATTTTGTTTTTTTTTTTGTCTGTGTCTGCTGAGTTTTGGGATTTGTGAGAACCGTCGAATATTTTACAACAGAGTATAAACCGTCTACTATCACAGGAATGTATTTGAAAATTCGGCTACAAGTTTCTGAGTTTGGAAAGGAGAGCGTGCACGATATGTATCTGTAGAATGAGTTTTATTAAAGTTGAGGGATATATAACGCTTGCCCTGTTTTGTGCAAAATAAGTTTCTTTTGAAGATAGAGTTACTTGGTCTGTTTTAGTATTATAAAAACTAAATGCATAATATCAATGGAGATACTGAGCTACATTTAAACTTGGTTTAGGTATTTATGTCTTGTATTATTTTAGAGGTCAAAAAACTTTTCATTTCCAGTTCCAAAGTTTTCTACTCACAAAAACATTTTGGAGTATATATTTCTTGGGCTTACAAATATGAATAAACCCCTGGTCAGAAATCTGACATTCGTTGATATTAATTGTTCAAGTTCACGTATTGCAGATAGTCCAGATGAGGAATAAACATTTTTCCAGCCTCTAGTGGTATACTAAAACTAATGGTTACTTAAAGAAACAATACTAGCTGAGTAAGACGCAGCACTTAACATTTTAGGAGTACAGAATGTGAAATGGAATTTAAGACTTGCAGGATCCATAGGTATAGCTTTCTAACTGAAATTAGCCTGAGGGATGGATGGTAAGTGACAGTTCGTTAAGAGCCCTTTGTGCCCTCCTGGCTCTGTTACTTTCTACTGTACCACAATATATGTTCAAATATGTCAGAAATTTTCTTAATTGTTACTATACTTGCCATATATATATATTTTTTCTTTTGAGGTTTGGAGAGTGAATGTAGTTGGTGGTATCTAAAACTTTGTAATACCTTTATTACTATTAGTTTACAAATATGTGTTCATAATATGCTTTTGTTTAGACTTGGTTTGATTTTAGTGTTATGCTCTTTGGAAATATGTGATAGTACTGTGGTAACATCGTAACTAGCACTTTGAAGTAATTACAGTGTAGCACAGCTCTTCACACCTTATTTCAGTATTTGCTTTATTTTTTTCCTGAATTTCTTTTCCTTTTTCCTTTTTTATATATTTGCATTGTTAATATCTAGGTCTACTATAATTAGAAATAAGAGGAAGAGTAAATAATTGACAGCATTTGGATATCAAGAAACATTTTTGAGGCTGTTTAGAAGTTAAGGAATAGTTAATAAAGGCCATATAAATAACATACCAAATGTTTGACCTTTCTGAGTGCCATGAATCACATTCAGACTTGTCAGATAGTTGGAAAATTAAATTTTCATAAGCAGAAATTGCAAATTCTACATGTATATATCAGTCCCTCGGTTTTGGCTATTACAAGATACTATTAGAATAATAATAATGACTTATTTGGTGCATACTTACTGTATATTAGGTACTTGAGATAAGTGCTTTACTTGAGATAAGTGCTTTACTTGCTGTGACTCTAATCAAAGCTCTGTGGGTGGATGCTACAATTCTATCCATTTTGCTAAGAGACTGGAACCTAGGTCTCTGACTCCAGAGCCCCTGTTTTCCTTACTGCCTGCCCTGTTTTGTTCTGAAATTAGAGGAAGTTCTAGCTTCCTTATTTTCATAGTTGGAATAATAATAAAGCTACCCTATAAATTATGAAAAATAATTTTGAATTGATGTTCATGAAGTATCAGTTCTCTTCTTAAATTGGTTTTACATTAGGGAGACTTTTATTGGTTATTCCTAACTTTCAAATGAATGGTTTTAATAAATGACCCAAAACATAACATTTCCAAATCTTTTCAATATGATTCTTAGTTGGTATACTAATCATCACTGTTATTTCATATGTTCGTTAATGTGTGTGTGATTACACTTTTATTACAGAAATGACTTAAAGTTGTGTATGGGGAAAGAAAAATGGGACATACAGCATGCTAAACCTACTGTGTTTGATTTGCTTAGACTTTGTGTAACTAGTGCACCTTGTTCTTCTTTTCGGTTGTTACATAGTAGAAGCCGATCCAGAAATGGAAAGAAGTTATTCTGTATGTGGGATTTTTTTTTCTTTTAGATAATCTAAAATTTTAAAATCAAAAAATAAATGTTGGGCTTCCTAGGTGGCACAGTGGTTAAGAATCCGCCTGCCAATGCAGAGGTCACGGGTTTGATCCCAGCTCCAGGAAGATCCCACATGCCGTGGAGCAACTAAGCCCGTGTGCCCAAAAAAAAAAAAAAAAAAAAAAAAAGTGTTGATTCTTAAATCTATGAAATAATATAAACAAAAACAGCTGTCAAATATTATTTTGTTAATACAAAATACTTTCACATTATTCTAGAAATAATTTTTATTGGTTTTTAAAATAATAAATTTAACTATGGTTCTGTAATATTTAACAGTTTTATTAAATTCTCAACATTGTGCAGGATTTTTGTATCTTTTTGTTAGTTATTGTTACATTGAAGTTCTTTCTTTGTATTATTTTATTTTCTGATTCATTTAGGATCTGAACCAATGATGCTGGGTTCACCCACATCTCCAAAGCCAGGGGTTAATGCCCAGTTCTTACCTGGATTTTTAATGGGGGATTTACCAGCTCCAGTGACTCCACAACCTCGATCAATTAGTGGCCCTTCAGTAGGAGTAATGGAAATGAGATCACCTTTACTTGCAGGTAGGTAAATTGCTTAAAATAGTTTTATAGGAACTATTAATACATGTACTAGAATTTTAAAAAGGGTAGTGGTGCAACATTCACCCTCAAAACACATTTATTTAAAAAAATTAAGCAGTGTCTTAAAATTTTTTATTTTAAGATTATTGGAATAGAGGTATAAGCAATATGTTACTATAATTCGAAGAACCACTCACTAAAAATATGCATACTACATTTTATTCAATTTAATATGCCATTGATTGTAAAACTCACTGTTATTTTAAGTACCACTAGGAAAGAAAAACACTAAATATGATACAACACTGTTTGCCATTTTTTGTAAATTATTCCTGTTTCAGAGATGTTGATGTGTGGGTGGGGGAGGGGAATAGGCTCATTTAACTTCAGCTGAATTCAGTTTAAAACATTCATCTTAAATATAATAATAGCAAATATTCAGTCAGAAATGTAATTTGAAAATTTGTAGATGTGAATTCTACTTCTAGTTGCAGCAAATTGAGTCTCACTTATAGTGTGTTTAGTGAAAGGACTTGCTGCACAAATTATGATTTGCAATTGCCAGCACAAAATATTTTGTAAATGAAACGTATCTCTTACAGGACTCTTTTAGCAAACATATTTTAAAAGATAAATTGGAGGTATGATTTATGAGAGTGAGAGCCATAAAAAATGGTTGAATTCCAAATGTGCGCTAATGTCCTTTTAATAGACGTTTAAATGGAAATTCTTCTTACTTTAATTGTCCTTAAGGTATTATTTTGGTTAAAGTGGTTTATTATCTTTTTTGGGGGGGTAGGGAAGGGGCTGGGATTGATCAGGGAGAATTATGTTATATTTGAAGTGATTCCCTTAAGAACACTGTTCTGGACAGATTTTTGTTTTTTAGATATTTCAAGTGTATTATTTTATTATTGTAGCTACCATATATTGTGTTTATGATCCAGGCAGTATGCTAAGCATTTTATGTGTTATTTTCATTCTTTTATCAGTCCTAAAATGTAATTACTAGTATCCCTATTTCTCAAAAGAGGAAACTGAGGCTAAATGAAGTATAGAACTTGTTGAAGCTCACTGGTTAGTGACAGCAGGAGGTTAAAACCTGGGTCAGTCTTGTTCTATAGCCTGTGCTCTAATCTAAATAGCTTATGGTGTGCTGTCTAAGCTCAGACATTAGACTTACAGAGGGCCTGGACTGCTTCAGTACTTGGCATTGCTGATTCTCTGACTTAACGAAGACATCTCTGTCCCCCAAAGTTGGTTCTTTTCCTGTATGCTTTTTGTATACTTAAATATATTTCTGCTGTGAGAAACGTGAATGGGAATTTGACAGTCAAATTCCACATTAAAAGGTTACATTCAAGTGTTTACAAACTGGAGCTGTTTAATATCTGCTTTCAAGTGAGAAATAGGATCAAATTTTTTATTGAAATGTTAAGCATTTTGTAGAGAAAACAAGTTGCATGTATTCAGTAAAAACTAAAGTCTCTATTTACTTATTCTGGGAACCTTTTATTCAAAGTGCAGTCTATGGATCACCAACAGTGGCATCACTGGGGGCTTGTCAGAAATTTATAATCTCAGGCTCCATCCCGCATGGTTTGAGACAGAATCTGAATTTTAATAGGATGCCCAGGGGACTCTTGTGTGTATTAAGGTTTGAGAAGCACTGGGAGACAGGAGTTTGTCATTATTTTAAAAATATTAATTTAAAGGATCTTGCCAGAAAGATGGAAGATTTCTTTGTTTTCTCACCTGATAATATTTTTTGTACATTGTTAGGTGGGTCACCACCACAGCCAGTTGTACCAGCTCATAAAGATAAAAGTGGAGCTCCACCAGTTAGAAGTATATATGATGATATTTCCAGCCCAGGACTTGGATCAGCACCTTTGACTTCAAGAAGACA
This sequence comes from Hippopotamus amphibius kiboko, assembly GCF_030028045.1. Classification (NCBI taxonomy): domain Eukaryota; kingdom Metazoa; phylum Chordata; class Mammalia; order Artiodactyla; family Hippopotamidae; genus Hippopotamus; species Hippopotamus amphibius. The sequence continues at coordinate 119,320,716 of NC_080193.1, read as the reverse complement.
GGTGATAAACATATCCTCACTCATGATCATACATATCCTTATTGCACGTTTTTATGTGCTTATACAGTGAGTGTCAGTAATTTGAAATGTTTCTCCAAGGTCTATTTTAGTGAACTCTATTGCACAGAATAAGTGTTAGGGACAGTTATCAAAGTCTACTTAAATCGTGTTTATCATGAAATGGACTTAGAAATGTAATAGAACTCAGGTAATTTTCTCATATAGGTAATTCTGTGGTTTTTAAAGGTGTGCCTATTCACCTGTCCATGCCTCCAATCTCCTTAATAAACATGTAGAAATGATTACCATTTAAATTGTTCATTGTTTAAAAAGTTCAATATTTATACATAATTTTGTGAAAGAACAAATGAAGATTCAGGGTTTAAACCAGATCTGAGGCACCTTGTAATGATTTGAGGTCTTTATTTTAGAGATAGCTTTAGGTTTTATTAATGTAAGACCCATATCCTTTTAGAGCTATGTTCACTGTTTACTTATTTTACTAAAAACACTTCCTCCTGCATGTTTATGGTTTAGTATGTTCCTGGTGTTTGTGTTCTGATGGTGATATTGTTTTGGTTGGTGTAAATGTAGGTGTTCTGATGGTGTTATTTTCAGTCATAAATTATGCAAGGTAGAGATTCTCTGTTTTAATGGGACTGATAGCACAAAAAAGTATCCGGTACTTATGAGGCACCTACAGTGTACACTCCCTGATCTTATAAATTCCCACGTATTATCTCATTTAATCCTCATAATGAATCTGTGAGGTGGCTCTTATGAGTTTTATTTTGTCACTGAGGAAACTAGGACACCGAAAGCCTAAGTAATTTGTCAAGGGTTAGACAGCTAGTCTAGTAGGGCCAGATTTTGAACCTAGGCAGTCTTGAATCTAGAGCCAGTGTTTATGAGAACAATATTGTGCTAATACTACTATGACTACTCTTGATTGCCAGTTGAAAGGTAGTATGGATTTTTCTTTTAAGTAAGAAGTGTAGTAGCTTTTATAGTCAAAAGTTTTCTGTCCGATTACTATTATGGTTAGTAGGATGTATAAACAAAGTGTATCAGCTAAATTGATAAGTTATTTGTATAAAGGCATTTCTGCTGTTTGATTTGGAGAAATATTTTATGGTCTTTCCCTAAATCAAATATAACATATTTGTTGGCAAGTTTAAGAGAAGTAGAAAAATCTTTCAGTAAATTTTTATTAAAGGCTTGATATGCCTGGCATACTAGGCCTATTTATCACCCAAGTCAAAATTAATTCATTGTGTTAAACAGATTACTTTCTCTTTCCAACACTTCTACACATGCTCTCCTGTCCAGCTTAGTAGCTACTAGCCAAGTGTGGCTGTTGACACTTGAAATGTGGCTAGTTGTATACTGATTTGAGATGTACGTGCCTCCTAGAAAGTTAGCAGTTACTTGTGTGGCTTGTGTTATATTTGAACATTGGTGTTATAAACTTAACTATATCCAGAATATTCTGGCCTGGAGTATTTATTTCTAAAGGTTGATAGGGTAAATCTGATGTTTAGTTTGGTATGAGGACTTCTGGCTTATAAATTTATGCCAGTTTTCATTATTCCTCTCATAATACATGAAAAGTAGTTTATAGTTATTGCTGTGTTCAAAATGTTTAAAATTCTTGTGGGTCATAATTTGTAGAGAAAGTTTTTGACTCAAAAGTCGGTTAAGAATATTATTAAAAGTCCAAATTAGTTTTACCCCCTAAAACTTTGGTCAGCCTCTCTCTAACCATGAAAGAAGTTGTCATGAAGAATTGAACAATGCATTTTGTATCCCTCCTAACGATCTCTCAACATTTGGTCTGGTTGCTGGATAATAGCCAGATTTTAGAATTTATTAGTTTAATCAGAATCTGAGTTTATCTCTGTATGTTTACTTCTAATGAAAGAGTCTGTTTCTCATTCTTGATTAGATACTGTTGTTTTTGTTTATAGAAGGACTTTTAACTACTTTAATTTTCTCACATTTAAAGGGACTAGTTTTTGTTACTTTACTAGAAGAGGCAGAGATATGCTGTCTTTTACTGTGTAGACTGATTTGAATCTATAGTATTTCGTGGTTTGTAAATGTCAACTTAGAAATACAATTTTGCCATCTTTCTATTTTCCAATGTGAACTTGATTATTTGAAGAATCACCATTATCTCTGTTATTTCAAATATTGTATCTTAGGAACTAAAATGAAATAGTGTTACTGTCTACTAAAAATAATGTCTTTTTACCTAATGCAACTTTTCTTATATTAAACATATAATATGCTAATGAGCCCGGCATTTTAGATTAATATTGTTTAACTTAAAAAAAAAAGCAAACTTAGAGAGTACCCTTCAATTGTGAGCTAATAAGATGCATTTCCAATACCTGGTAGACATTCAGTTGTCTGATGAATGTATCTTCAACACTTCCGGTGTTTATGTTATGGTTAGAACTTTGCATTTTTACCTGAACGCTTTCTTCTGTTTTCACGTAGGCAAATATTTCAGTAATGCAGAGTCCTCTTGTTGGAGTTATGACAGCTACTCCTGGAACAGGTAAGCAATGCCTTTTAACACCAATGACTATTCTTTACTCTTTGAGGATAATATAAGACCTTTGTTGGTAATTGCCAAAATTTTGTCTTTTACATTTCAAACTTGGAGACTTTCTCAAATGTCAGTAACTTCCTTCAGGAAGGAAATATTTATTTGTATATCGATTCTTTTCTGAACTTATAGATGTGATATTCTACTGAAAAATATTAAGAATTAAAAAAAATTACGCATTTAATAGTATCTCCTGAATTATTAAGAACTGTAATTTTAGAAAAGTTGTTGCAATTGAGAAGAGGAATACAGAGACTGAATAATAAAGATGTTTTGAGAGATATTAATGCGTAGCTATAAATCTAAATGTCATTGACTACAAACAGCCACTGATTATATCCCATTTTTCTTTAAGATTAATGGTATTTTTATCATGGTCAGCGTCATTATAAGCACAACTCTTCTAACATATTTATATATTTATAATCTATCAAATGTTCATTCAATAAATATTTGAGCACATAACCAAGCACCAGGCCCTAGGAAACTGAGCAAAATAGATAATCTTTACCTTTATGGAGCTTACATTTATTTATAGAATTTACATTTATAAGTAAATTAAATAGTTTGTTAGAAAGTAATATATTTATGGAGGAAAATTAAGCAGCAAAGGGAAGTAGGGAGTGAGGGTTTATATTTACTAAGGTAGTGTATTAGTTTTCTTTTGCTTGCATAATATATTACCACAAACTTAAAAGTGGTTTAAACAATTCAGTGTATTATTTTACAGCTCTGGAGGTGAGAAATCTGAAATGGATCACAGTGGGCTAAAATCAGGGCATTGGTAGGCTGTATTAATTTATGGAGGCTCTAGGAAGAATCTGTTTTCTGCCTTTTCCATCTGCTAGAGAGGCTGCCCACATTTCTTTGTCTGTGATCCCCTTCCTCCATCTTTAAAGCCAGCAACATTGTATCTCTCTGACCATTCTTCTCAGTCAAGTCTCCCCCTGTCTCTTTTAAGGACCCTTGTGAATACTTGGAGCCCTTCTGGATAATCCAGGATAATCTCCCTATTTTAAGGTCAGCTGATTAGCAGTCTTAACATCTGCAACCTTAATTCTCCTTTGCCATGTAATGTAACACACCCAGGTTCCTGGGATGAGGACATGGACATCTGGGGGTGAGGGGAAGCATTATTCTACTTACTACAAATAGTTACAGGAAAAGTAACATTTGCTCAAAAACATTTAGGGAAAGTTTTCTAAACAGAGGAGATAGCAAGTACAAAGGCACGAAGGAGGGATTGTGTCTGGGGTGTTCAAACAAGTGTAAACAAGTTAGTGTGAAATGGAGTGAATGAGGGGGCGAATTAATAGGGGCTGAGGTCAAGGAGGTAATGGGGGCTGATATAACAAGGCCTTGTAGGTCATTGTAACATTTGGTCTTTACCCAGAAAAGGTAGAAAAAATAGGATGAGACTGTTCTTGTGATGTGAATAGACTTTGGAGTAAGGGACAGGGTGGAAGCAAGGAGACCAGACAGTTGGCTACTGCATTAGTCCAGGTGGGAGATGGTGGTGGCTTAGACATAAAGGAAGTCAGGAAAGAAGGAAAAGAGGAACAACAGCAAAAACAGATGGAACAAAAGAAACAATAGCAAGACAGTAGATTTAAATGAACCAAAGGGACAATGATATAAGATGAAATGTGCTAAGCACTCCTGCTTAAAGGCAAGATGGATAACAAAAGTAATATCCAATGACAAGTTAGATCTTTTTATCCTCCAAATCTTGATTTCTTCAAGCAGTCTGTGAGCCATGACTGGCAGTATTCTAAAAGTCTAGATTTCTACTGCTTGTTTGTTCAAGGCTATTTCTATCATGTTTCTCAAATTTCTTCCAGCCTCCACCCACTTCCCTATTCCAAAGCCAGGTCCACACTTTTAGGTATTTGTTACAGCAGCATCCTATTTGGTACCAAAATCTGTATTAGTTTTAAATTGTTGCCATAACAAATTACCACAAACTTAGTGGCTTAAAACAACATACATTTATTATCTCATAGTTTCTATAAGTTAGATGTCTGGGTACAGCTTGGTTCTTTGGTTTAGAGGTCAGGGGGTGGCAGAGCTCTGATCTTTTCTGTAAGTTTTGTGGATGAAACTGTGTTCAGGTTGTTGGCCAAATTCAGTTCCATGTCATTGTAGGACTGAGGTCTCTGTTTCTTTGCTGTCTGTCACCTGTAGGTTGTTTTCAGCTTCTAGAGGCTGCCCTCATTCCTTGGCTTACGGTTCCCCTTCTGTCTTCAAAGACAGCAATGGCAGATCAAGTCCTTTTCTATACTTTGAATCTCTCTGACCTCTCTCCTCTATTGTATTTCTGATTTAACTTTTCTGCCATCTGCTGCTGTAAAGGGCTCATTTGATTACTTTGGACTTACTGGAATAATCCAGGTTAATTCTTTAGATCTTAAAGATCAGCTGATAAATAACCTAATTCTATCTGTAAAGTCCCTTCACAGTAATACCAGGATTAGAGTTTTAATTAACCACTCAGTCGAACCAGGGGACAGAAACTTTGGGGTGATGTCTTTAGAATTCTGTCCCCTCTGTCTCAGTTACATACTTGAGGTGAAATGCCCTAGGGAAATTAGTTCAGGTTTTAACAATTTTAATCTGATCAGATAGGTAGATGGCAGTGATTTGTTATGTGATAACGCTTTGCTTTGTGGCTATTTGCTATAATAGTGACTATTCGGTTGAGTCAGTAAGTGATCCCATAGACATTGAAAATGCAAAAGCACATAATGTTAAGTAATGTATTTTATGCTTTAAAGGATCTCTTAGTTGTCTGAAAAACATGAATTATCATATTCTTACTGCTGTCAAGTGGAAGAGTACAGAATTAAAGATAAACCTTTTGTTAATTTATTTTTTCTAGTACTGTAACTTCTTTGAGGTTCTTGTAATTTTAGAAATCATATGTGAAAATATAAGAGCTATGATACAAAAAGATACCTGTCATAAATTGGCCCCTGGGAGCCACTGCTGCTTCTACTTTGAGTTTAAGGAATTTATGTATGGAACATCTTAATGGGGCATAAGTGAAAAAGAATACTTTTTTTGTGTGTGTGTAGAGTACTTTTGAAAAGATGTGATAGGCATGAGGACTATCATGCATGGTCAATATTAAACAAGAAATGGAAAAAAGGAGTTGAGAAAATTGAGAGGGAAAATGAAGACTTTTCACTTAAAGCTATGTTTTAAAAAATTAATTATTTATTGCCTGTGTTGGGTCTTCCTTGCTGCGTGCGGGCTTTCTCTAGTTGTGAGCTGGGGCTACTTTCTGTTGCGATGCATGGGCTTCTCACTGTGGTGGCTTCTTCTGTTGCAGAGCATGGGCTGTAGGCGTGCGGACTTCAGTAATTGTGACACATGGGCTCAATAGTTGTGGCTCACGGGCGTAGTTGCTCCACGGCATGTGGGATCTTCTCGGAGCGGGGATCAAACCTGTGTCCCCTGCATTGGCAGGCGGATTCTTAACTACTGCGCCACCAGGGAAGTCCCTAGAGCTATTTTTTAAACTCTTACATTTAGTGTTAAGTAAATGAAAATTTCTTGTATACTTTGTGTCAACTTTCTGAGATTGGCAACTTTTATAAAGAGATGTCACAGGGTTTAATGGTGTGAATTGCTCTTTTATGCTTAGGTCTTCCTGTCCAATAAGGAGATTTTGGTTAGTAATAATTCTGTAACTGAGGTTAAAAATCTCTTTTAGAATCTTATTTCTGGTGCAGGAAAACCTTGGCCATATGACAAAGTGGGAAATCTAGATTAAAGAATTTCAGAAACTGTTTTCAACCATTATTGCCCCTGGTAAACAATACTGAATGTTTGCCCTATCTTTCCCCATCCTCACCCCTCAATTTTTGGGGGGTACTATTTAAATATTCCTCTACTTTCATCTTATTTTTAATTAAAAAAATTTCTTGAGAAGTTCTTTCATTTATCTATCAGCTCTCTTCTCAAGTGGTATACCACTTATATGTATTGAACTAGAATTCTTATTTGTGTTAGCATATTGTTAACAGGTTAAATGTGATATTTAGATTATAGCAGTTTTTGGCTGCTTTTGTTGATGCCAGGACATCAGAATTCTGATAGTGTTCCCAGAAAGGCAGATAAAGGACTAATTTATCTGTGAGGAACCTTTCCCTGACACTTTTTTTTCTGATCAGGGTTAGCTGCTCATTGTATATGGACCTATAAAGCCTTCTCTGCTAGGCTCTTATCTTTCTCCATTACTGGGTTATGATCTTCAGGGCAGAGATTCCTTCTGTATATCTTCACTGTTTACACATCAGCTGGGTATAAAGGGACCTCAGTAAATGTTGGTTGACTGAGTAAGTTGATGGATATAAGTTGTAGTGAGTTGAGTGGTGGCCTCCCAAATGATATGTTCACATTCTAACTCCTGGAACCTTGAATATTGCTTTATGTTAAGAATCTTGAGAGGGGTAGCTCTCAAGGAGAGTTTAGAGAGTTAAGGAGAGAGGAAAAGAGGGGAAGATAATCCTGGTAATTACCTGGATGGGTCCTAAATCCAATCACAAGTGTTAGAGGCACAGAGAAATTTGACACAGATAGGAGAGACATACAGAAGATGATATGAAGTGAGGCAGACATTGAAGTGTTGTAGCCATAAGCCAGTGAACACTAAAACTTAACCAGTGTCACCAGAAGCTGCAGGGGCCAGCAGTGAATTCTTTCTTAGTGCCTTCGACAGGTGTTTGACTCTGCTTGAAAACTTGTTCTTGGACTTCTGGCCTCCAGAAATGTGGGAGAATAAATTTCTGTTGTTTTAGGCCACCCAGTTTGTGGTAGTTTGTTACAGCAGACAGAGGAAACTCATATGTGTATATTGTGTTTTGAGGCACCAAATGAGGGTTGGAACATTTGTGTCCAACTTGGCATGGTGTAGTTTTTCTTTGATAATATTGAGTAAACTAACCTTAATCTAGATTAGTTTCTTACTGCTGCTGAAACAAATTGTCAGAGATTACAGTGGCTTAAAACAAGCCAGATTTATTACCTTAAAATTCTGGAAGTTGGAAGTCTGGAATGGGTCTCAGTTGGCTAAAATCACGATATTAGTAGGGCTACTGTCTTTTCTGGAGCCTCTAGGGGAGAATCTTGTTTTTTTCCCCCCTTTCCAGCTTCTAGAAGCTGCCCATATTTCTTGGCTCATGGCTCCCTACCATCTTCAAAGCCTGCACTGGCTAGTTGAATCTTTGTTTCACATCAGTTTTTCCCTTCCCCATTTTTAGGACTCATGTGATTTTGTTGGATTCACTCTGTTAATCTAGCATAATCTTGTTTAAGATGAAATGATTAGCAATCTTAATTCCATAGCATCCTTAATTCCTTCTTACCATGTAATGTAACATATTCACAACTTCTGGGTATTAGGACGTGGTCATCTTTGGGGGACCATTTTCTGCCTACCACATAAACTTTTTAAAATTTGTCACCCAAATTTATTTAGTTTCATGCCAGACTAGCCATAGTATGATTGATTGGTCTCTAATTTTGGTGGGGTAATATTTTATATTTTAGTCAAATAATAAATGCAGGTTGTTTTAAAAAATCAAATAGTACTTATCTACTTATAATGAAATACAGCAGTCTTTAGCTTTATTCTTTCAGAACTAGCCAGTCCAGATCTTAGAGCTATTTCTTTTGGAATTTACCTCCACTTATGTAAATGAGATGCAATATTAGCTTTCTGTTGTTACTATGATATATTACCACAAATTAAGTGGCTTACAACAACTCTGATTTATTCTTTTATAGTTCTAGAAGTTAGAAGTCCAAAACCAATTTCACTGGGCTAAAGTCAAGGTGTTGGTAAGGCTAGTTCCTTCTGGAGGCCCTAGAGAGAATTCATTTCCCTGCTTTTTTGTTTTTTCCAATTTCTAGTGGTTACCCGTATTTTTTGGTTTGTGGACCCTTTTTTTATCTTCACAGTATATTGTATCACTGCAGTCTCTTTCCATCATCACATCATCTTTCTTGTAAGGATGTTAGTGGATATATTGGGGGTCCACCTGAATAATCTAGTTAATCTTCCCATCTCAAGATCCTTAATCATAAATGCAAAATCTCTTTTGCTATATAAAGTAACATTCACAAGTTCCAGGAATTAGGGTATAGTCATCTTGGAGAGCCATTACTTAGCCAGCCCATTACTCGGCAGTATATGATTATATTGCTAATTCTTGATTTTCATTTTTTAATATTGCTATGTTTATCTTAAGGTAATTGAAGATAATTATATCTTATCCCTCCTACATTATCTGAATATAATTAAAATGTATCACACTTTATTCCTTTGTCAGTGTTTATATTATTGTAATCATGTAAGCACTGTTTAGTGTTGTATATTATACAACAAAGTAGTATATTATAACTTATTCTTCCTGTAAAATTTTAATTTTTCATTAGTTAATAATTGTTTCTTTTTTCCATTGTCTAATTCTGTATGTGCCATTTGCTCCATTTATTTTAAGCAAGTGTTCTGCTATGATACATATCTATCTTTTTAAAAATGCTCATAGTTTCAAACACATTTTTGTGTTGTTTTAAACAGAGAACTTCTTATTCTCAGCTTCTCGTTTGGCTGTTTTGTATATCAGTATGATGTAAAGGACTTGCCTTAGCAAATTTCTAAAGTTGAGCTATTTTTCCTAGTTAGCATGTTTTCTTCTTAGTTTATTTCCTGATTTTGGTGAAGAACATATTTGAGTAGCTTTCTAAAAGAAAGCTTGCATGGGAAATTAAATTTAAGACCTTAAGTTTGAAATGCTTTTTATCTCCCTTAGAGTGGATTGCTAGTTTGGCCAAGTATAGAATTCTAGGTTGGAATTTTGGCATTTGTCCTTTGTCTTCTAGCTTCTAGTGTTTTGCAGGAGTCATTTGCATTGATGATTCCTGAGTTCTTTGGGGCTTGATTTCAAAAAATTTAAGATATCCGTAGGGTTAGTGTTTTCAGTTTCACAGATGTGCCTTGGTCTGGGATTTTCATTTATTTTTCTTGGGAATTGGTGGATCATTTAAATTAAGACACCGTGAGTTCTGAGAAACTTCCCTATGTTTGATAATAGCTTTCCCTGTTTTCTCTGTTCCCTCTTTCTGGAATTTCTTCTGTTTGTGAGCATTGCAAATATTTCTAAATTTCTACTTTTTCTCTGTTAGAGTGCCTTTTTTATCTGTATTCTACTTTCTCTTTTTTCAAAAGATTTATTTTATTACATATTTATTTTATTTTTGGCTGCATTGGGTCTTCGTTGGTGCGTGTGGGCTTTCTCTGGTTGTGGTGAGAGGGAGCTACTCTTCCTTGTGGTGCACAGGTTTCTGATTACAATGGCTTCTCCTGTTGTGAAGCACAAATTCTAGGTGCATGGGCTTCAGTAGTTGCGGCACTGTGGGCTCAGTTGTGGCTTGTGGGCTCTAGAGTGCAGGCTCAGTAGTCATGGCACATGGGCTTAGTTGCTCCGTGGCATGTGGGATCTTCTCAGACCAAGGCTCGAACCTGTGTCCCCTGCATTGGCATATGGGTTCTTAACCACTGCGCCACCAGGGAAACCCCTGTATTCTACTTTCTGAAAGATGTCCACAATCTCAGTTTCCAACTCATCTAATAATTTTTTATTTTGTCATTTTAATTTCCAATAATCTTTTTGTTGTTCTCTGTACTTAAAATGTAGCATCCTTTTCTTGTTTCATGGGGAAAATAACTATCAACGAGGTTCATGTTGGTCTTTTATTCGTTCATGTTTGTTTCCTTCTAGTTTTTTTTCCTGTCTTTTTTTTTTTACCTCTTCTGCCTTTATGAAATGAGGCACTAAAGAGGTACTTCATACCTCTGTGTGTGTGTGTGTGTGTAAACAGTGGTAGGAAGGGGGAAATTGGAGTAGAGAGGCTGTTTTGTCTCTTTTTGGGCTTCACTGTAGGGGGATTGGACAGTTAGGTAGATTTTTGTTGGGAAAATCTCTGATTTCAGCATACATAGGTCTTTTATCTTAAATTTCCCAAAGAAGAATTCTTTGATATTCAGTCACAATGTCTCAGGTGGTGTTCTGAATAAAGAAAGGGAGAAGTCATCTTTTTTTTAGTTAAAAAAATTTTTTTTAAGTTAATTTTTATTGGAGTATAGTTGCTTTACAAGGTTGTGTTAGTTTCTGCTGTGTAGCAAAGTGAATCAGTTATATGTATACATATATCCACTCTTTTTTAGATTTTTTTCCCATGTAGGTCACCACAGAGCATTGAGTAGAGTTCCCTGTGCTATATAGTAGGTTCTCATTAGTTGTCTATTTTATACATAGTAGTGTATATATGTCAATCCCATTCTTCCAGTTCATCCCACCCACCCCCCTTTTCTCCCTTGGTAACCATAAGTTTGTTCTCAACATCTGTGACTCTGTTTCTGCTTTGCAAATAAGTTCATCAGTACCATTTTTTCTAGATTCCACATATAAGTGATATTATATGATATTTGTTTTTCTCTTTCTGACTTACTTCACTCTGTGTGATAATCTCTAGGTCCACCCACGTCTCTGCAAATGGTACTCATTCCTTTTTATGGCTGAGTAATATTCCATTGTATATATGTATCACATCTTTATCCATTCCTCTATTGATGGGCATTTAGATTGCTTCCATGTCCTGGCTATTGTAAATAGTGCTGCAGTGAACATTGGGGTGCATACATTCTTTTAAATTCTGGTTTTCTCTAGATATATGCTTAGGAGTGAAATTGCTGGGTCATATGGTAACTTTATTTTTAGTTAAACACTATACTTATGGTTACAGTTTTATTATAGTGAAAGGATACAAATTAGAACCATCTAAAGAAAGAGATGTGTAGGCTGAAAACAAGAACTTGTGTGACATGTTACCCTCCTGGCATTGGTATATGGCACTGTGCACAGAGTATTGGCAAGTAGGGAAGCTCACTGGAGCCTCCATGCCCTGAGTTTTCTTTAGAGTTTTATTACATGAAAGTGATCGAATGAATCATTGATCAAGTGGCTAAACTCAGTCTCCATCCCTTCATCTGCCCAGAGGTGACTTTTTTATAACATGGATGGTCTTCATGGTTGGTATTTATGGTGTGACCTGCCGTCACCAGGAGTCACTTTGTTAGCATAAACTGTCAGGTGCTCTTGAGGTTGAGAGGCCTGCCACAAATAACAAAAACACTCCTGTTGCTAGGGAAATTCTAGGATTTAGAGGTTGTCTCCTGGAAACCTGACAAGGGCCAGACATCTCTTTGGGCTGAGGCCAAATCCTTTATATATACATTGTGCTACTTTGTTTCATGGTAAGAAGGTAACAACACTGCCAGGAACCTTTTTTTATCCCAAGTTTCATGTGCCATGTATCTGTTTAAAATTTCCTACTTTTTTTTAAATCTCTTTTATTTTCATTTAGGTTAGTGGTCTGTTTTGAAATAATTGCATCTTTAGTTGAAGACTTTTTTTTTTAATAAATAAATAAATTTATTTTAGAGAAAGAAAAACTATAGGGACAGAGAACAGAGAGTGGTTGCCAGGTGTTAGGGCTGGGGGAAGGGTGTGTCTACAAAGGGGCAGCAGTGAAGACATTTTCATAAAGGGTAATAAGTTCTTTTGCTCTCCACTTCAGTCTTATCTTAAGAAGACTCTTTGAGTAGGATTTACCAAGGGAGACACATTACAGTTCAATTTGATGTGGTGTAATAGGCACACTTTATTTTCATCTTACAAAAGCCTTGCATGTGGGTACCAGAAGTCTGATTGAAAGGAAGTAAAATCAGTGGAGCAATGAAACATTAACAAGGTGGGGGGCAATTATGTTAAAGTTATGTAAATAGTTTTAGATTATGTATAAGTAATTATGTTTTTCAGAGTAGTTGACAGGGCAAAAATTAGATTGCGTATTCGTTTGAGACTTAATTTTGATGTGTTTTATTTTTAAAGGTCATAATGGTTGTCTCATTTTGAGCCTTCATTTAATTTCTTGCTTGAAGGTTATTACATGATGTAGCAAAACTAAATTGTACCATCTTAATGGTAATACAGGACATAAAAATCTTGAATTGGCTTTAGATTTTATACTAAAATGCTTTTTACCATCTTTTTTGTGTTAAACGCATGTCTTTGTAGTAAGAACTAAAGTTATTTAAGGTTATGTTCTCCTTATTTCCTAAAGGAATAGTAGATAAGTTGGTTGATTAACAGACACTTGTCAAAGTGGAGTGTTTCATTTTAAATCAGCCTCATTTTAGAAATGTTTTGTACCTATTAAATGCATCTGTGATGATGAAGAAAAGAGTAATTACTAGGAAAAAGAAAAATTGCTAGGTGTATTATAGCACGTATGCCATTTGACATTCTTTTCAGTTATTTACTTTGTATTGTCTCTTTTAAGCAGGAACTCAATTTTAAAATTAGATAAATCTTTAAGACTGAGCCATATTATATACTAGGATTCCATGTCCTTCTTGTATATCTTTTTGTTTTCTCTAGAGTTAATAACTGTTTCATGCTTCCTTTTGCTTGATTACTAGTGTAAAAATATTTGACTATTTGTTTCTCAGGTTTCTGCTTGCTAAATTGTTTTTAGCCTGGTTACTTGACAACAGAACATAAACAGTCAGTTTTGAGCATCTTGTTTTCTAGTAGGGTCTAGGATGGTGTTCTGAATTAAATAGATTCTTTAATAAGCCTAGTAGATCTGAGGTGATCTGAAGTGTATTTTTTTTCCTTAGGGAAAGGCTACATTAGTGGGTTAAATTAGATTAATTCTGGTTTCTAAAATCGACTCCAGATGAAGTAAAGGGATTCAAGTTGTATGGCATAAAGAATTAACAATTTTGAAATCGTTAGATGACGGTGTTTTTCCTCTTTAGTTAAAATCACATTGTTGCATTGTAGTTTTTACTTGATTGATGCCTTTGACTTTTAATTCTGTTGAGGGTATAGTTTTGGTTTGGTACTATTTGGAGGCAAGAGAATAGACATCATTCCTGCAAGTCTTTTATTTTAGATTTGACTCTGAATATATTTGTGCTATAGATGTGAAAGAATATTTGTGCCAATTATAGTAGTATTGAAGTTATATATTGTTAAAAGTTAACTTTTGTGAGTTCTTGTCTTTCCATTTGATTCTTGGAGTAACACATAGGTCTTCTGTTACAGGTTAATTTATGAATATAATGAAGGGAAACTAACATTTGTTACAGAGTTAATGAGACATAATTAACATTGTGTAAGTTTAAAGTATACAATGTGTTAATTTGATACATTTATGTATTACAAAATGACTGTAGTGTTAGTTGTTAGCTGACATGTTTCATCATGTCAGTTACCTTTTTTTGTGTGTGGTGAGAACTTTTAAGATCTACTCTTTTAGCAGCTTTTAAGTATATAATATAGTATTATTCATGATAATCACCAAGCTGTACTTCAGATCCCCAGAACTTATTCATCTTATGACTGGATGTTTGTACCCTTTGACCAACAAGTCCCCATATCCCCTAGCCCCTGGTAACCATGATTCTACTCTTTCTATGAGTTCTGCTTTGTTACATTCCACATAAGAGTGAGGTGATACAGTATTTCTTTCTCTGTCTGACTTTTTTCACTTATGTCATCATGAACATCATGCCCTCAAGGTCCATCCATATTGTCACAAATGGCAGAACTTTTTCATGGCTGAGTAACATTCCATTGTTTATATATACCACATCTTCTTTATCCATTCATCTATTGATGGAGTTTTAGATTGTGTCAATATCTTGGCTGTTGTGAATAGTGCTGCAGTGAACATGAGAGTGCAGATATCTGAGATCCTGTTTTAATTTTCTTTGGATATATGCTCAGAAGGGGATTGCTGCATCATATGGTAGCTCTATTTTTAATTTTTTTGAGGAACCTCTGTATTGTTTTCCATAGTGTGTGTACCAGCTTATAGTCCCACCAACAGTGCACAAGGATTCCTTTTTCTCCAAATCCTCACTAGCAATTATCCCTTGTGTTTTTTGATGACAGCCTTTGATGATTAGCCATGAGATGATGTCTCATTTTGGTTTTGATTTGCATTTTCCTGATGATTAGTGATATTGAGCACCCTTTTTGTACCTGTTGGCCATTTGCATGTCTTTGGAAAAATGTCTCTTCAGTTCCTCTGCCCATTTTTTTTTTATTGGATTGCTTTGTTTTTTGCTATTGAATTGTATGAGTTCCTTATATATTTTGGATATTAACCCCTATGTATATGCATATGCCTTATCACCCTTCTCTGCTTTATTATTATTTTTTTCCTATAGGATTTTCTGTTTTCTAACATACTAGATATTTATTTGTCTCTCTTCCACTAGAATTTAAGCTCTGTTAGAGATTTTTTTTTTGTCCCGTTGGTCTAACTTGTTCACTACTGTATCTTTAGTACCTAGAATGATGCTTGGTGTGCATTTAAGTGCTGAAAAAATATATCTTTTATGAGTGAATCATTATTACTACTGCAAAGATGAAAAGAAAATAGTCTCTGCTTCTCAGAAATGTGTGGTTTCAATAGGACAGAGCCTCTGAGATAAAAATGAACATGTAAAGTGTTTAGCTCGATATGTTGGACTTGAAATACTCATTAATTGGTAGTTATTGTTGAAGGGTAAGAAAAGAAAGAACAGAATCAGACATTTCAGATAGAAATGACCTGAATAAAAGAAAACTACATTCACATCTTAGGGACTAGAGTAGATACCGTTTAGGGGTATATTGGAAAAATAAGATTGGAACTATGTTGTGGAGACCAAGGCATTTGGATTTTGTTCTGTGTGTAATGAGGAGTTATTGAATATTTTTTAAGGCAGAGGTGCCTGCCGTAATGAAAGTAGGTTTGGAAGATGAGTCCAACAGAAGTCCTTGAGGTTGACTGGAGATCCTTCTGGTGTAGGCTTAACTGAAAATTAATAAAATATTTAGCAAATTTGTAATAAGTAATAAAACATTTGCAAAATTATAAATTATGCTCAAATTTTAATGACTTCCTCCCAAATTATATGGTAGTATATAGTTATTTGATTACAGTGCATATTTTGAATTATTTATGAAATTGCCAACTTTTAATATACTTTTCTATTTAAAACTAAAGCTTTGATTTAAAATAAACCAAGATGTTTATATTGGTAACTAACTTACTAAATATGCTAATATAGGGCAAAGTATGTTTAGTCCAGCAAACATTGGTCAACCACGAAAGCCAACATTATCTCCTGCCCAGTTGGATCCTTTTTATACTCAAGGCGATTCTCTGACATCTGAAGATCACCTCGATGACACTTGGGTGACTGTGTTCGGGTAAGGTTTCTAGATCATTTGCCTAAAAAAAAAAAAAAACCTAACATTTTCTAATGAGTATTATCAAACATATAAAAAAACTAAAACAATTGCACGGCAAACGCCCATATACCCACCACCTAGATTCTATAGTTGTTAACAGTTTGCTACATTTGTTTTATCTACCATTAATTTATCTTTTTTGTTGTTGTTGGTACATTTCAGAGTAAGTTGTAGACATCAGTACATACCACCTTGACATTTCAATATATGTATTAAGTAGTGTTCGATTTTTCATAGTTTTTCCATCATTTATCTGTATGCCTCTTCTCAGATTATTTTCTCTTCAACATATTTGCTGGATATTGGAAGAGGGTTGTCCCTTTAGATTTAGGAAGCTCCTTTCTCTCTTTGTTGTGACTGTGTCTATACTTATGTTGGACTTAACCAGTTTTGGACTAATAAATCGAATTTCATTTGTATATATATGCATACTATGTCACAGAGTTGGTACTTTCTAGCTACAGAATGTTGAATATTAATAGAAATTGTGCATGACAGTCCTAGATGCATTTGAATAGATTTTTGGATCCAGAAAGTACTTTAAAGCATCTTAGAGATCATATTGCATCATTTACAGGTGAGAAACTTGAAGTATAGAGAGATTAAAGTGATTTACTCAGAGACTTGCATCTAGTTGTTAGTAAAGCTTCAGCAAAAACCCAGGTCTTTTATTTTCAGGCTGTGATTGTTTATACTTTTCTACATGAAGTTGGTTTCTGAAAGTGTGATGTCATACTGTTATTGGACCTTACTATATTTAGTTTTGGGGTAAAAAAATATAAAAACATATAAGTTCCTTGAAGGAAGAACAATGCATAGTAAATATTAATGGACTTTATATATTCAATTTATTTAAAATTCAGAAGAATCTGTAAGAATATAGTGAACATTTTCCTTGCCACTTTTTTCTGCAGCTACAGCTTTTCTCCCTTGTAAGGCAGTAATTGCCACCTGGTTTTTGTGTAACCTTCCAGAAGGATTCTTTGTTAGTGATTCTGTTTAGGTAAAAACCAGGGTCATTGCTTTCCCTGTTCTCCAGAAAGCTCATGCTCAGTCCTATATCCATAGCAGTTGGGTTGACTGCTTTTTTTTTTTTTTCCTTTTATGTGTTTAAATTTTTGTATTCTCTCATGAAGTAAGTGGCTCTCTGTTTCTGAACTTGTCTGTCCACTCTCAAGTGTTTTTCAGGTTCAGTTGTAATGGTGTCACTTTTAAGATTCCTCAGTAATTGGGTAAATTACTTGAAGTACTTCTGCTAGCCCTACATTTTTAAGATGTACACTTTCCCAACTATTTATTTTTTGTTGGTTTTATGTTTTAGTAACCCTGCATATGAGTTTAATTGCAAGAACAGAAACATTTTCTTCTAAGGGGTATAATATTTTATTTTGATTATTTATAGGGAAGTACATCTAAAATATATGTGTTCTTCCTTCGATAATTTAACTTTTTTCCTGTTGATTCAGGGTCATCATGAAATATCATTTATTATTGTAGGGTGATTTTTGTTTTTTAGGATATTGGACTGTTTCTACTCAAAGTGGTCCTAGACTCTTGGAATTAAGTTTTATTTCTCAAGTACCTCCCATACTTGCAAGCATTATTTCTCCCTTTCATTTTAATTTTTTTTAGTTCTGCTTTGTAGGCACCCTGACTCATTTGTTGTTTTCTTTGGGGTTAGAAATCTTATATCCAGACTTACATAACATAAAATAAATTTCCAATCCTGAATGCAGTGAGTATGTTAGTCACATAGATTTTAGTGTGTGGAGTTTCTCATTTATTTTTGTGACTCACAATTTTTCCTTTAGAGTTCTAATCCAAGCTCCAGATAACTGAAGTTACTGGTTAAGGAAACTCCAGATTTTCAAGTTGAAAATAGCTTTATTATTTGGACTATAAAAGTTATATCTCATTGTAATATTCAAACCATACAGAACTTTTTAAAAAAGAAAGTAAAAATCACTTAATTTCCCATACAGAAATATGGCTATTAAAATTTTGGTAACCGTCCTTTTAATTGATTGTTTACCATTGATATTGCTTCTGAATTTATTTTTGTTTTAGGAATACATTTCTGAATTTTCTGGAAGTGCTCAATATATATTGATATGAGTCTATATAATTTAAAATTCTTTCCCCTTTAATAACCATAGTAGTAGATCTCCATACTTTCTCTCCCTTTCCTTCTCCCTCTTCCTCTCATGTGCTTGTACACACACACACACACACACACCCCCTCCACACACTCCCCCACCCCCACCCCCCCGTAAAATAAGTTATATATACAACTGTAACTTCATAGTACTTTTCTAAGGACTATGACAATGATACTGAGAGTAGAATTTTAGAGATTTCAGAAGTGGAGTTTGGGGATGGAGGAAAGTGGCTGAGTCAAAACTAATTTTAACATAATTTGCTTTTGGGTGATGGGCAAATGAATAGATTTAGCTAATATAGGGGAAAACAGGATGATCAGGGTCTCTTATTAAATGTACTAGGCAGTTGGGGGGAGTTTATCTTGAAACACTTGTAAGGTAATTTGCATTTGTTTTATCGAAGTTGACTGGACAAATTTTCCTCCCTCCCACCCAGGTTTCCTCAAGCATCTGCTTCCTATATATTATTACAATTTGCACAATATGGGAATATCTTAAAACATGTGGTAAGTCTTAATTTTTTTTCAGTTCAAGACTTAAGTTGAGGAAAGATAACCTGTGAAATGAAGGAAAAATTTGCTCCTGAATGTTGTCTGTTTTTTTCCAAACTTAAAAAAATTTTTTTTTTCTTAAAGTTTTCATAGACTATATCTGTTGGAGTCTGGAAAGCTGAAAGTTGCAAAGTATTTGATAAAAAGGAATAAAGAGAGAAGATAAGCAAGACAGAGTTTCAGGACCCCCCCCCCTTTAAAAATAGTTTACAGTCTCTTAAAAAAGATTATGCCAAGTTTTCCAATTTGAGCTTGTTTTATTGGGGATAAGGGAGAAGATGTTTCTGACTTAGAGGTCTTATTCTTAGGACTTTTTTAGCTTGCAGAGAGCTTTTTCTTTTTTAAAAAAATTATCTTACCTTGCACAAGAAGTTATAGATCACAAATCTTTTTTTCTATTATTAGAGATTAACTTATTTAACTCCTACACAATATCAAGTCGATGAAATTCAGTTTTTAAAAATTTCATTGCAAGTGTTAAGACCTTTTTGTAAAAAACAATTATCCTTTGAGAATTAATTTGCTTTCAGAGAATATTTGTCACATAGTCTTTATATAAGAGATTTGAGAACTAGTTAGAAATTGTAACTATTGAAATTGTTTAATAAGATTTTTGTTGAATCCTAGTATAGCTTTTTGCAGGGCATCAAATAAAAAGTGGAAGCAGATTTATTTTCATGTTTCTGTTTCCTAATAGAACTCATTAAGTTTAAATTGTATATACTTTATATTTTAATTTAAGAGAAAACTTCATTTTTGCAGATGTCTAACACAGGAAATTGGATGCATATTCGTTATCAATCTAAACTGCAGGCCCGGAAAGCCTTAAGCAAAGATGGGAGAATTTTTGGAGAGTCCATCATGATTGGTGTAAAACCATGTATAGATAAAGTAAGTTATTCCTGATGTAAGCAAAACAGTTTAATTTATATGAAGAGGACAAATCTAAGTACTAATATGGGTGGTTATGTCACTTCATTGTGCCTCTTTTTCTTATTTTTTTAAAATGTGATGGCTGATGTTATAGCACTCTTTTATGGTAAGTCAAAGATATTTAGTTATAAGACTTTAGAGGTAATACATTCCAACCCCTTCACTCTACAGATGAAGAGGCCAAGAGGACTTAGGCAACTTACCCAGAGTTGTTAAGGTGAGGCCTACATTCTAGGTCTTTTAACTTTTAACCCATTCCCTTTTTTGTGCAAAGCGACATCAAATTCTTTAAGTACTTAAAGGAGTGGTGCTATTTCAGAATGAAATATTTCATAGGAATGGTAACTGAAGGTTAACTTTTAAAAGCTGAAGCTTTTTATTAGTCATTTCTGTTTTGAAATATTTAAGTATTATATATTCGTATACTTGTAAAATAATACTGAGCACAATTTAAACTTTTCTTTGTGGCTTGTAAAAGCATGATCATTCTTAGGTAAATAAATGTGAACTTCTAATACCTACCAGGCACTGCGCTTTTATATACATATTAGTACATGAAGTGGACATGGCTTCTGTTACCGTAATCTAGGATCACTGAGTAGTTGTGTAATTATTACATTGTGCTGTAGCAGATGTTTGCAGAGGCTAGAGGAAACTTTAGGGTTACTGGGTATTAAATAACACTGGACTTTGATGCCCTACCTGCCTCAGTTTCCGTAAGAATTCTTTTTCTTTCTTATTGCTTTTCCATAGTGTTTGTTAGGAGGTTCTTACTCTTGAGAGTCTGTAGTTGTCTTAAGGATATTTGAGGTCATTTCAAATGAGATTTCTGGTTTGAGCGTTCGACCTCATATGCTAACAAGCACATTCTGTTTTATCAAGCCTAAAATTATTTGAAAGGTTAATTAGATTAAGTAAAGTATGCTTCTTTTAATGAAGTTTTCTTTGTAAGTAATAGTGGATAATATGTATTATGTTAATAAACAGAGAAGTTCTTTGTCTTTATTTCTCCAGAGTGTTATGGAAAACAGTGACAGGTGTGCATTGTCGTCTCCATCTCTTGCCTTTACACCGCCAATCAAAACCTTAGGTACACCAACCCAACCTGGAAGTACTCCTAGGATTTCTACTATGAGACCTCTTGCTACAGCATACAAAGCTTCTACTAGTGACTATCAGGTATTTTAAGGATTGGATAAAAGAATATATTTTAAAGGCTGCAGTGCCTAGCATGTTTAACTTTTTCATTGGATTGATTTTTATGCCATTAAATATTTCCTACTGAAGTTGATTGTCTTGATGCAATCTATAAACTTTGCATTTTTTAATTTCCTATTTTTAAAAGTTAGAATTTTAGCCAGTTGGAAATTTATCTTGAATTTTTAAAAAATTCTTTGCCATTTTAAAAAACATTTTGAGAATTGGTTATTTTAGTTTTTTGTAAGGTATGTTTGCATACAGAAAAAGTTTCTCTTGTGAACATCGCTGGCATGAGGGAATGTTAAAACTGTATTAAATTGATAACTAAATTGGATGGTGTCAGAAATGAAGAACCTCAGGTTGGAAGTAGCTTTGGTTATCAAAAGAAAACATTGACCAGTCCCCATTTCAAAACTTATTTCAAAAAAATGCTTAAAGGAAAAGTTCATTATATTTATTGAAGAATGCTAGAGTTATTAGGACTCTCATTCAGTATGTTATTGTCTGCTACCTAATTAGCCAGGAGTTCTGAACTTGTCTAGCTGCAGACACAGGTCCTGAGACAGCAAATAAAACACTTCAGTAGGGCAGTTGGACTTCTTTTGAAATTTGGGGATCATTCTAGAACTGGTTTTTAAAGTCCTTATCTCTTTTAACTTTTGTGTTGTTTGTTCAGTTTACTAATTTAAGGAGCAGATGTAATTTGCCTTGCCAAAGGAATATAGTTTTGCCATTCTCAAGAGCATAAGGACGTTCTAACTAAGCCCATATATTAACCTTTAAATATACAGTTCAGTGCTGCAAATACATTTTAGTGTTTGGCACTTTTAAATTTGCTGTTAACTGTAGAATTGGCTTTGATGCTAAAGAAACCATAATCTTACAATTGTGTGTGTGTGTTTTTTTTTAATAGGTTATTTCTGACAGACAGACGCCAAAAAAAGATGAAAGTCTTGTATCCAAAGCAATGGAATACATGTTCGGCTGGTAGTATAGTAAGAGCTAAGAACTCAACTACAAAGGAGAAGGCTGCCACACTAAAGCAGGGTACTGCTGGGTTTCCTTCGGTTAGTTATATAACCACTCTTGACAGTATATTGTATAGCTGTCTCATACTTCCTTTAGAAGCCGTTTTCTTTAAGAATACAGCGTATTTGTAGCTCGCACTTTAAAAGATGCTTGAGATACATTTTAAAGAAACAAAAAATCCCTGTAAATAAGATTTTGTGCTTCCTGTGATAGTGCATGCTTAAGTGCAAAAAACTCATTGATTACTGTAAATTATACAGTTGAGTTTATAGGAGGCTTTGTAGTCTTCATGAGTTAGTGAGGTGAATTTCATGAAGAGTAATTGTACAGCTGCTTCTAACAAGACACAAAGATTATAATTAACAGTTTGAATTATGGTCTTTTAATTTAGATGGTATTTAATATTTTAATTATCTTTGTTTATATTTGTCCGGTCGTGGATTGTCACCTTTCAGTCTTGTAAAACCAACACAGTCTTTTAAAAAACCTACTGAAGTTTCTTGATAATAAACTTGTCACTTATATGTATTGAGCAGTTTTTGAAAGGGTGATGTATTGTATTAATTGGGACAAAAAGTTTTAAGTCTTTGCAGAAATAGAGAAAATATGTCATGAACCTCCATATACCTGTAATCCAGCTTTAATAACCTTGTAACCATTATTATTTTCTTAATTTCTAATATCCAGTCCTTTTAAAAACTTCCCAGTTGTTTCCAGAATTTGTTTGAATTTTATGGTTGGTTTGTTTGAATCACTGTCAAGACTAGGTCTACACAGTGTATTTGGTTTTGTCTTTGGAGTGTCTTGAAGTTTAAATTAGAGTTCCGTTGCTCTTCCCCACTGTTTAGTACACCATGACTTGTTGAAGGAACCTTGTGAGTTGCCTACAGTGTCCCACAGACTGAATTTGATCAATAGCTTTCTTGTTTAACTTATGTCATTTGTTAAATGACATATCCTAGAAGTTGTATCTAGAGAAGGTTGTTTAGATTCTGCAATGTCATTTTTTTGCACAAGAATACTTAATAGTAAGTAGTGTGGTGTACTTTATGTTAAACCAGGAGGCATTTAGTTCTGATTGTCCAACTTTTAATGATCCTCAGCTTGTTCATTGGGCACGTGGGCAAAAGCCAGACACCATCATTGGAAAGTTCCCCATAAACTTTTACATAATGTATTTAAAAGCATGCATTAATGATACGTGCCTGAATCAGGTATTTCATTAAGGTTTGCAAAATGATGGTTTTCCAAATCTATCATTCCTGTTGCATTTATTAGTTGGAATTCTTTCATATAGAAGAACCTTGCTCCATCCACTAGGGCTATTTGGTTATCATGGAATACATGCATAGGTTGGCAGGATAAATATTTAATTACTTTCTTTTATCAGTTTTCAGTTATTTTTGGTGCCCTGGCAACCTCCATTGCTGTCCTGAGTTAAGCTTTTTTTTTTTTTTTTTTTTTTAATTCGCTGTTTCTATCACTTGCAGTCTTCACTCTTTTATTCAAATTATCCTTCTTGGCCAGTGAGAACCTCATCAAGCTGGCACTTGTGTGAAAAGGAGGTTTCAACTGACAGTATATTTCAGCATAGTGCATGTGTCTAGGTAATCTGCATCTTTCTTTATCTTTAGTATATTCTTTATAGAGAATAAGTACAATAACATTGTGTGGAAGGTTTTGATATCCTTTTTAAGTCACAGCAAACTACCATTGAAGACTTGTTTAGTTCTCTGAGATGAAGTAATACTAAGGAATGTACTGGCATGGATGAAAATCCATTTATCATTACATTTATAGAATATTTTTCATCTGTAACTTTTTAAAGTCTTTTCCAGCTTAAGATAGGATTATATTTTATATACTGTTTCATTACATACAGAACTCAGTTATTCAAGGTGGAACTGGGTACTTTTCCCATTAAACTGTTGGATTTGTATTTGAGTTGTACACATTTTTTTAAAAGGGCTGTGGGTTTTTATTTTTGAGAGGGTATTTTATTTCCATTGACCTCTGTGGAACATGAAGTTTGCTTTCTGGCTAAAAATATTTATTTGCTATGTTTGGGTTTGTTCTTTTTACCCACTGTTGTATCTTACCTGTCTTTGTATCCATCATGTCATTTATTTTAAAAGAGCCAGGAGGGACTTTCCTAGTGCCCAGTGGGTAAGATTCCACGCTCCCAATTCAGGGGGCCCAGTTCGATCTCTGGTCGGGGAACTAGATCCTGCATGCATGCTGCAACTAAAGATCCTGCGTGCATGCTGCAACTAAAGATCCTGCGTGTTGCAACCAAGACCTGATGCAGCCAATATAAATAAATAAATGAATAAAGTATATTAAAAAAAAAAGAGCCAAGAAATACATAAACATATCAAACTAACACTTTGTATACCTCAGACTTATACAGTGTTACATGTCAGTTGTATCTCAACTTAAAAAATAAAACTAACAAAAATACAAAACAAAAAGCCAGGAAAATCTGAGGAAGCAAACTGCCACATTTTCCAATACTACACGAAAACAGTAGAATCTGTGAGGCTGGAAAAGTTCCCCTGAAACGAGCCTCATTTTAAAGTTCAGAAAAGCTGATTTCACACAAAAATAAGTAACATAAAATTGTAGTCACGCAAAGTTGTTTAAAAGAAAAAAGGGGATAATGAGCAAAATATCCTGCAGACATTGAGAAGTGTACCCAAGAGGCGCACACACGAAAGAGACCAAAATTGTGACCTATTAGAGGATTCAAAAATAAGTTCTGAGATGTTTTGGAAATGATACAAAATATGAAAGAATACTAAAAATCAGAATCTGAAGATCTGGGGAAAATATAAGAAAGGAAAAAAATTCAGAAATGAAGACTAAAGGAGAATACACACAAAAGTAGATGAACAAGAGATAATGCCTTATAGAAATACAACGTAAAAATGGATGATGGCTCTAGAAATCAGAAAGAAAAGATATAAAAGGACTTATGGAGAAGTGACATTTTAGAGATTTAAAATATATATACTGAACAAAATTATATGAAGAATACTTTGCTGAAAAAGAATATTTGGAGCTACATATTGAAAGAACATCTTTACCTGAGAATATTATCCCAGGTATAAACTGGGTTTGGCTATCTAGATGAAAACCGTGACTTAGGAAAGCAAGACTTAAATACAGCACTGTGCCAAGAGAAAAGAACACATTTAAGATATTTGTGGGAAAAAAATAATGTAAGCAGATTTTATTTCTAACAAAACTGATCTTTCTAAAAATTGGGGTAGAAGTGGTTTATAATCTAAGTTTTATGTGTACTACATTGTAATTTGACTTCTGTATATGCTACAGCGTGCTCACCACCAAAAGTCTAGTTAGTTTCCATGCAGTTGAGTGCATTTACACATTTCCCCTTCCCGCACAGCCCTTCACCTCTGGTAACCACCAGTCTGTTCTCTGCATCTCTGTGTGTGTTTTTGATGAAACTAGATTTTAAGTATAAAAGTCACTGCTCAGACAATATCAGTATGCAAGAATTCAGGAAGTATGTTTCCTTTGAGCACTTCCTGAGAAGTGTACTAGAGAATGTGCTCATACAAGCTAAATAACTAGGAAGATGTTGACATGAAGTCTGTGGTGAGCATTAATTTTGACATCCTATCACTAGACCAAAGTGCTGACCAGGTTTATTGCTTGAAGCTCAGCCCATTGGGTGGATTTTCCCCTCATCACTGTCATTCAAGTCCACTCTGAATCTAATATGGCAGCAGTCGAATTTTGGCTTACAGCAACCTATCAAGCCAATCTATCTGTGAATCAAGGCTGGATTTTTTTCTCCTCTGGTGGCTGATGGTAGTGAACTCAAGTCATAGATTGTGAGTTGAAGGAGGTATGTTGGTGTCTTGGAGGTGATGTGGGCTTCTGGGCCACTTTGTCGTGAAACTTGGAGCCTGTGGACCTTATTGTGCCCCAACCTGAATGTACCAGGAGTTACTACTATGCTGGCCCAGTCTCAGGGCTTGGTGGATCTGATGGTGCTGAGCTTATGAGGGACAGCTCTGGTCACATATTTCATATGCTATGATGTAATTGATGATTAGGTGTCAAGTCACTTGTTCCAGTGCCCTCTTTCACTCTGGGCTCCACTAAAATCTTCCAAGTCAGTGGAGAAATGGGTTGAAGCACTTTCCCATTGATATGTGTTGTCTCCAAAATCCAGAAGCCTACCAAAAAGAGATTACCAAGTGCTGTGTCTCTTTTTTAGTGGTAGGAGGAGCAAGGTGAAATTAGGAAGAGCTGTCTTGGCATGCCCCAGATCACCAGACTCATAACCTCACCAATGCTGTAAACCTGAATTTCTGTAGTTTATCTTATACACTGGCATATGTGTGCCTTACCAGAATGTCCAGAGTATTTGCCACTGATTTCTTGCAAGTTCAATGAACATGATGCCATCAGTGTAGAGGATCAGCACAATGTTCAGATGATTGAGAGCTCTCTGACTATGTATTGTGACTGGCCCACTGTGAAACACACATGGGCTAAGGCTCTGTCTGTCACCTGGCTCCCTTATGACCCCACTTTCACAGGAACCACGAGAACATTTTGGCTCATCAGTGTCAACTAAGACCCCGGGTCTAACAGCCCTAGGAAATATCACTGTATTCCTCCTCTGCAGTGCACTCTGATGAAAGGTGAGGACAGCTTGCTGTGGCATTGGAAGTTACTTCCTCAATTGGAGGTGGGAGAAACAAAAACACTTTCTGTATCTTGAGTTTTCCTTCTTTTCACTCTCTTTTATGTCTTTATTTGTATTTATTTAGTCTTGTGTTCCTTCTGGTTTAGTCTTCATTTTGAAATGATTTTTCCTTTAATTTTTGATTCTTTTCTGAATTCTGTACATCATTCTTAGGTTTCTAGTTTTGATTTATGTTGTTCTTTCATGTTTGTATCATTTTCTTGATGTCGTTTAGCTCAGTTTGAAACAGAAGTTTACAGGTTTGATCTTTTTAGGCTTGTGTCTCTCTGGCATGCTTTCATTGTCTGTAGGGACATCATTCTTCTCTTTTTTCTCATAATAACTTTGGGATTTGACCTCACTGCTTTGGTCATTTTTATATGAAATTAGCTTTCCTGAACTTTTAGAAAAGGTAAGGTTCTAGGAAGCCTTGCTAACTTCACAGTGGTTGCTTTTGTTTTTTTATAGTGTTTACAAATATGACCGCTTTTTGCTGTTTTCTACTCCCTCACTTTTAAAGAGACCGTCTCTTTCTTTTTCCTCCATTGTCATCATCCTGCTCAATTTTGATTTCACCTTTCTTCTCTTCCAACTTTGCAGTGTTCCTTCTGTACCCTCTGTTGGCAAAATCCAACATCAAATTTGTTGAAAAGGAGAAATGTAGTTTGCAGGCCCTAGTTCCAGTATCACAAACTAGGGTAAAGAAGGGTGGATTTGGAGCTGAGAGGAAATAAATTAATGTGCACAGCAAGGTTCTACTTTTGAAAAGTGATTTCCATTTTCACTAAGATCCATTCACTTGTATTCTCAGGTCTATTGTATCTGTCTGTACACTTCCCACATGTTTGCTGTCTTGTAGAAATTTGCTAAAATTCCTTGATGCTGATTGCTCCTTTTATCTTTAATGTGAAGTTTATTTTGATGTTTCTTATCAGGAAAGAGATAAAATGTTTTTTAGACTTGTCTTAAATCAGAATCTCTTTAGATTTTCAAAAAAGCACACCCATCTTCACTTCCACCCCCATTCACAAGCTCTTAGGACTCAGGTCTGAATTCATGAGAGATGGAATATCAGCAAAAATTTAAGTAGCAACGTCACATTGCACTCAGAATTGCTTTTGATAATAGGCCAAATGTGTCTATTTGACTTAATCTTCGCTTAGTATAAGTTATTTCTCAGGAGACTGTCATTGAAATTTAAATACTATGTATGCAAATAGGAACACTGAAATGAATAGTATTTGAATCTGTAATGGATTTTTGAGGGGAGTATGTGTAGTGAAGCTTTTGTGTAAGGGCCTCCTATCCATTCACCTTTGGTCCTGCATGAGAGAGGAGTGTGTGTGTGCGCGTGCGCGCGCGCGCGTGTGTGTGTTCATGCGCGTGCGCGTGCCCGTGCAGAGTAGTTGAATGTTTTTGTAGATGAAGAACTATGCTTTTGTTACCAACTATATTTTTTGGCAGTTAGAGTGAAGAAATGTAGAAATGTGTTTAGGAGCTGAAGTTCTGCAAAGAAACCATTGTTGGCTAAAAAGTTAGTAATTTGTAGCTCGAAAGTTTGCAGTTAAATCCCCTCATTCCTTTCTGAAATGTTTTGCCTTTTCTCTGAAATGTCTTAATCAGGTTTTACAAAGTGTTGTAAATCTAAAGAGCACTTTCCCTTCCATCCTTCCTCTTGCTACCTGATCTTAACTCTTTTAAAGTTCTTATCAGTCATTTGTCAAATGTGCATTGTTTATTTTGTCCTATTCATTATGCTGGTTGCTGGAGATTGAGCATTCATTATGCTGGTTGCTGGAGATTGAGCAGAAATAAGGCATGGGACTTTGATCTTTTTTTCTGGACTCAGGGTGATTAATTTACTTAGTGTTCCCCCCATTCTCCGTGCCATTGTTTACCCTTCCTTTAGTCTCACTGCCTTTCTTGGTTCTCCAACCCCATCTTTTCCCACACTATGAAGAAAGCATAATAGAAAAATAGAAAGAATACTAGAAAAAAGAAAAAACTGAAAACCTACTATCACGTTGTGATTTTTAAAACAGTTTAAGTTTGATACACAGCTTTATTCATCTCCTAGCTTGCAAGTAAAGGAACATTTATGACCATAAACAAATCTTGAGCTAGATGACATTGTGTTTTGATTGTATTTTTTTCAGCTTTGTGTTTTCTAGCTCATCTGTATCTCAGATTTCCAATGTAACTTAAATGGCAAATGCTTCCTGTACTTCTTCCCTTCTATTCATAATACTGGATACTCTCACATTATGATAGCAGGGAGAAAGGTGAGTCTCTTGTTTCTCCAATTTCCTGTGAATTGGTTGGCAATAGCTCTGTGATTTAGGGCATGAAGACACTCCTGTGAATTACAAAATTAGTCTTAAATATGAATAATCTTTTAAACCTCAAGTACTTTCCAGTACATTTTTTTATTGCTATAATAAGTAGGGATAGACAAAAAGTAGAATACACTAATATATGTTGTACAGACATTGTAGGTTCAGACAGGCTTGAAGAGCGTTCAGAATTCTATTTGATGTGGAAAGCTGATAGAAGTTAAAGTTCTTAATGAGCTTGTAAGACTTTCGGATGTTAATGAAGTAAAAGTGTAGTATTGTGACTCAGAGATCCAGTTTTGGAGATTCACCTCATATTAGTAAATAAATTGAATCAAAATTATTTTAACTTAAAAAATTTTAACTAAGTTGTTAAAAGGAAGTGATATAAGGTGAAAATAGTCCCTCCGATATATTTTTAAATAGCTTTCCGAAGTGAATATCTGACTAACTCTAATACTCATTTTCTTGACTCAGTGTCCTTACCTTAATTTCAGTAAACATTCTGATAACCTATGTATTCAGATTACTGTAGTGCTAACTGGTTAATTAAGAGGTAGTGGTTAAAGTTACTGGAATCTTAGAATTTGCTTTTTATAATGATTAAAAGTATAGATTTTTGGAGTGAGACTGTTCTTAAGTCCTGTCTCTGATAACGGAATGATGTTGGACAAGCTACTTAACCTTTTTTTGTGCCTCAGCCTCATCATCTATAAAATGGTGATAATGATAGTATAATCTTCATAGGATTGTTAGGATTAAAGGAATGAATACATGTAAATCACTTAGAATAGTTACTGGCGTCCACTAAGCATTCATTAAATATTAACTAGTTAATATGTTTGCTAATGAGCCTCATTAAAAAAATGAGTATGTGATGGATTAAAAGTGGCTGCAAACTTTTGACATTCCTCCCCATTGAGACACAGGATCTTTTTCTCCTCCCCTGTGTATGTGTATGCGTGTGTATGTGTGTTTAACCTAGTACAGGGGAAGTCATGCTATGCCAGTTCCAAAACTAGCCTGTAAGAGGACTAGCAACTCCACCTTGGTCTATTGAGGTCCTGATCTGTCTGGTCAGAAGACCCGTTTCATTACCCTGTGGGAGAGATGTGGAAAGGGCTTGAGACTACATGGAATGGGAGAGGGACTTAGCTAAACGAAGCCTTCTAGTTGACCAAGGCACCAAGTGTGTTAGTGAGGCTGTCACAGACTCTTCAGCTTAGCTCAGCTGCCAGCTCAATATCACCAGGAGCCCTTTCATATCACACAGAACAGGAGAATTACCCAGCCAAGACTTGCATGAATTCCTGATTCACAAGATTGTGAGATATAAAAATAAGTGCTGGTTGGTTTAAGTTACTGAGTTTTAGGGAGGGAGGTTATGGAGCAGTTGGAACAGAAGAAAAGAGCACAGAACATGTGTCTTGGCTAAAATCACATAGGTATATACTGATAGCAACTGGACAGAAACCCAGATTCTTTAGAGTGCAGTATTATGGAATTATAGTGTATTTTCTTTAAAACTTAGGTTATTTGATTTTTAAATCATTTAAGATGCACTGAAGTTGAGAAGTGTTTTAAATGAATCTCCTGGGCTCCAGTTGCAGCTCTAGAAATATCTATTGTGTAATAGAATATTTGAAAAGAAACTATTAAAAACAACATAAAGCAAATGTTATTTTTTGTCATATAAAGTTTTTTAGAAGTTTATAGTATACAAAGGATCATCTCAACATAAATCACTGCACACATTTGTTAATTGTGAATATTTAAACATCATTAAAGTTTGATGAATTCTTCATATGAATATTCTTCATTTTGTTTGTGCCAGCACTTATTATCTAGGTTTAAGCATAGGGAAATTCTTGGGAAAAAGAAGCATCTCTGACCCAGAGGACACATGTCCTTGCTTTAGCTCCAGGTTTCTGCAATCTGTGAGAAACCTCAGGGCATTGTGTGCTGGAGTAGAGACACTGACACTGGAAAGGGACTCAGAACTTTTTTCTGAGATGGGTCAGTGAAATAGGTATCTTTGAAGCCTTTGGGTCACATCTTAAATTATCAGGTTTTTTTTTTTTTTTTTTAATCAGGTTATTTCTTGATTAGTCAGTAGAGATATTTTATACATTTAAGCTGTCTCTTCCTGGCTATTTCTTATAAGTAGCTGTTAAGTCTTGCAGAAGTGGTTTTTGAAGTGTAATTTCAAGTGGAATTTAAGTAGTTAGATTTTTTATTTTTGAAATCATTGTTCATGTTCCTAATACTTCAGAAACATTTAACTCAAACTACAGATGTACCTCCATCTTGTGGTGATTGTCAGAAGTGTCCAACATGAAAAGGTTTTAGAGTAAATCTGAGATAAAAAAAGCCATTGCTGTATTTAAGCTTTTGGAAATAATGACAACTTTTTTACATCCTTGTTTCTTTTTGCCTTTTTTTTTTTTGAGGCTTGGTGTTAGTTGTGTACATCTTTGCTTTTATCACAAAAGATCAAAAATATTTTTTAGAGGGAATGGACAGGTATAAATAAGTCGCTTTTTTTCAGTTTTCTTTTGAGCCAGGATAAAAGGAATATTTATCTTGATGAGTTAAAATATGGAAACATTGAGTAATGTTATTGATTTAAAAAGGAGAAATTAGTAAGGATCAAGGAGATAATTCAGTATTTCAGGCAGCTCTATGGCAGTTTACATGGCCTACAAAAAGAACATAGAACATATACATGCAATCCCATGCATCAGTCAATACTTGGAAAACTTTGTTCAATAACCAATTCAAATAATATTTATTGAGCTCCTAATGTGTACTACAGCCTTGGGATACATCAGAGGAATAAAGACACTCTTGTGGACCTAATATTCCAGCAGAAAGAGACAGCAGGAAATAATCATAGTAAATAAGTTATAGTGTACATTAAAGGGTAATAGGTGCGATGGAATTAAAAACAATCAAATATTGGAGTATTAGACAAGGCACTCATGGTAGGCCTCATTATGAAGGTGAGATTTGAGCAAAGACTTGACAGGGATGAGACTTTTAGAGTGGAACCTGGGGAAGAACCTCCAGCAGAGGGAACAAAAAGGACAAAGGCAGCAGTTTGCCCATTGTGTTCAAGGACCAGCATGGAGGAAGCCAGGGTTACATGAGCAAGGGAAGAGTAAGAGGGAAAGAGATCAGAGGTAGTGGAGGCTTAGATCCATAGTATCTTCTAGACCTTGAAAGGGACTTTCCCTTTTACTCTTTGTGGTAGACACAATAATGGTCTCCAAAGATGTCAGTGTCTTAATCACCAGAGCCTGTGAATATGTTACGTTACATGGCAAGGGGAACTATGCAGATATGATTAAGAGTATGGATCTTGACAACGGGTAAACATGAAAAGATGCTCAACATCACTCCTCATCTGGGAAATGCAAATCAAAAACACAGTGATATATCACCTCACACCTGTTAGAATGGCTATTATCAAAAAGACAACAAGTGACAAGTGTTGGCAAGGATGTGGAGAAAAAATCCTTGTGCAACATTGGTGGGAGTGGAAATATGGGTGCAGTCACTATGGAAAACAGTATGGAGGTCCCCCAAAATTAAAAATAGAACTACCATATGATCCAGCAATTCCACTTATAGGTATTTATCTGAAGAAAACAGTAACACTAACTTGAAATATATGCACCCCTGTGTTTATTGCAGCATTATCTACAATAGCCATGGTGTGGAAACAACTTGTGTCCATTGACGGATGGGTAAAGAAATTGTGGGGGATATATACACACACACACATATATGTATATATGTATATATATATAATGGAATATTATTCAGCCATAAAAAGAATGAAATCTTGCCATTTGTGGCAACATGGGTGGAACCTGAGGACATTATGCTAAGTGAAGTAAGTCAGATGGGGAAAACAAATACTGCATGATCTCACTTATATGTGGAATTTTAAACAAAAACAAAAAACCAAGCTCACAGTTTCAGGGAACAGATTAGTAGTTGCCAGAGATGGGTTGTCGGAGTGCAAAATGGGTGAAGGGGGGTCAAAAGGTACAAACTTCCAGTTATAAAGTAAGTCATAGGGATGTAATACACAGCATGGAGACTACAGTTAATATTGTATTGCATATATGAAAGTTGCTGAGAGAGTAGATCTTGAAAGTTATCACAAGAAAAATAATTTTGTTTAACTATGTGTGGTGATGGATGTTACCTAAGCTTACTATTGTGATCCTTTCACATTACATACAAATATCAAATCATTATGTTATATACCTGAAATTAATATAATGTTATATGTCAATCATACCTCAATTTAAAGGAAAATAATTTATGTAATTGAAGTATAGTTGATGTACAAAGTTGTGTTAGTTTCAGCAAAGCAATTCAGAGAGATATATATACTTTTTCAGATTCTTTTCCCTTAGAGGTTATTAAAAAATATTGAATATAGTTCCCTGTGCTGTACAATAGGTCCTTGTTGGTTACCTATTTTGTATATAGTAGTATGTATATGTTAATCCCAAACTCCTAATTTATCCCTCCCTCTCCTTTTGCCCTTTAATCATACCTCAATTTAAAAAAGAAACCAGTCAACCAGGCGAACAAAAGGGTATAGACCTTGAGATGGGAAGAGTACCACTGATTACTCAGGTGGGCCTAACTAATCAATTAGCCCTTAAGCTCAGAGGATCCCCTCCTTCTCCTAAGTCAGAGATAGGGCCTCTGGAATCTGAGAAGAGCCCTCAGCTGATAGCCAGCAAGGAACTGGAGACTTTAGTCCTACAACTACGGAATTCTGGCAACAACCTGAATGAGTAAGAAAACAGATTCTCTCCTAGCACCTTCAAAACACATCCCTGCTGACTTCTTGATTTTGGCCTTGTATTGAACTCGCCGGACTTCTGACCTATCGGAACTAGCTGTAAGGTAATAAGTTTGCACTGTTTTAAGCAACCAAATTTGTGATAATTTGATTTGGCAGTAACAGAAAACTAATACACTCTGAGTGAAACAGCAATTGGATACTTTTTAGTAGAGGAGTATCATGATAGGACTTGTGTCCTTTTTACTAATTATGTAAATTTCTGTGCTCTCTTGGCAACACAAGTGGTTTTTACAATTAATCTCTTGCTAAGGGTAATCACATTTCAGCTTTGTTAGTTGAAAGCTGAGTAATTTATATCCTTGATACCAGACACTATTTTGACAGTTTGAAAAGCCTTTTACATTTTGTGAATTTTATCGTTAATATATATTTCTTTTCCAGGAAATCCAGATTAATATGATCTGGGACTGTTAAATGAATTTAAAGTTATTTCATTCATTTAAGGAAAAAGGATGCCTATTATCTGTAACAAAGCCAAGCCTGAATTGTCTCTGAAGCTAATCTTAATCCTCTCCTTCCTTGCCCCCCCTTCTTTTGGGTTTTTTTCTTCCCATAAACTAAGTTCTTGATAAAACCAAAGTTACTAAAGATTAGGAGAGGAATAAAAAACTATTAAGATTGTCTTTAAGTGCCTGTGTCAGTGTTTCTTAAAATTTGGATATATTTTCCACAGCATTCCATTTGAGCTGTCTCAGGCAGAAGCAACATATGAGTTTTGTGAGTCAATCCTCAGTAAATAACTGTTTATTTTCTAAATTTATATAGAATAATAGCTCAGTAAAACCTAACTCCATTTGAGGCATCATATTTCAGCTTGGGACCACAGAGCTTCTCCATGATCTATGTGAGAAATGGCAGTTCTAAGAGAGTATGACAAAGGAAAACCGGTAGGCCAACATGCAGGAAGGCCCAAAGTGGGACTTAGCAGAAACTAACAGAATGTTCTTAAAAAGAGTTTTCCTCAAAATCATCTGTATTCGGCATAGTATACACATTGATGGAAGGTAATCCTCTACTGGGCTTTTGTGTTTCAAAACATATTGACCAACTCTGTGCGCTAGAAAGGCACTAGTGTTAAAAAATTGTTTTTAAGTGATAGAACTATAATGCATAAACATTCTTAGGGTGAAACTCCCATCTCTGGAGAGGAAAAAATGTAATCCTCTTTTTTTTTTTTGTGGTAAGGGGCTGGGCACACTGGATTTGCTGCTTCCACAGCTTTCTAAACTAAAAAAGGTGAAGTTACGTTACCTACGATTTACTTGTGCATTGTAAATTTCACCAATCATTAAGGCAGTTGGTTCTCTAAGGGTCAATAAAGCCTGGTCACTCTGAATCTTCAGCATAATACAGTTTCTCATAGCAAGTTCTTATTCCTACTGAAACCCTAACTCCAATGTAGCATTGTCAGATTGGTTAAAACTTGAAATATTAACAATCAATATGATCAATTTAGGAAAGGGGAGTTAGTACTATGCAATCCTGAAAACCAAGCAGACTGAGGGCTTGCAAAATTTAAAGCAAACTTATTCATAATGAGTTAAGAAGCTTCGCTCTGGAAATTTGTGAGACCCAAACTCTTTATTGTGGTGATTCAAGTCAGACCTAGAACATTCCACTTCTACCAATTAAAACTTTAGTAGATTTAGTAGGTTCAGTCCTGGGGACACCATGATTAATTACCTATGCTAAAGATATATTTATGTCAAATTATTCTGATTAATGCGTTGACTTTACTACCCTTTATGGCAACCACATCAACCTGTTTTTGGCAGTTAAGTGTTGCAACTCGGTCCCTGTGACTCTGTCACTATTCTTATTGAATTCAAGGGCCCAATTCAATGGCAGCAGTTTCCTCTGTCTTTCCTGGCCTGCAAACAGCTAGCACAGAGCTTTGAGGATGCTGGGATTCCCCTCACGAATGTATATTGCACAGCCTTGGTGAAAGGAGTGTCCTCTGGACGCTTCCAGGGGATATATAATTAGCAGGTAGATAAGCAAGTCTTATATATGATAAATTCACTCTAGCATTCCAATCTACATAAGCCTTTGGATATCTTCCTCTTCAGATTCTCCAAAGTATTGTCTGGGGACCCCTGTGGGTTGCTGAGAGCCTTGCTTAGTATCTCTGAACTAAAAACTTTTTTCATAGTAAGACATTATTTGCCTTTTTCATTCTTACATGAGTATGCAGTGGAGTTTTTCAGAGGCTACGTGATATGGTGATAATATCTCTATGATGACTAATGGAATATGTGATTGTATATCCTTGTGTTTTAAATTTGGGGATGGGGAGTTCTCAGTAATTTGTTAAGAGTGTAAAGGCGTCCTGAGACTAAAAAGTGTGAGAACCAATGCACTATAATAACTCAAGGAAGTTCTCATTTCAACTTTAGTGTGAGCTGCCTTTGATATCATAGATTTTTCTCTGTTGTATTTTCAGTTGTACTGATTTCTGCCCTAATGTTTAGTTTTTTATTCCATTTGCTTTAAGTTTTTTTCCACCCCCCCACCCCTGCCCCCAGCTTGTTAAGGTAAATCTTAAGTTATTGTTTTTAGGTCTTTCTAGAATGCTTCCAGAAATACAAAAGAAATGGTGTATGCAGTGGTAGATCACAAAAGGGCCCAATTATTCACCTTATATGCCTCCTTGCAATGTGATTTTGCAGTTTCTTGCATCACAGAGTAGGGTCCAATTCTCCACTCCTTGAATCTGGGATGGCCTAGTGAGTTGCTTTGGTCAGTGGAATTAGTGGAAATGATAATGCAAAAGTCCCAAGTCTAGGCCTCAAGAACCCTTGCACTATTCTTTCTCTCTCTTGCAACAACCCTGCCATCACCATAAAAGGAGGGCTAGGTTAGCAAGGCGGAGAATGAGAGAGTAGGTAGAACAAAACTGAGTCATCCCAGGTAATTTGAATCGACGCAAGCCTGGCCCAGATCAGCAGAGCTGTCTTTCTGACCCACAGCTGACCAGAACTGCCCAGTTGACCAACAGAGAAGAGAAGCAATAAATGATTGTTATTTAAGATTCTAAGTTTAGGGATAGTTTACTAAAATGCAGCAGTATTGTGATAATAATTGACACATGGCCCAAGCCTAAATTTAGCTACTCAAAGCACATTTACTGGAAACATATACAGACATTAAAAAAAGAGTTACAGACTCAGGTAATTAAATTCAAAGTATCAGAAATTTTGTGTAACAAAAGTCTATGATTTCTTCAAAAGGCACATCTCTCCCTCATTCCACCTTTGATTATCTGTATCCTAAAAAAGATATCCTATTCAATAATGCTTTTAGAAATAATACCTATTTCCCAAACAGAGACATATGAAAGACCATTTAGTCTAATGATTCAGAGTGTGGACTCTGGAGATAGATTCTCCCAACCACCAGCTATATGATCTTGGGAAATGGTACTATGTCTACCACATGGGGCTGTTGAAAGAATAAAATGAATTGATGTATACAAAGTGCTTAGAATAGTGCATGGCAAGTAGTAAATACAATTGACTCTTGAACAAGAAGGGCTTGTACTGCATGGGTCCACTTATACACAGATTTTCTTCCACTAAATACAATACATACTACAGCAGAACACCATCTGAGGTTGGTTGAATCCGTGGATGTGGAACTGCGGATACTGAGGGCCCACTGAAAAGTTCTACCCAGGTCTACTGTGTGGAGGTTTGGTGCCCTTAACCCTTGAGTAGCTCAAGGGTCAACTGTGTTATATAAGTAAAAGTTAAGTAAGCTATTTTTAGTTTTATTAAGTGCAAACTTCCTATTAGTGGGAAATTACAAGGTTCATGCACTTAAAAAATTACTTCATAAAGAGGTCAGTCTTCAAGACGCAATTTTTTTTTTTAGTAAGTTTGATAAACTTTAATGTGCTTGAAATATTTTATTCCATTTCCAATCATGGCACTCAAAATGCTACTGAGATTTGCTGGTAGAGAGTGGGGAGCAGGAAGTAGAACAGTAATAGAACTTAAGAGATCAGTTCATGGAACAAATGTGCATTCTGTTAAATGTTCTAAAGCAGCCTTCTCTGAGTGATTTTAGAACTGTTGAAGTTTGAGGCTAGCAATTCTGTGACTGTACAAAAAAATGAACCCTTGTAGCTTTAAAAACATCTTTAAAGTTTTTTTGCTGGGTATAATGCTAATTATATTACCATTCAATTATAAGGCCCTTTGCGTTCTGCTAAGAATATTGGTATTTGAGGCTCCTAAAATAGTTCTTTACATTTCTATTAAGCTTAATAGATGCAGCTTTACTTTTTCTTTTTTTTTTAACACAGTCTGTGTAAAAGAGAGATTATTCCATAGTGGAGAAAAATATTTCTATAGAGATTAGAATGTGAAGGATCAG
Source organism: Hippopotamus amphibius kiboko (assembly GCF_030028045.1). NCBI lineage: Eukaryota > Metazoa > Chordata > Mammalia > Artiodactyla > Hippopotamidae > Hippopotamus > Hippopotamus amphibius. The sequence continues at coordinate 119,282,524 of NC_080193.1, read as the reverse complement.
AAGAAAATAGAGTATAACTGTGTTATATAAGCATATATGTTTATATTTGTATTTTGCTCCTTTTCAAAAAGCATTCAAATGTGTGTATATATATATATATTACGTATACACACACACACATAATATTGCAGGATAAAAATTATTTAGAAGCAACATCACTTGAAAAACATAAATAGGAAATTTTCTTCCTTTCATCTCTTCCCTCCCTTTTTCTTTGTTTTTCTGTTGCATAGCATTGTTTGCGTAGAATAGCAAATCAGTTGTTGTAGGAAAGCTGATATCAGCAAATTAATAATGAGACTATATATTAGTTCTGGGAAGTGGCTGACCCATCTGAAGGTTGAACTACCTAAGCAAAGCAGAATTTTTAGGACCAAAAAAGTTCTCAATAGATATTACATTACATTACATTACATCTAATATGTAGTTAACTCCAATCCACTGAATACTCTTTGGGATGAAATTGAATCAGAGCAAAAGGATTGGGGAATTCTGTGGTCTCTTTAATGTAGATGGTATAGAACTCTTCTCTACAGGGCGCATATTTCTGGTTACAACACTCAACCATGTTTTCCAAATACAAAGTCTTTGGGCAGTGCTGGATAGAAACTATAATTAATCTCATATGCTGAGAAACAGAGGCAAAAAAGGGTATATATTTAATTAGAGTTGAGTCACAAAAAGGTTTTAATTTTTATCTTTTAATAGACTGAATAAATGGTTTCACGGTAAATAATATTTTAGAAAATTGAAAAGTGAATATTTAAATGGTCTCACAGTTAAGAAATCAAAAGCAAATGACAAATTCATAGGAAAGGAGAATGTTGGAATGCTTGTTTCCTAATCTGTTTAATGTGGTTAGTTCCTGAAGAAGGGAAAGTCCATCTTGGAAGGATTTTGGAATTCATAGAAAGCAGTTGACGATGGAGAAAACAAGCACAGGAAAACATGCAGATAGACTCTAGTGATAGTTATAATGGCCCAGATACCATAGAGTATCTCAGATTTAGGAAATTCTGGTCTGGCTCCAGATTTGGGAGGATGCAGGAGGTATTATAGACTGATGAGTTACCGAAAAGCCCAGAGCATCTGAGATGGTCCCTAAGACAGAGCCTAAGAGGGAGAACAGAACCTTTATAAGCCAATTGAGATATATGACTAATAAACATTAATTTGGAAATTTGAGAAGAATTTTGTTCAACAGAATTCTTGCGGACTGGTCTTTTTAAAAAAATGTTATCCTGGGGAACAAACCCCTTATCTTATGAGGCTGGTAAGAAGGGTCATAATTTGAAAACATAGATGCTGTGAAGAAAGTTTAATGATGGCCATGTATGTGACACTTTAGGAGGAGAGAGATGTTAAGAAGAATTTTAGGCAACATTCTGTGTGATGTGTTATGTAAAGTTTACAATGTAGTGCCTCTTTCAGGAAAACTCTGGTAAATATATCATTATTCAAGGCTTGTGCAATACTTGTTTTTTGGGTTTTTTGTTTTGTTTTGTTTTTTGGTTGATAAGCATGGCTTCATGAAAGTCCCATTATATTTAGGTTATGTGTATATTTCCTCTTACCTAGGGTTATCCAGTATATTTCCTCTTAAAGGAATTGTTCTTTCCTCTAAAAACTCAACATGTACACCAAGAATTCTCTAGGAGATGAAAAATTATTTCCCAAATTTGGAGATAGGAATACAAAATATTAATTCTTTTTTAAGGGGATAAATCATCATCTCTTCTACAGACACCTGCTCCCTAACACTCTACATCTAACTCCTTTTTATGGGCATACTGTTTATGTTACTGAAATAAAACACACTTTATACCAACCAAGTTCTTCTTGTAGTTTTCTGGATAACTGGTATCATAACCCTTCTCTATTTAAAAAAATTGGGATCTATTTCATCACCCTGTATTACTAGTGTAATGAAATACTTCCACTTAATGTTCTCATATCCCCCACAGTCCACAACTGTAGATTGAGCAGTGTTGGAGAAAAAGTTCCTGAGGTCTAGTAGAGAGACATGTTGTAGACCGTTAGCCACGGTATATAATAAAGCTCTAAGCAGCCAACTAAATTGTTTGCAGTATAAAAATGGCAAGCAAAATCTTCATCATTATTTGGTGATTGCAGTGAGGAGCATCTGTAATTTTCAAAGGCTACCTAAAATCAGTGCCAGGATCAGTGCTTGTTGTAGCCCTGGAAATCCAGCACAGTCCTATGGCTCCCTTTCTATAACAAACATTTTATTATGCCTCTCTTACATTCCTTTTCCTTTTCTTTTTTTTTAAATAAATTTATTATTTTATTTTATTTTATTTTTGTCTGTGTTGGGTCTTTTGTTGCTATGCGGACTTTCTTTAGTTGCAGCGAGTGAAGGCTACTCTTTGTTGTGGTGTGCGGGCTTCTCATTGCGGTGGCCTTCTCTTCTGTTGCGGAGCTTGGGCTGTCGGCACGTGGGCTTCAGTAGTTGTGGTGCTTGGGCTCAGTAGTTGTGGCTTGCAGGCTCTAGAGCACAGGCTTAGTAGTTGTGGAACATGGGCTTAGTTGTTCCATGGCATGTGGAGTCTTCCCGGACCAGGGAGGGCTCAAACCCATGTGCCCTGCATTGGTAGGCGGATTCTTAACCACTGTGTAACCAGGGAAGTCCTCCCTCACTTTTTTTTTTCCTTATAAATTTATTTATTTATTGGCTGTGTTGGGTCTTTTTGCTGTGTGCGGGCTTTCTTTAGTTGCAGTGAGCGGGGGCTACTCTGTTGTGGTGTGCAGGCTCCTCATTGCCATGGCTTCTCTTGTTGCAGAGAACGGATAGACTTCAGTAGTTGCAGCACATGGGTTCAATAGTTGTAGCTCACAGGCTTTAAAGCGCAGGCTCAATAGTTGTGGCGCATGGGCTTAGTTGCTCCACGGCATGTGGAATCTTCTCAGACCAGGGATGGAACCCCTGTCCCCTGCATTGGCAGGTGGATTCTTAACCACTGGTCCACCTAGGAAGGCCATCCCTTACTTTCTTAACATGAAATTCATAGATAATTAAAAAATTTACACTCACAAACTTAGGAAAATAAATATAATGCCCTAATTGTAATATAAAAAAGGAATAGAAACAAAATAATATATAATAAACACGTACTCCAGTATATAAATCCATGAGCACAATTACACTGGAAGACATGATGATGTCATGAGGGGCTTGCATGTATACAGAGGAGCACACTGAATGCAATAGCTGATAATGAAGATTGTATTCTACTGATATATTAAGGAAGCATGATTGATGATGGTGTAATTTTCCAAAATGATGAGCAATTCTTGGTTAAGTTCTGAATAAAAAAAACACGTTTTGCTTAATTATGCAATACCATATATATGATCATTGCATAAAAGAATGCAGAAAGTACTTTGTATTTACACATAAAATGGAATTAGTTTCTAGGCCCAAATAATTATAAACAGGTTTTTACCTACACAGATCATGTGAGTTGTCATTTAATACTTGATTTGTGTAGTCCTGGTCCTCATATTGTGGTCTGTCTGGCATGTCTGACCCCCACCAATTAAATGCCATTAGTGTCTCTTCCAGTCATTCTGACAACCAAAAACATCTCCACTAACCACCTACTAACTACTGATTGACTAACTAACAAACATACTAACTACCCAGTAACTACTAATAATGTAGTCCTGTCTCTGTTGAAAACATTGTTGGTAGGAAGATTATAAATACATCAATTACTTGTCTGTATGACTCTCACAAGAAATAGCCTCCCCTTGATGGTTTTAACAGGGCTAATTTTCTCTTTTTGACTTTTTCCTGTACCAGGATCTGACTGTCTTTAGATTTTTAGATATTGCATCCTCCACATGCAGCCAATTTCTGAAAACTTAGGATAAAACCCTATCTCCTGCAAGTGTTTGTGAAAAGGATTTATAGATAACTAATCATAAAATGAAACCTCAGTGTGGCAGGCAGAATAATGGCCTCCCAAAATGTCCATGTCTTGATCCCCAGAACCTATGAATATGCTACCTTACCTGGCAAAAGGGACTTTGCAGATGTGATAGAATTAGGGATTTTGGTTATTGTGGATTATCTCACTGGTCCCAATGTGGTCACAAAGGTAGCAGTAAATGAAAGGGAGAAGCAGGAATATTAAGGGTCAGAGTCAGAGAGAGATTTGAAGACGCTGCTCTGCTGACTTTGAAGATAGAAGAGGCCATGAACCAAGTAATGCGAGATGGCCTCTAGCAGCTGAAATATGCAAGGAAGCTAATTCTCCCTTGGAAATTCCAGAATAAACGCAGTTCTGCTGGCAATTTGATTTTAGCCCGGTAAGACCCATTTTGGGCTTTTGACCTCTGGAATTGTAAGATGATAATTTCGTGTTGCTTTAAGTCATATACTCACTGATTCCACCTTCACCTCAACGTTAAACAGCTGCATCCGTAGCCACAGCTGTCTTTAGTTGCTGAGTGTAGTTTACGCTAATTGGACGTTCCCTGTTGGTTGGGATTCAGCAGCAATTCCAAACTGAACAGGCAAGCCAAATATAATGATAGTTATGCTTTTCTTTTCCGAAGCAGGTATATCTAGGAATGAGAAATGTGGGCCGCTCTTGTCTCTTATTTCTTATCTTAGCCATTAGGAAACATTCAAGCATAATTTGAACAAAGTGACATAGTTTTCTTTATAGAGAGACTTTATTAACATTCAAATTAGCTTCATTGGGTCAGGGACAGTTTTATTTAACTCTGTATCCTCAGTCCCTCACAGAGTGCGTAGCATACAGTAGGTTTTGAATGGATGGATGAATGAATGAATGGGTGTTATTTATGACTCATCAGAGAAATACTTGCCTTCTAGTATCTCAGCATATCAAACTTATTTCTCTGAAATTATTTAATGCTCTTCTGTAGGTTTTAGAGAGGTTAACTATAAAACCAATTAATGTGAACAGTATGTTTCATTTACAGTCTTTAATTTGCTGGTATTTCTCCTTATCTGATTTTTCTTTTCCTTTGACCCTCTGCTTTTCTCCATTTTTCCTTTTCTCCTTTAAGAAATAACCCATTCTTAGGGCTACAAACATTTCCTCTTTGTGGTTGATTTTAAAGTACAAGTATTAATAGAAAAATTCCACTAATAAGATATAACATTAAATATTACAATAAAATATAAAATTTGGGGTTGTTATAGCTCCAATATTATTAAGCTTCTCCTGCTATACAATCTAAAACTTATTTCTTCATTATAAAAAGTTTATATTACTATCTTACCATTCTACCTAACCTTCAGTACATTTGTAGTTTAGCTTAAAAAAGTCCATGTTTCCACATCACAAAAACACATTTAGCGCAAATGAATTGACTCCTTCCTTCATACAACAATTCTGTATGATTAATGAATTAGTCTATTAAACCTTGAATTGAAGAGGGACAATCAATGGAGTAAATATTTTTGATCTGGTAGGTACAATGTTAACTGTCAAGCATGCCTTTTTGGTGAAACTATATTTTTATATAATGTTCTCAGTGTGTTATTTGACAAGAAGAAAAGTTCTCAGTAAGGTCATGGTACATGAGTATTAATAAGCATTGAAGTCCTAACAACATTGGCTGTCAAACCTGTGTGTATTAATGTGAATTGATGAGGTTTTCTTCTCCTAAGGGGAAGATAGGTTGTCATAGGTTAAACAATGATAAGCAAAACACAGGCAATGTCGGCTTGATAGGAAGCCTTCAGTTTAGAGGAGTGACCTTTAAAAGGGAACGCATAAATAATCTCAGCATAATCACCTGGTACAATATTTTGAGTTTACAGTTTAGATAGCAATAAAGCATATTTATTGATTTGATTTTTAAAAATTTTGCCTTTTGGGAAATCACCTCAGTACAGAATTAAGACAAAAAGACTGATGACAACAAAATATGAACTAAAGCAATCATAGAATGAAATACTGGTTTGAAAAAGTCACCCTTTTTTTTTTAAAGACATACTATTGTGGAAAGTCAAGTATTTTCAACTCAGCTGCAAGTTACACAGAGCAAGCAGAAAGTAGTTGTTGGTGTGGAGCTATTAAACCAATATGTTTTTATCTTTAGTAATCCCTGGTTCCAAGTTGATCCAAGGCTTCTGTTGCTTAGAATCATGCAGAGAGAACTCATCACATATTTTCTTCTATAATATAGCAAAGATAACCCTTCTTCCGTTCAGACTGAGCATTAGGCTTAGTACCCCAAGGAAAAGGAGAATGTCATGCTCTGGAAGACTCTGCCAGAGGAAGATGGAAGGCCTGTTTCTTCTGGTTCCAGAACATGTGAGAAAGACCTATGTCTGACTTCTCTTCTCTAGGCTGATAAATTTGTAAGAAAGGAAAAAAAAAGTGTAGCTTTTGTTCATTCTCCTTTTAAATGTTGGCACGAGGCTGCTGCTCAGGGTGGCCCTGTGTCAGCACGGGAGGCAGTAGTGTGGCCACGGTTGATGGAGGTGGATGGAAAGATGAGTCTGAGGCAACATTCCTGTTCCCACGATCCAGCTGTATCTGGAAGGAATCTTGTTGGGAACTTGCTCAAAGTGGTTTGCTGCGCTGGTAGGTGACACCAGACACTAAATGACTCTATCCCCAGACTCCATGAAGACATCTGCACAGCAGGCAAGGTCTGATTGGGGGCTGAATCACTGAGGGTGGGGTGAGGTGGGGGAGTGGAGTCTCACTGGACCATGACTGAGTAAAGATAATAGAACTTGTATTCTTCAGTCATACAATTTGGCACACCTGGGATCACATCTGCCATCCCTCAGCACAAGGATGGCAGGCTACACGGAAGGGATAAGCCCTTGAATCTTTCCCATGTACTCTGATGTCAGCTTGGGAAGAGGAGGGTGAGAAGACCAGCTCTGATAGGGAGCTAAACTGTGAGTTGATTGAATATTTTACATTATAGAGACTATCTGAACTGAAAGTGTTAATTGGCAGTTTTTAGATGTCTCCATCATCTTCCAAATGGGATGGAATATTGAGAAGAGTATTAAATGAGTTATAGAAAATAGAGAAGTTAAACTCTTCTTTGCTCATTTCAGGAGTAGTGTAAATTTGAGATTTTTCTAGTGAATTTGCTGTACTTTTCCCCACTCTCCATCCCCTTTACTCTCAGCTGATATTCTGGTTTCCCTTTTCACTAAGAAAATGGAAGAAATAGAAAAGAACATCCACAAGTTTCCATCACTACAAATACTCAGCTACAGATGTCAGTGACCATATACTCTATTTTCACTTCGTAACTATAGAGGGATTCTTTGATATCTCATCCATGGGTACACCTCTGCTGGGGCACTAGATCCTGTCCCTTCTTGAAACAATTCTCACTTCTGAATCATCAGTTCTTTCCTTGCTATGGATTATTCCATCATAAACCCAACATGGTGCTATTTCTGTCCTGTCTCAGTCAGTTTTGGCTGCTATAACAAACTATCATAGGCTGGGTCGCTTAAAAAACAAACATTTATTTCTCACAATGCTGGAGCCTGGGAAGTTCAAGATCAAGGTACTAGCAGATCTAGTGTCTGGTGAGGACCCGCTTCCTGGCTTGTAGATGGCCATCTTGCTGTGAAGTCGCGTGGTGGAGAGCAGAAAGAGAAAGAGAATTCAAGATCTTAGTGTTTCTTCTTATAAGGGCACTAATCCTATCGTGAGTGTTCTATCCTCATGGCCTAGTTACTTCCCAAAGGCCCACCTGCTAATAGCATTACACTGAGGATTAGGATTTGAATACTTGCCATTTTGTGACTGGGGCTGGGGGAGGGGGGGTCACAAATATATAGCCCTAATATGGCCATTGAAGACAAAAACAACACTATTATATCCTCTTAATGCAATTTCATCCCCTCCAGTCCCATTTCTCTTCTTTCTTTGTAGCAAAACTTCTCAAATACCTTTAATTTTTCTCTTCCAGTTCTTTTTAAACCTGCTGCAATGTTTTCACTCCAAACATTCCACTGAAATGGCTCTTATGAAGGTAACCAATGATGCCCATGTTGCTAAATGTGAAGGTTAATCCCCCGTCTTCATCTAATTTGACCCATTGGCAGCATTTGGCACAGATGATCACTCTCTTTTCCTCTTTCTCTTACCTAATGGCTGCCCCTGTCCCATTCTCTTTTGTTGGCACCTCCTCATCTTTACAACTTCTCAATGATGGAGGTCCTAAGAATTCAGTTCTTGAATGTTTTCTTTTCTAGCTACATTTATTCCCTTTGTGATCACACCCAGTCTTGTGATTTCTAATATCATTCTTACACTGATCTCTCTCGCATTTTTTATCCAGCATGAAACTCTATTCTGAACTCCTAACTCCTACAGTAAATTGCCTATTCACCAACTCCACTGGGATATCTAATACGCATCTCAAACTTAACATGCCCAAATGAAGCTCCTCCTTCTCAAGTGATGATAGCTTCATCCTATGATTATTCAGACCAAAGAGCATTGGAGTCATCCTTGACTCCTATTTTTCTCTTAAAATTCATATCAAACCCGTTGACAACTCCTAGAATTCAGCTCTTTCTCCCTATCTTCACCACCACCACCATTTTTTACTATTTCCACCTTTGTTTCTCTAAAGTCTATTCTTAACATAACCAGAATGATGCTTTTAAGTGCGAGGTCATGTTACTCCTCTGCTCAGAACCCTTCAGTGGCTCCTTGTGTCCCTCAGAGTAAAAGCTAAAATTCTTACCCTGGTCCCTAGGCACATGCATAGTCTTCCAGCCCCCTCTCTCCCACCTCTTTGCCTCATCTTCTATGATTTTCCCCTTGTTTACTCTGTTCAACCTCACTGTTTCCTGTTTTTCAAACATGCTAAGCATATTCTGATCTCAGGGCTTTTGCATTTGTTGTTCCTTCTGTCTAGAAAGCTCTAACCTTAATATCTGCATGACTCAAACTCTCACCCTGTTTGTTTTTATTTCTCAAATGTCACATTCTCAGTGGGGCGTTCTCTGACTACCCTATTTAAAATTGCATTCTCCACCCCTCTAATCTGGCATTTCCTATCCACTTTTTGGCTTTGTTTTTCTCCATAGCTTTTATGGCTTTCTCATATCCTTTGCAACTTATTTATTTTATTTTTAATAGAGTTCTACTTTATTTTTAATAGTTGTGTAACTATGTCCAAGAAGAAGACTGTAATTTGCTAAAGACAGAGCATTCAGTTCACAGCTAGACAAGGGCAAGGCTAAGTATACTTAGAAGGAACTCTGTTTCTGAGACAGTGTGAAGAAATATAGAATCTGTTTCTTGGGCAGCTTGTAGAGGGAAATTTCCAGGGGATATAAGGAATATCATTGGTTTGTATAGATGTAAAACAAGAAGTGAGAGACCTTATGCAGAAACCTCTGCTGTCTTCATTCTACCTGGGTCAATTAAATTCATATTTACTGCAAATTAAACTTTATTGTCCTGTTCCAGGAGTGAGAAAAAAGTCCTATAGAAGTCCTCTGTTCCATTTTATTAGTGATATCATACTCCACCTAGGCCAGGGCATAGGAGATAGGACTGCAGGTAAGACTTACCAAACCACAGTGGTTCTTCAAAATTAGTGTAGGTAAAAATCACCAGGAGTAGGCTGGGGGGGCAGAGAGACTTGTTAAAAATGCACATTTCCTGACTTTACCATAAGACCCTCTGAACCAGGAGGTTTGGGGGCTGGGTTGGTAGCCTGCAGTTTTAACATGCTGCTATGGTGATTCTGATGCAGGTGGTCCACCTACCTCCTTTGTGAAACTGTCCCATTGCTTATTATTGTAGAATTGAATTACATAGAAGAAATCTGAAAGAAGTTTCTAGAGAATTTTATGTTTTGGTAGAACTTCAAAGGACTCAGGAATCCAGATTATTATTATTTCTTTTTTCTGTTGATGATTTTTTTTTATAAGAGGAGATGAGGAAATTGAATAGCTGGAGACATCAATGATGCCATAAATCTGGATTTAACTTCCTGTATTACTGTTTATAAAGTTGGAACAATAGAGTCCTAGAAAGGGACTAAGTTTATTTTATAAACACCAAAAGAATGTGTTTGACTGAAAACTAGCATCTGATCAAAGTCAGTATTTGAGATGGAGAGAGAAATTCCTGTGAAGACTGTAAAACTAGAAATTTTATGTAGTTGAAGAGAAAAGGAAGCTGCGTAGTGGAGAGTATTTGTGAAATAAACTATTAGACCTTTCTTTTGTTTGAATTATTTACAACAAGCATGTAATGCTTTTGTAGTAAAATACTTAAACGTAAACACAGATAACTAAGAAAATAGGCACAGGCTGCTTTTCTGGTCAAGTGGAATATTTACAGGGACGTGAAAGTTACCTAAGTTTCGGTTTGCTAACATGGCAACCCAAGCAGGAGCGGCTCCATCTTGGGCCCAGATACTTATTTCAATTGCCGTTTCTCAAACTCCTTCAGCTTAAAATATCCAGCATGCCAAGGTACCACATTTGGGGGTAATATGTCCTAAGCCCTGTCAAAGACATTTCAAATCTGGAGGCATTCTATCCCATTTAACCAGCTAGGAGAGCACACTTCTCATCCCACCTAACTAGCCGATTGAATTAACAAGTGCCTCAGTCTCTCTGGACCTTGTTTGTTCATCCATGAAATCACAGACATGAATTATATGATCTAAACAAACTCCTACCTTAAAAACAAATTTGTGAAATCAAAGTTTGCATCTTTAAAATTATCTTCTAGCTCAGAGAAGCTTCTGTTTTCTTGCCAATCAACTTAAAAATATATTGGATTGGGGGCTTCCTAGGTGGCGCAGTGGTTGGGAATCCGCCTGACAATGCAGAGGTCATGGGTTTGATCCCAGCTCCAGGAAGATCCCACATGCCGCGGAGCAACTAAGCCCGTGTGCCAAAAATAAATAAATAAATAAAGTGGAAGATTTCCAAAAAAAAAAAAAAAAAAAAAATATTGGATTGGCCAAAAAGTTAATTCTGGTTTTTCCATAAGATGTTGTGGCAAGAAAACAGAAACTTCTCTGGACTAGAAGATAACTTTAAAGATGCAAAACCAGAACAAACTTTTTGGCCAACCCAATATAATGTTCATTAGAATGGGACTATTGGATGTTAAGATTCCAATTGTATTTTTAAGGAGAACCTATGTATCTTACTGACAATTTTTTTTTTGGCCTCAGGTTGTTAGCTTGTTGATTTTGAATTTTCTATTACGCTTTTGAACACTCCTCAATTCTATGTATACCCTTTGTGTTTCAATAAAATTAAACTAAATGTATGTCACTTTGCATGTAGGAATGAACAAGCAAATAACCAGTATATAGGTGCATATTTCAGTAGATTAAACTGAGCTGAAATTATCCCTCATGCTGGCACTATAATAGGCTATTGATCTCAAATTGCATTTTTCTGTTTCTCTATAATTGAATTTTGTTCCTAAATGAAAGAGAGCGTGTTCATTTTCAGGTTGCATTTAGTGAAATAAAAACTGCATCTGGGATCAGTTTTATCATGTGCTCAATGGAGGAGTAAGCCTTTCATTGAGTTAAGTATGGAACACTGTGACTATTAAAATAAAAAGTATACCACCTTCTTGGAAGAAATTTTTTTTCCAAAAGAGCTAAAATTTAGATCTTCACTGTTTAAAAAAATTCTGCATAATTATACCCATAAATCAGAATATATGTAAAACCATAGAACTTTCTCCTATTAGTGAAAACTAATGGACGATATGCTGCAATTACATAAATTAACCCATCTATAGGAACCAAAAGAAATTAAAAGTAAAGGAAATAAGACAGAATTTAAAAATAAAATAAAAGGATTTTTAAGTAAAAAGTTGTCTGCCAAAACTAGATGTGATTTTCTGTCAGGCTAGAGCTTCCTTTGATTTTTTTAATAGTAATGAGATGGAAATTTTAGGAAGCTAAGAGAGACAGATCATTTTAAGATCTTTGCATGCCCTTTATTCTGTCATTTGTGATGTTCCTAATACTATTCAGATATTAGTCACACCACTTTCAGTCCTCTACCTGAGGGAGACAGTCTTCAACTGTCTAGCAATCATGTCCTGTGTCCCAAAGTATTTAATTTGTTCTTTGGTATAACAAAAGGGTCTGAATTTCATCCAGTGGCCTGTAGGGGGCACAGGATTACTGTTGAAACAAAGTGGGGGCATTTCTGACCCATTTTATTACTTTCTCTGGGTGAGGGTGGGGAGAGACATGCCAACAGTGAAATTCAATTACAGAACATTTCACTCTCAGGACTCACCGTTCAGGCCTCTGGGAAAACTTCGCTACTTCTCTTGCCCAAAGTCCTTGAAACAAAATACTGTGAACGTTGTGTGTTGTGGTGGTGTTCACATTGGAAAGGACACAGCTTCAAGGCATGGGGAGGATGTGAACAGAGGAAATACGTGAAAAGAAAGACAAACTTATCAACTCCTTCCTAGCAGACAGCATGAATGCAGTAGATCCCAGCAGTACCTAATGCCATTTTCTTGTTTCACTTTGTGTTCTAATGTGCAGGTTTGGAAGTACTCAGGAGTTAGGGAAGTGTTCTCAGTGGTTGCACATGGTGGCTAAGGAATGAAATAATGGTAAACAATTTGTTTTATTCCTAAATTTGTATGCTTTTATGTTCAGATATCATATGTATTAAGTATGATACCATATTGACAACTAGCTAGCTATTGAAGGCAGCATTAGGAATAGTTTTATTTTTCTAAAGTATTTAATGATATTAATTAAATTTTTAAAAAGTTAAATCTATTGACTAAATAATTTCTATTTAAAAATTAATTCCATTAATAATTATGCCTTTTAATTTTAAGAAATAGTTTTGAATATTTTAAGATGAAAATAAACTACCTGAAGATATATGAGGAATAACAATTTTTTAACATTTCCTTTAACTCACATTTTTATACAAATATATCCACATTTGAGTCCTTTGAAAACAATTACATTTACTTTTTAATTCTTTAAATCATTGGGGATTAGTAAATCAAGATTGTGATAAAAATAGAAAAAATGGAGTTTTATTTTTTAAGCACTTCACCTGAAAGTGAAGCTCAGGAAGGAAGAAAATGGGGGGGGGGGGGGGGGAGGAATAGAAAAATTTACAAAGAGGCAGCTTCCTTAAATTGTTAAAAGTTAGAAACAAAGCAAAAAGTTTCTTTTGAGTGTGACCCACATAAAAATGATGAATAGGATTATAAATTTTTATTTAATGATAATTTAATTATTGGTCAAAGCAAGGCAAATGAGCAATAAGATTATTCTCATCAAACCCACAATTTGAATAGGCTGTATGAAATCCCTGAAACTTCATATTCTTTATTAAAGATGGATTTACTTACTGGTTAAAATGATGAGAATGTATGTTAGCTTCCAATTGTACTTGTGCCCTGGTTCCTCAAGTATGAAGGATGGATTTTTCTATCCCTTCCTTCTCTCTGAGATCACTCCTTTCAGGCTTTTGTCTCCAACACCAGCACCCCCCCCCCAAAAAAAAAAAACCCAAAGAAACTACACTCGATGAGGTTACTAATGTCCTGCACCTTCCTAATTCCACAGTCAATTCTCAGTTCTCATCTTACTTGATTTAGCAGCAGCTAATACAGTAGATCAATCACTCCCCTCCCCATGATACACATTTTTATTTTCTCCTAGGACTGCATACTTTCTTGTTTTCCTTCTATCTTATTGATTACTCCTTCCAGTCTCTTTTTCTCTCTGTCTTCTTAATGCTGCAGCGCCCCTGTGCTCAGTCCTAGGCCATCTCCTCTGTGTCTGCTCTCTTTCCTTAGGTGAACTCATCAATTCTCATACTTTTAAACACCATTTTTGCTGACAACTTACAAATTTATATCTCCTCTCCAGCTTTTCTCCTGAACTTCACATTCAGGTATTCAACAGCTTAATTGACAATATCACCCCTTGGGTGTCTGATATGTCATACTTGAAATGTCCGAAATTGAAGTGCTCATACTAACTCCAAAAGTTTTTCCCTCTGCAGTTCTGTTAATGAATGATAACTCTATCCTCCTGTTGCTCAGGCCAAGCAACTTGTAGTCAATTTTTGACCTCCCTTATTCTTTTGTACTCCTCATTCCTTTATACTCCTCATCTTGTTCATCCCTCAGTAAATCCTGCTAACTCTTTTTCAAAATATATCAAGAATCCAACCAGTTCCTATTATCTCCATTACTACCACCTTGTTCAACCTTACTTTCATCTTTCACTGAAATAATCTCCTAACTAGTCCCTTGTTTCTACCCTCGCCCTCTGTGGTGGTTTAAAATATATTCACAAACTCTAACTCTTCAAAACATAGAGTCTAATCCTCTCCTTGAGTGTGGACTGGACTTAGAAATTTGTTTCTAATAAATAGAATAGGGCAAAAGTGACAGTGTACATCTTCTGAGAACTGGGCCATAAAGGACATTGTAGTTTTAGCCTCTTTCTCTTGGATCACTTGCTCTTGGGGAAGCCAGCTGCCAAGCTCTTGAGGACTCTCAAACAACCATATGGAGAGACCCCATGTCAAGGAACTGAAGCTTCTTGTCAACACCCAACTGGCAACTGAGACCTCTTGCCAGCAGCTGTGTGTCAGACTCTTGGAAATCAATCCTCTGCCCCCAGTAGAGCCTTGTGATGACTGTAGCCTCAGCTGACATCTCGGTTGTAACTTGATGAGGGACCCTGAGGCAGAAGGACGCAGCTTAGCTGCTTCCAAATTCCTGACCCACAGAAACTGAGAAACAATAAATGCTATTGTTTTAGGTGGCTATATTTTTTGGAAACTTATGTAGAAATAGATAACTAATACACTCTCTTTTAATCTAGCCTCAAAACAGCAACCACATGGATGCTTTAAAAATATGTCAGATCATGTCATTCCACTTCTCACAGCTGTCCCAATGGCTCCCAGTTTCCTCAAGATAAAATCCAAAGTCCTTAATGGCTGCTATGAACTGAAGGTATCCCCCCAAAAGTCCTGTGTTGAAACCCTACTCCCTGATGTTGTGGTATTGGAAGATGGAGTCTTTGGAGGTAATTGAGATTAGATGTCTTTATAAGAAGAAGATTAGTGCCCTCATAGGATTTCTGAGATAGCTTACTTCTGCTCTTTGCCATGTGAGGGTACAAGGAGAAGACATCATCTAAGAAACACAATGTGAGGCTTCACCAGCCATTGAGTCTGCCAGCACCTTCGTCTTGGACTTTCCAGCCTCCAGGACTGTGAGAGATAAATGTTTGCTGTTTAAGGCATCTAGTCTATGGTATTTTTGTTATAACAGCCTGACCAGACCAAGACAATGACCTACAAGATCCTATAGGATGTGACACCTTCTACCACTCTGTTTCCTCACTGACCTCACCTCCTCCTTATCCCTCTCACTTACTCAGCTGCAGCCACCCTGTTCTCTTTGATGTTCCTCAAACATCCTAGGGATACTCCCACCTTAGAGCCTTTGTACTTGTGGTTCCTGCGAAATGGAAAGCTTAAATATCCACACAGCTAACTCCTTTATTTTCTTTGCACCTGCTCAAATGTTACTGTTTCAATGAGGTATATTCTGGCCACATTATTTATTTAAAATTCCCCAATCCCTATTCTGGGACTCAGCATGCCATTGATCCTGTCTTAACTCACACTAACATATGGTATAATTTACTTTTTTTATGTTTATGTTATGTACTGCTTATTGTTTTACTGTCTATCTCTCCCAAAGAGCAGAAATCTTTGCCTATTTTGTTTATTTGTTGATATATCCCAAGTACCTAAAATCATGCCTGGCATATAGCAGGTGCTCAATATGTATTTGTTGACTGATTTCCTCATTTTAGAGTGTCACTTTTTGAGGACATCCTTCAATACCAGGAACCCACTTAATTTAAAGCACTGAATCCTGAGGCTTGTATGACCCATTTGAAGCTTTTGAAGGATATAAGGAATATGGCCTACACCATTCATTTAATCCACAAATTTTTTTTCTTGAGTTTATATTAAATGACAGGTATTTTGCTTGGTCCTAGGAATACAAACATAAATAAGTCATAGCTGTAGTCTAAAGAAAATTACAGTTGAATAGGAATGAAAAGACAACAAACAGTTCATTATAAGAAATGGGATAGGGTGGAAACAGTAATTAGTTTTGATTTAGACATGTTAAATTAAAGGTGCTTTTTGGATATCCAAGTCGAGATAAGTGGGTCTGGAGTTTATGAGAGAGGTTTGGGCAAGATGTAGATTTGGTGTCATTGTCATATAGGAAGTGAATAAGGTCACTCAGGAAGGATGTACATAGTGGAAAAAGGAGATTGAGTCTAATTTTGTAAAACATTTATAGGGGAAGGAGAGAATTTAGTTGTAGGAGCTGTTTCTTTTCCTTTTGGACACAGGGTAGTATTGCATTTCTCTGGCCCCTGTGAAGTTATGGCCATACGACTTGCTTTGGTCAATGGAATGTGAGCAGAAATGATGTGTATCACTTCTTGGGAGGAGCTGTAAGAGGCAATACAGGAGTCAGCTTGTTCCCTTTTCCTTGCCCTGATGATTATAAAATGTGTTGAGATGGAGTCTCTGTCATCTTGATTCTCTGAGTGATTATCAATATTGAAGCCCCATAAGACCTGTCATGGACTTGTAATGTGACTGAGGAATACACTTTTGTTGGATTATGCCAATGTTTTGTTCATTACCACACTATTACCTGGTCTGTCCTTATGTTTCATAGAGGGCTGAAAGAAAAGGAGAATTTCAGGGAGATTAGAAAAGAAAGATGAGAAAGGGTTTCAAGAAGATACAGATATCAAATGCTTCATTGCAAGATAGAGGTTGAAAGTGTTCATTTGATTTGGCATTTAGGAGGTCATTTGTAATTTTAGTAAGTTATGCAATGTGAAAAAAACAGTCCCTTTCTAATAGTTAACAGTCAAAGAAAAATTTCAGGTCTGTACTGTAGGAAAAGTGAGGCTCTTATTGTTGCTACTTCCTTGCCTCTCATTTACTTTGCAAACATCAGCAGTTGGCTTATGAGTCCACCAGTTTCTCCCTGCTCTTTTCCCTGATCACTTTGAACTTACATACCTTTGTACACCTTCCTTCTTTTCCTCCTCCCTGTCTCTGTTGAGGCCCTTTAGATTCTATAATGGCTTCCTCCATCTTTTCTTCATAGAACTTCTTAAAAGAGAAGCATGTAATTTTAACTGGCACTTCTTCACCTCTTCAGCCTATTGTAAATTGACTTTTGACCTCATCGATCTAGAGCATGGCTTGTGTCAAGGAGATTTTTTCATAAAAACCACATATAATTAGTTTTTAAACTTTCTGCATAAATCTCTTTACTTTTATGACACAGTGCACAATTATTTGCTGAGTAGTTCATTTTGTCTTAGCCAAAGAGAAAATTAAAACTGTCAGTCAAACTGCATGGAATAAGAAGTAACATATGTTTATTAGCAGTAAATAGAAACTTGTACAATAAAAATATGTTTCTGTCACTTGAAATATTACCATTGGTTTCAAGCTTTGAAAGTATGCGAGGTGTTTTCTGTCCTTATTTATTTTAGTTGGGATTTTGATTGCAGGCAGCTTACCTTTTAGTTTTTCCCTTCTGACTTACAGTCACAATACTTGCACATAAATATAATGCAGCCTTGTTCAATTTGAGACATCTCTGTGGTAATGCAATAACAATACAAAGATTTTCCTCATTTAATCCTCAAACAACTTTTTGAAGGGTGTTTAATTTTCTCCCTATTTACAGATGAAGAAATGGAAACAAAGAGGAAGATAAATTGTCCCATTTACTTGCCACAGGTTATGAGTGTCTGTTTGCTCAAATCTAGGTTTTCTGACTCTAAAGTTAGAGCTGTTTTTACTATTGGCAGCCGCTTAGATGCAGTACCTGTACAAAAGTAACAACATAGATGCAATGACTCTTCAAAGGAAATTAATTTTTTAAATGGACTTTTTTGTTCAGACATTACAGGACCATACATTTCCCCTAATTTTAAGCTATTTTGATGCCTTGTCAAAATCTTATATGTTGAATGACTTTAGATATTAAATGAGTTTATGTTGGCAATAAAGAGTCATTGTGCACTTTAATGGATATTTTTTCACATCACTCTGCTCTCAACAGACATGGTTACATTGTCTTTAACATAGAAATTGTTTGATACTCTTTAGCAATGAGAAGAGGTTAAAGAAGTTTGGGTAGAAATGGTGAGAAGCATAATTGGATATGATCGTTATCTTAAATCTAGCCACCAGGGTGTTGATTTAAGTTTCAGTCTGTCCTAAAATATTCATGACAAAATTTTGTGAGCATCTCTGGCTCATTTATCCATGTCTATGAACCTACAAAACAATACTCCATCTGTAAGGCTGATATGGATATGATTAACAATCTAGTGTCTCTAGGTAATTTTAAAAATTAAAGTGATGGATATGTGAACACCAGATTCAAAAACCTGGCTTTGCTTTTCTCAGTTCAAATTTATATTAATAAAAGCCTTCTCAAAGGCAGCCTCCTTGAGAATATGCACAGACTACTGGAAACACTCAAGGCAGTAAGATTAACATTAATTGGCTGACTCAGTAAGAAAAGGAATTCAGGAAATTTGGTTCAAAGAAGGGAACTAGAACAAGCAAACAGGATGAGCAAATATTTATAGGAAGAAATAGAATTTTTTAGTTTCAGGCATATTTAAACTGTGAAAGAGTTTTTTGTTTGTTTGTTTTTTTCTCCGGGGGCTAAGAGCATGATCAAAAGCCTGGAGCTAAAAGGATATTACATGTGGAAATTAATATTACAATGAATCCACCTGCCTCACTAGAGGAAGTGGATGGGTACAGTAAGGCCAGATTGTAGAGGCTGCTCTAGGTGTTGGAATGCATGTTGAATGCACAAGATCTGTTGAAGTTTCTTTCTTTCCCCCAGTTTTATTTAGGTATAATTGACATACAGTGCTCTATAAGTTTAAGGTGTACAACATAATGATGTTATAATATCATTGATACATCAATATATGTGTCTGTATTGATACACTGATATATATTGGGTTGGCCAAAAAGTTTGTTTGGGTTTTTCCATAATGTTTTATACTATATATATAACAAAATGATTACCACAATAAGCTCAGTGAACATCTATCACCTCACATAGTTGCACAATTTTTTTTTCTTATGATGAGAACTTTTGAGATCTTTTCTCTTAGTATCTGTCAAAAAAGCGAGTCAGTATTGTTGTTAACTATAGTCATCACGCTGTATATTACATATGTTTGGCCTGATTTTGCCTTTTGAAATTTGGAAGGAAGTAACCAGATTCAAGGAGATCAGCTATTACTGTTTTGCAGAAGTTTGATTTCATAGACCAGTCAAGTTCCTAAAAAAAATTCTTGAGGACTAGCATATAGTTGCCAAATATTTATTTACCTACAGAAGGATGTTAAAAAAAAAATCACCACATTCTATCTTCGTTGTTTCAAAAAAGAAATGAATTTTAACTTCAAATTGTAGGAAGGACAAGTATGTCCTTCCAGAGTAAAGGACTGAACATTAAAAATGAATAATCTTGGTGTTATTAAAGACTTACTGCATTGTCCTTATTTTCTCATTTCCTCTTGTACCGGTAAAACTTTGTCACATACAGATTGTCTGTATGTCTCCTCAGATTGATGGCTGAGCTAGGAGAATATCATTATTATTCAGGCATAAGATGATGAGAACCTGGGAAAGAAGAAGAAGGAACAAGTGAAGGAAGGAAGCTGATGATGAAAGAATGACAGCACTTGGTAACAGAGTGAATGTAGAAGATAAAGGAAGAGAGTGAAAGATATCTACCAAAATTGTACAGTGCCCTTATAGTTTTTAATGATTGGCATTGCACATAACATTGCCCTAATTCATCTCATAACAGATCCTTTGGAATCTCATATCAACTGATTGCTGTCTCGCTATCATCTTCATCAGGACCAGAAACCAGAAATGCAATTTGCCACATGTATGAATATCAAGTTTTTACCGGTGACTGATGAGTTAAAATATTTCTCCATCCAAAGGCAAACTGATCTTGAGTAAGACTTTTTGAAGGAGACAAGAAAGTTGATTTTAAAGAAGGTTAGAAAGTTCACTTTAGGACTTCCTTGGTGGTGCAATGGTTAAGAATCCGTCTGCCAATGCAGGGGACATGGGTTGGATCCCTGGGTGGGGGAAGATCCCACATGCCATGGAGCAATTAAGCCCTTGTGCCACAACTACTGAAGCCCGTTCGCCTAGAGCCTGTGTTCTGCAACAAGAGAAGCCACCGCGCTGAGAAGCCTGAGCACTGCAATGAAGAGTAGCCCCTGCTCGTCACAACTAGAGAAAGCCCATGTGCATCAAGGAAGACCCAATGTAGCCAAAAATAAATAAATAAATTTATTTTTAAAAAAGTTCACTTTAATGAACTGCCATCACATAGTCATATTAAGCTTTCACAGATTTTTCTAAACAATTACCAGGATTCTTAGCATTTAAACTGTTTTGTTTTTGACTCTTAAGCCTTGCCATTTAGCAATTTCCAGGTTTTACTGTTGTAGTTGTAGAGTTTCTAATTCTTTTTCTTTTTCAATGGAATGATGCCATAAGTAGAGGTATGAGTTGTTATATTTGTAGAAAAAGAACAAAGATGCTTTGTGACTTTGGAAATTATATTTTAAGTTTACTCACAAGAGGATACCTTGTTTAGAAAAGAAGGTAAATTTTTTTCTTCTTTTGAGCAGGATATTTATTCAAAAGTAGTTAATGGCAAGTATGTTCTTTGCTGAATGTTAATATACAGCATTAATTTAAAATGTTCTTAGCCTACGATTCTGGACTTCTTTTAAATGTCAAACTCTGGAAAGGCTAAACTGGCTCACTCCACTGCTAGGTAATAGCTAGTATTGTCTTTGCTGCAGGGCATTTAAAATGAAATTTTGAGCTATATTGAAAAAAGTTACCAGTTCACTTAACTATACAATATCTTGAAATGTGAATATCTGAAAGAAAAAAAAATTCAATAAACTGCTGTGGAGTTATTTGCTGGAATTCACAACACAATAATGAGAAAAGTTTTGTGGCTTTGATCATAAAAGAAATGAGTCATTTAATATTACTCTTAGTCTTGGTACACAGTTTCAGCACCCAGTAAGAAGTCTGCATGTATTTAAATAACGTACACAATTAGAAAGTTGCAAGAAATAAATGGCATTTATGTAAAAAGGAGACTGAGTTCAAACTGCTAGTGCTTTAAAATTTCCATAAGAGCAAATTCAAGTTCATAATAGGATTTAGGATTTAGTAACAATGAAAGCAGTTTCAATCCCTTAATCCCTTTGTGATAGCTATATTCATTATTTAATCATTTTACAAGGAAATGAATAAAAATGCTAATGTTGATTCCTATCAGCACTTGTGACTAAAAATTTTATTATATATTGTAAATACTTATGACCCCAAATAGCTATTTGATTTACAGTTTAGGTATTGAAATATAACAAAATAGTTTTCACTGTGTCTGTAATCACTGCAAGAGCAGTATGAATCATCCTTCAAATAAAAATACTTCCTTTTTTGACCTTTCCCAAAGATGTTTCAAAGTACAAGAATGCCTTTTTTTTTTTGGTCTGTTGTCTCCAGACCTTTACTCATCATTTTGAAGGTGATTATTTTCTAAGTTGATCCTAGCCTTGCAAAAGAGTTCTATCTAGACATTTAAATATATTATTAACTTAGAAAATAAATTTCAAACTACTCATGCTGTTTTACCTAGAATTATTACATTATTAAGAGTAAATATCTTATTAAACTCAATAGGGAGCCGGAAAGTGAATAAACAAGATTTATTTCTAAAAGAGGTACCTGAGAGTATATAAAACAACTAACAAAAAATTAAAGTTAATAAAATGGGGCCGCTAAATCACATAAGTCAACAAAATTTATATTGAAAAGACCTTGTAAATATTAACTTCAATTTTCTTAGATTGCCATTGGAATCACTATTATTTGAAGTCAAAACAAAACATGAGATATCTGACATTTTACTTAAATTTATTTAAACAGAGTCTGCAGGTGTCCTGAAGCAGTTACAATTTTTGAGACATGGTTCCAAGTGCTCATATTTATTAGCCATTTAATCCTCACATCAACACCATGATCTGGAAACCGTAGTTATGCCCATCTTCTAGATGAGGAAAGAGCAACGTAGGGCTCCAAAGGGACAGATAGTGCTTAGCAGCTGTGTGGTCTTGGGTTTGAGTCATGTCACCTATTGAGAGTTGTATTTCATGATTTCTTCCCATCCTCTGTAGTCCTTCTGTCACAAAGTATTATAATTTCATTATTTCTTCAGAATGTTCTTTCTTCTCCTTTTATGGCATTCTCGCTACTTACACATGAATAAATATTATATTATGGTCTCTTAGTTTGGTAAATCTCAGGCATCATTCTGAGGACTTGAGAAAATTTGTGATAAAATTTTAGTACCCACCCTCTTAACCTATTAATCTAGTTCTGGGTTTCAAAAAACGGTTCTTATGCAACGGATATGATTTATATACTGTTGTAGGAGCCACTGTTTGTAGTCATTTATTAGCATTTACAAAGTCACTTTATTACTTTATAATCTCCCAAATGGTCTCCCTTCATCCACGCTTGTTCTCTCTATTTTGTTCTTTATTATTTAGCAGCCAGAACTACTATTTTAGAATGTGAATTAGATCATGTCACTTCCTTTCCAAAATCTTTCTAAGCTTTCCACTGCACTTAGAATAATATCCCAACTCCTACTCAGGACTACACAACCCTGAGTCAGCTCATTTTGGCCTTCCTCTCTTCTTGTGTCTATGCCTCTGTCCTCTTGTTCCCTCAAATGTACGTTTGCAGGGTCATTCCTCTTTAATATTTAACCCCTTAGCTCATTTGTGTGCTTCATGTCTCACCTCTCCAGAGAGGCATTCTTTGACTGCCCTGGCTAAGGTATATCCCACTGCTATTGTCTCTTATGACAGTTGGTTCTTTTCCTGCAGAGTTCTCACTCTGGATCATGATGCTATATATATATATATGTTTAAACTTTATTGTAACCATAAAAACAAAATACAAACAAAAAAACTTGAGCAAAATGAAAAGGTAAGGACTTGTAATTTCCAGACTGACATATGAGGAGCTCAGAAGTTGCCACAAACAAGAATGAAACGTCAATCAAAAAAAATTACTCAAAATACAATATAGACCTAAATTTAAAACCTAAAACTATAAAACTTCTAGACAATAACATAGAAAAGCTTGAAGACCTTGGATTAGGCAAAGATGTCTCAGTTATTACACCAAAAGCATGATCCACAAAAGAAAAAATTGGTTAAATGGACATAACCCAAAGTAAAATTGGCTGCCCATTCAAAGACCATATGGAGAGAATGAAAAGATAAGTCATAGACTAAGAGAAAACATTTGCAAAGCATATATCTGATAAAGAAGTTGTATGTATTGATATGAGGGTGAGTCAAAAATTATCCGCACTCCAGTTATATTAAAAGTTCTGTTGGCTGCACTGTCTTATCAGCACTTTCCGTTCAAGGCTATTGCCTCCCCAGCCACTGCTGTGCAGGTGTGAACATGTTACATCAGTTCATTTGTAACTGCAGTGTGAGCAAAAATGGGTGCCCCACTTGTGATTTGCATGAAAGAAGAGCAGCGTGCAGTGATTCGTTTTTTATGGTCTAAGGGTGTACGTGGTGCCATTATTTATCAAAGACTTTGTGCACAGTCTGGAAAAAGTGTTTTGTTGCGAAGAAGTGTGTATGAATGGATAGAGAAGTTCAAAGAAGGCCGTACAAGTGTTAGCCACATGATGCTATATTTATTCATTTACTTTTTAAATGTATTTCTTACGCATCCAACTATGAGCTCACTGAGGGCAGGAGCTGTGCTTTGTTCACCGATGTGTTATCAGCATTCAGCACAGTCTCATGTGCACACTGGATTCTGAATAAATATTTGTGGAATATGATTACAGTCATGTATTTCGGTGTGTTTCAATGATGGTGGCAGAAATATGAGCCTGAAGAAGATTTATAGAGTCCAAATTTGAAGTGAGTTAAAGATAAGGAATGCAAAAGCTCAAAAATGGTGGTGGTGGGACTGTTTTTGAGAAGGTCGAATACTATATTTCTGCCCCATTTTTTTTTTGTACAAATTATTTTAAACAAGGAAGAAATTGAAAAGATCATCATAGAAGCAAATAACTTGTCTTCATGCAAAAACCGGTAGTGATGGGAAAGGGAATCAGAGTATGCTACCCCAAAATATGCTAATTAATAGATAGAAGAACTATTTTGAGCTGAAGGCAATTAAGAAATGGTACATGCAGAAAGAGGTCTCTGCCCTTCCCCTTTCTGTCTAAAAGCAGGACAAAAATTTCCCTTTGTGAAGATCTTCCTCTCCCCTCTCCTGTACTGGGAGGAGAAAAATAACTATTATCACTGGAGTCAGAAAGCACTGAAATGGATCTGCATACACAACCCTTACTAAAATAACCTCTGTTGTCCTTTACTTTCTTCCAGATGTTTACCTTCGCACAATTTACCATGCTAGAAGCCCAAATCCCTTTTCCTTTTCTTGTCAATTTTCAACAAATTTATTGCCTTTTGTTAAACTGGTATGTAAGGACTGCCCCCACCGCCAACCCCCCAAATCTAACTGCTTCTGTAGGTTTTCATTTCTTTTCTATGAAGACCTCCATGCACATAAAAGATTAAAATACTAACAAATAAAATTTATATTCTTTTCCTCCTGGTAATCTATCTTTTGTCACTTTAATTCACAGCCTCAGATACTGAATCTAAGAGGGTAGAGGAAAAAAAAATTTTCCCCTACAATAATGTCTTAGATGAGTTCCAGCTGTGTGAACAATCAGAATTACAGCTCTTGTTTTCTCAGTAAGGAGAGGAGGGCTTGCCAGCTCTGGCCTCTTGCCTGATAGCCATAACTTTGAGATATCTGTTTGCATTGCATTAAATTTCTTTGTTATGCTACATGGGCACCTTTGCTAGGACCTCCCAGCCTTTCCCTGTTTGCTTCTCTCCTTTGCCTAGCAGGTACATGTGGCTATTTAAATTTAAATTAATAGAAACTGGCTAGTGGCTACCCTATTGGACAGTGCAGATATTGAACACATACATCATTGCAGAAATTTCTATTGGATAGCACTGCCTTAGGTTGTTCCTAAAGGACTTGAACTATAAGTAGACATAACAGCACAGCTTCTCAGCCTTGTGTTCAGGCGGCTATATTGCTATCTTGACATCTAAATGAAATTTACAGTCACATAGGCTCAGCTAATGGAGCAATAATCCATATTTAATTGTCATATACTTTTAAGTCTTTTATTATTTATTTATTTATTTATTTATGGCTGCATTGGGTCTTCATTGCTGCGCACAGGCTTTCTCTAGTTGTGGGGAGCTTCTCATTGCAGTAGCTTCTTTTGTTGTGGAGCATGGGCTCTAGGCATGTGGGTTTCAGTAGCTGTGGTGGGTTTCAGTAGCTGTGGCACGTGGACTCAGTAGTTGTGGCCTGTGGGCTCTAGAATGCAGGTTCAGTAGTTGTGGCACATGGGCTTTGTTGCTCCGTGGCATGTGGAATCTTCCTGGACCAGGGTTTGAACCCTTGTTCCCTGCATTGGCAGATGGATTCTTAACCATTGAGCCACTAGGGAAGTCCTAATTGTCATACACTTTTTAAAAAAAAGTAAATTTATTTATTTATTTATTGGCTGCATTGGGTCTTCATTGCTGCACATGGGCGTTCTCTAGTTGTGGTAAGCAGGGGCTATTCTCCATTGTGATGCATGGGCTCGTCACTGTGGTGGCTTCTCTTGTTGCGGAGCACAGGCTCTAGGCATATGGGCTTCAGTAGTTGTGGCACGAGGGCTCAATAGTTGTGGCTCACAGGCTCTATAGTGCAAGCTCAATAGTTATAGCACACAGGCTTAGTTGCTCTGCGGCATGTGGGATCTTCCTGGACCAGGAATAGAACCCGTGTGCCCTGCATTGGCAGGCAGTTTCTTAACCACTGTGCCACCTAGAAAGTCCCATAATTGTCATATACTTTTGAAAGATAATGAAACTGGTAAAATATTAACTACCTGTATAAAGCACTAGGGAGCAGGAGTTGGCTTAGACATAAAGAAAGAGGAGATGATATTAGTATAGTGTTCAGAGGAAAGGGAAATCAGCTGTAGATATGTGATGCCAGGGTTGAGTTGGCTGATCCTGGCTGGCCAGGCAGGTGTCCATTTCCTCCCATGCCATTCCTGACCTCCCCAGTGAAAGAGATCTCCTAGATGAAACAGGGCAATTGTTTTGACAAAGATCTAGAAGCAGTAATAGTTGTTCAGTATACAAGATTGATCTAGGAATTGTGTGTTGATAGTGCCAGTTGTAATTACTAATAAATGAGGCTAAATGTAGCAAAATGATACATCTTTCATTTTGCAGAGCTTTCTTAAAGAAAAGCCATAGTTGAGATTAGAATGGTTAATTCTATGGCATTTCCTCTAGCAAAATCTCAAGAAAAGATAAACTAGGTAGTTAAATAATCCCAAGGGTTAGATTATACGAGCAGTCCAACTTGCATTAAGTAAGCATTTAAACAGTTCTTCTTAAGTGAATAATCTGTTTTCCATTTATAGCTCTATTCAGATTTACCCCCATAATGAGCGTTCAGTCGACAGCTTTTCACTCACCATGAAGACTCTTGAAAAATGATACCATTTTGATCAATGATTCTCCTTCTTCCTTTTCCCCCCTAAAATGACTTATTCACCAAAAGATACATTAAACAAATATACTATAAAAAGTGACATTTCAACATTATGATGTCAGGCAAAGACACATTCAACAATTTACTTGACATAATTTCTAAGCAGAGGTTATCATATGGAACATATTCGAACTGCCTGCCATTTATGGATAAATCCAAAACATTTTGCTTTGCGTGTGTATGGGAAGGAAAAGCATCTTTTTCCTCTAACTTCTTAGGTTCTCTCTGGCTGCGGCCCTGACTGACAAAAGATAGATTAGCAAGAGGAAAGCATACAAGTTTGTTTAATATGAAGACCCCCTCCAAAAAGGTTAAATCTGAGTATTGTTATACCAGGTTAGATGAAGAGTGGAAAGTTATGGAAAACTTTGTGCTGGGACAAAGGGTGTGAGCTAAGGTTAAAAACTGGGGGAAATGAGCAAGGCCTGTTTGTTCACATTCCTCTCCAGGTGCTTCCGTCTTTAGGGATAAGGATGATCCACTCTGGTTATAGGGAGGGCACCTCTCACGTGAGGGTTACATGACCTGCTCCAGGAGAGAAAAGAAGGGCAGAGAGTCATTTCTGCGCCTGTCATTTCTCAAATTCCTTCAGTTTAAAATAACCTGCCAAGGCACCTGGTTTTAGGGTAGCGTGTTCTGAACTCCATCGTGTGCACACTCTAAGGAGAGAGATGAAGATGGAGTATCTTCTATGAATCTTCAGTCTTTTATGCCCTCCCATACTTAGCCTATATTTTGCCCAAAAGGTGTTTTTTGGCATATAATTTTAAGTGCAGTTTAAGTGCAAAATAATCATGAGCCCCCAAATCTGAAAGATCGGTGAATAAAGTGTTTTAGAAATAAGAAAAAAGGACACGTACAAAAGCACTGCATTTTATGTACAAGCTGTATGTGTTTACTTTCAAACTGCTGTTTATTACTAATATAAAGACGTTTTCATTCAACTGATATTTTTCTAGCTGTGAAAATTGTCTGAGTATCTTGTGTTGAGATGAAACACATCACAATTTTCCCATTAAATTTAATGGAAACACTTTTTAAAAAACTTTAAAAGCTCTACTTAATGGCAGGGTTTTCAAGCACTAATGAAATTCATTAAGCAGGGGAGAGGTGTACTTGAAAAACAACACTTTGATTGGGACACATAATGACTACTAAGCCCTGTAGAAGATCCTGCAGTTTGAGAAGCCATCACTGTAAATGAGAAGTCTGGACAGTTTTGTTAACGTTTCTGCCTAGTATTTATCTAGGTTGAATTCTTTTGTCATGAAGCTGTCAAATTTTCCACTCTGCTTTTCTATCTGTCACTTCTTATGGGCTCCGACAAGAGTTAACAACATCACCCATCTTTGCTAAATTAACATTATTCTCACTGCAGTTCACTAACATTTATGAAATAATTCAGATGGTTGAGATTCTTCTATTTTTTTCCCATATTTAAAATTATTCACCACAAATCCTTGCTTTATGTTATTTAATCACTAAAAAGTTTTCCTTAAGCTATTTTTTTTCCTCAAGAAATGTTTAATAAAAGACCAAAATCTTTTGCTATTCCTCAAGTCACTTGTTTCTTAACATCTTATTTCTCAAAATAAAACAGGGACAATTTAGATAGTATAAAACTATATATTACTATGGGTGTGCATATAATTATGTATAAATATAGCTATAACTATATATGTATATATGTATATGCTTTTCCTTTCTAAAATGTTTAGGCCGTGTTTTTAATATTGCATTAAAAAATCCTGTTTAGTGCTTCTGATGTATGTAAATATGTCTCAGTAAATCTGGTTTCCTGAGCTAAATTTTGGGGGCTAAATAACTCCGTAAGCCTTTATTGTGGGTGAATATGAAATGTGCTCTGCTTCTCCGTAAGTAACTCTTCCTGTATACAATGGGAGAACAGTTACTAGTCAGGACTGGTGGTCATTTTACTGTGGTCATTTATTTGTACCTCTAATACTCTCAATGAGAGAAAGACAAAGAGAAAATCAAATTATCTCACTCAGTTACTTATTTGATGGAGGAGGAAAGTTAAAATTAATGACTAATAAGATATACATGACTTCTTGGTCATAGATTGCTGAATAGCAATTTTTAGATATAAATGTGAGACATCATTACTTTCATCAAAAATGATTTTAATAATCATGGTATCATGTTGCATTGCACAAAATAAGCCTCCAATAAATATTAACATCAATTTGTACAAACTTATATATTATCTACTTTAATAGGCATTTTATTTTTTGAATTTATGTGCATAATGGTGTGAAAAACATTAATATTAAAATTAAATTGTGAACATTTTGTATCACATTATCATAAATATCATTGTTTAGGTACCAAAAATGTGTCTTCAAGTAGTTCCATCTGATTTACTTCTGATATTAAT
Organism: Hippopotamus amphibius kiboko; assembly: GCF_030028045.1. Taxonomy (NCBI): domain Eukaryota; kingdom Metazoa; phylum Chordata; class Mammalia; order Artiodactyla; family Hippopotamidae; genus Hippopotamus; species Hippopotamus amphibius. The sequence goes on along the minus strand of NC_080193.1, from coordinate 119,253,245 downwards.
TTTTATAATAAAGTATAAAATAGATTGTTACCCAAACAAATAGAAAATTCACAATTGTTTATTGAACACTTGACATGATGGTATTTTAAAAATAGAATTATTTCATTTCCATTGCTGTTTTCTTAAAGACATCAATTGCCATGATGTGTCATTAAGAGTTTTATAGAATATGACTATCCTCTTTAAGGATTAAAAAAATATATATATCAGGAGTCTATTACCTGTCATCTATAGGATAAAGTAAAAATGAGAGAGGGGATTTGACTTTGAGTTAAAACTGATTATGTGTTAGTCACTGTGCTTTAGAGAGTAAACCTCGTTTAATCATTCCAACAGCACTTTGAGGTAATTATTGTCTCCATTTTACACAGGAGAAAACTGAAGTTCAGTGTGGTTAATTAATTTGCTCAAGGTCGCACTGTTAGTAAATGGTGGAAACAGCATTTGAACATATCTGATACCATGTTTTTTATACTGTAGGGGAACAAAATTTGCCACCCCAACATGTGTCTCTTTGGCATGAGGATTAATTTAGGTTGATTATTTTTAAGACCCAAAAGACTCAGGAAAAACCTTTGACCTTCCCGCTAATTGCCTAAAAGAATGTAGATAGAGGACTTGTTCCAGGAAGGGAGATATCACTATAGATAGGTATAGTATCAACTAGGTATGGTAGACAGGGAGGAACCTAGCAAAGCCTATTTTTAAAAATTTCTCTCTGTGTTCCTTAGTCTCTGCACACCCAGAAAACATTTGTTTACCAAGTATTTGTTTTTCCCTCTCGATGTGAATTGCCTCCCTCCCCTTTGAAGTCTCAAACCACTACCCCCAACATCCTATTTTGTCTTTAGCTGAAGGTGGTATTTAAGATGAGGGTTTTGGCCATTTTGGTGAGTTACTCAGTTTTCCTGGGTCTCTCCCATGTGTACATGTTTTTAAACTTTTGTTTGATTTCTTCCTGTTTATCTCTTGTCAATTTAATTCTTAGAGCAGCCAGAAGAACCTGGAAGGATAGTGGAAAATTTTTTCCTCCTTGATAACACCCTTACTTGTTACCTTCATTCCTTAATTATTGAAAAAAGATCTTTAAATTAGCTTTTGACGAAACAGGATGTCATTTCAGTTTCACGTAATAAGAAATTCACGTTTTAAGCACTCATCTAAAACTGCTTTGCCCCAACTTTCCACAGCTACTTGTTTGATCCACCCTGTTTCGCCTCTATAATCTCTTTTAGTCTTCAGCACAGCCCTGTGGATTAGACACTATTTCCCTCTTAGAAACTGGGAAACAGGTAGAGAGGGAAAAAGTGGCTTACCTAAGGTAGTGTTCAGACAAAAGGCAGGTTACTAGGACTCTAATTTTGGTCTTTTGTCCTTACCTCCAAAGACTTTTTTCACCACATTTCAGCGAAGACACTGGAAGAATTAAACAGATCCTATGAAATGCAAAAACTGAAACAAGGTCTAGATGATTTAACGGAACCCATCTTGTTTACCTATTGAATACTACTACTATTAGATATTAGCATTTACTGAGCTCATCAGTCTACTGAATATCTTCTGTCATTATTTCTTATTTAATCTTTACAACAAATCTATGAATTTACCTATTTTGGAAGTGAAGAAATTTAGTCATTTAGACAGTAAAAAATTTCATACAACTGGAAGAGCTAAGTTTTAAATAAGACCCAACATGACTTAAAAGTTCTTGCAAGGACCATGAAATGTAATCTATCTTTAACCTTTTATTATTCATTCTTCTTAATTATTCCCTGTTTAGCAAACTATTTCTAATGGTGCCAACTGGACATGGCCCCCTTAAATCTATATAATGCCAGGTTTGTATCTTTATTTTGAAGTCATCTTCTTGTTTTTTGAAGTTATTTACACATTCGGTCTATCTCCCCTACTAGACCCTAACCTTCCCAAGAATGTGTCAGAGGTCTGAGTTAGCTAAGATACACCCACCTCAATTTAATGAGAGGCTCCACTTCTTCTGTGCAATTTAGAGATCCTCAGAATTCAGCCATAGAGAGCTGGGACCCTCTTTAGCAAGTGGGGATTTTAATAGAATATGATTGAATTGAAGAGTTATAAAAGGCATGGAGATTATTTTAAAATACTGTTGCATTTGCTCTTACACTCTTGTTAATCAAAAAATCTAAGTAACAATAAGGGAACTAAACCCTCAACTCTTTTTCATTCAGGCGAAGTCAGTGAGGATACCTTTTCTAAAAACCACCTGAGAAAGTTAAAAGGAGATGGATGGCTAACAATCTTAAACCAAATTCCACTTTGACAGTGTGAGTGATGCTTAATGGCTTTCTATTGGTCATAGGGTTGTGAACAATAATCCTTAACAGGATCCCCAAGTCTATGTATTTTCCAGCCTCTTATCTCTTCACCATTTTCTCAGTTCTTAAACTCCCCATGAGCTTTCTTCCAGGAAGTTTTGCACATTCTGTTTCCTCTGTATGAATTCAACATGATGTTCTCAGAAACTCACATTTCAATCAATGTAATTATTTTCTGTATACGTGCTCTATGCAAGGCAATAAAGAGATCTGGGCACAACAACCTAGTTCTCATCTCAGGTTAATTAAAATCTTGCTGTGGAAAACATGGTTAGCATCTTAAAAATAAATTAAAGAGACAAAATAATAACCTGGGGAACTAATAGGAGGAATATCACAAGATAATTTGTGATTTGATGTCCAGTAAATAGTACTATTAGGCCTAGCACTTAGTTTGGTAGTCTCAAGTTTCTTGAACCCTCTCAATAAAGTGAACTACTTCACCATAATACACATTTGAATAAAATCCAATTGGTGACTGGCCTCATTCATCTTCTATGGGAGGAATGTGAAGCTAGGTAGGAAATGTGACTGAGAAATTGGGGTGGATGTCTGAATCCCCAGTTGTCTCCCCAGGATGGACTGATAGAACAGGCATGAACTAACTAGGATATTCTTGGAAACCCTGCCACTGTCTTGGCAATCCCAGATCATCAGAGTTTTCCCTGTTTATATCTAAGCTTGAGCTTACAACTACCTACAAGGCGGTGCCAAACCATACTAAGACTAGAAGATTTTAGCGTGCACAGTTAGGCTAACATATTACATTAACCATTACTGTAATGTAACCCACATTTTATGTGACTGATTTTTTTGATGTCAGTTATTGCATTATGTCAGTATGTTTTTTCATTTTTAGTTGAATGCATTATTAAACTCATGTGTTTGTTGCAAAGATCAAATGAGATAATCAGTATAAAGCACTGTGATATAGCCTAACACATAGAAAAAACTCAGTAACTTATTACTATTATTTGTACTGTTTGAATAGCTCGCTCAAAGCACATTTATTAGTGATGCTAGTCGAAATATTTTTTTTTCCATTTTATTTATTTATTTATTATTTTTTTGAGGTACACCAAGTTCAATCATCTGTTTTTATATACATATCCCTGTATTCCCTCCCTCCCTCGACTCTCCCCCCACCCTCCCCGTCCCAGTCCTCCAAGGCATCATCCATCCTCGAGTTGAACTCCCTTTGTTATACAGCAACTTCCCACTGGCTATCTATTTTACAGATGGTAGTATATATATGTCTATGCTACTCTCTCACTTCGTCTCAGCTTCCCCTTCATCCCCCACCCCCCCAAAACTCGAGTTCTCCAGTCCATTCTCTGCATCTGCATCCTTGTTCTTGTCTTGTCACTGAGTTCATCAGTACCATTTTTAGATTCCGTATATATGAGTTAGCATACAATATTTGTCTTTCTCTTTCTGACTTACTTCACTCTGTATGACAGACTCTAGGTCTATCCACTTCATTACATGTAGCTCCATCTCATTCCTTTTTATAGCTGAGTAATATTCCATTGTATATATATGCCACATCTTCTTTATCCATTCATCTGTTGATGGGCATTTAGGTTACTTCCATGTCCTGGCTATTGTAAATAGTGCTGCAATAAACATTATGGTACATGTATCTTTTGGGATTATGGTTTTCTCTGGGTTTATGCCCAGGAGTGGGATTACTGGATCATATGGTAGTTCTATTTGTAGTTTTTTAAGGAACCTCCACACTGTTTTCCATAGTGGCTGTACCAGCTTACATTCCCACCAACAGTGCAGGAGAGTTCCCTTTTCTCCACACCCTCTCCAACATTTGCTGTTTCCAGATTTTGTGAAGATGGCCATTCTGATTGGTGTGAGGTGATACCTCATTGTGGCTTTGACTTGCATTTCTCTGATAATTATGTTGAACAATGATGTTGAGCATCTTTTCATGTGTTTGTTGGCCATCTGTATGTCTTCTTTGGAGAAATGTCTATTGAGGTCTTCTGCCCATTTGTGGATTGGGTTATTTGCTTTTTTGGTATGAAGCTGCATGAGCTGCTTGTATATTTTGGAGGTTAATCCTTTGTCCGTTGTTTCATAGGCAATTATTTTTTCCCATTCTGAGGGTTGCCTTTTAGTCTTGTTTATGGTTTCTTTGGCTATGCAAGAGCTTTTAAGTTTCATGAGGTCCCATTTGTTTATTCTTGATTTTATTTCCATGATTCTAGGAGGTGGGTCAAAAAGGATCTTGCTTTGATGGATGTCCTAGAGTGTTCTGCCTATGTTTTCCTCGAGGAGTTTGATAGTGTCTGGCCTTACATGTAGGTCTTTAATCCATTTGGAGTTTATTTTCTGTGTATGGTGTTAGGAAGTGTTCTAATTTCATTCTTTTACATGTTGCTGTCCAATTTTCCCAGCACCACTTATTGAAGAGGCTGTCTTTCTTCCATTGTATATTCTTGCCTCCTTTGTCAAAGATAAGGTGCCCATATGTGTTTGGGCTTACCTCTGAGTTCTCTATTCTATTCCATTGATTTTCCTTTCTGTTTTTGTGCCAGTATCATACTGTCTTGATCACTGTGACCTTGTAGTATTGTTTGAAGTCAGGAAGCCTGATTCCACCAACTCCATTTTTCCTTCTCAAGATTGCTTTGGCTATTCGGGGTCTTTTGTGTTTCCATACAAATCGTAAGATTACTTATTCTAATTCTGTGAAAAATGCCACTGGTAATTTGATCAGGATTGCATTGACTCTGTAAATTGCTTTGGGTAGTACAGTCATTTTCACAATGTTGATTCTTCCAATCCAGGAACATGATATGTCTCTCCATCTGTTTGTATCATCTTTGATTTCTTTCATCAGTGTCTTAAAGTTTTCTGCATACAGATCTTTTGCCTCCTTAGGCAGGTTTATTCCTAGGTATTTTACTCTTTTTGTTGCAATGGTAAATGGGAGAGTTTCCTTAATTTCTCTTTCTGCTCTTCTGTTGTTAGTGTATAGGAATGCAAGAGATTTCTGCACATTAACTTTGTATCCTGCTACTTTACTAAATTCATTGATTAGAGCTAGCAGTTTTCTGGTAGAGTCTTGAGGGTTTTCTATGTATAATATCATGTCATCTGCAAAGAGTGACAATTTTACTTCTTCTTTTCCAGTTTGGATTCCTTTTATTTCATTTTCTTCTCTGATTGCTGTGGCTAAGACTTCCAAAACTATGTTGAATAATAATGGTGAGAGTGGGCACCCTTGTCATGTTCCTGTTCTTAGAGGAAATGCTTTCAGTTTTTCCGCATTGAGAATGATGTTGGCTTTTGGTTTCTCATATATGGTTTTTATTATGTTGAGGTAATTTCCTTCTATGCCCATTTTCTGGAGAGTTTTTATCACAAATGGGTGCTAAATTTTGTCAAAAGCTTTTTCTGCATCTATTGAGGTTATCATATGGTTTTTATCCTTCAATTTGTTGATATGATGTATCACGCTGATTGATTTGCATATATTGAAGAATGCTTGCATCCCAGGGATAAACCCCACTTGATCATGGTGTACGATTTTTTTTAATGTGCTGTTGGATTCTATTAGCTAGTATTCTGTTAAGGATTTTTGCATCTATATTCATCAGTGTTATTGGTCTGTAATTTTCTTTTTTTGTGACATCTTTGCCTGGTTTTGGTATCAGGGTGATGGTGGCCTCGTAGAATGAGTTTGGGAGTGTTCCTCCTTCTGCAATATTTTGGAAGAGTTTGCGAAGGATAGGTGTTAGCTCTTCTCTAAATGTTTGATAGAATTCACCTGTGAAGCCATCTGGTCCTGGGCTTTTGTTTGTTGGGAGATTTTTAATCACTGCCTCAATTTCCATATTTGTGATTGGTCTGTTCATGGTTTCTATTTCTTCCTGGTTCAGTCTTGGAAGACTGTATTTTTCTAAGAATTTATCCATTTCTTCCAGGTTATCCAATTGATTGGCATCTAGTTGCTTGTGGTAGTCTCTCATGATGTTTTGTATTTCTGTGGTGTCAGTTGTACTTCTTTTTCATTTCTAATTCTGTTGATTTGCATCTTCTCCCTTTTTTTCTTGATGAGTCTGGCTAATGGTTTATCAATTTTGTTAATCTTCTCAAAGAACCAGCTTTTAGTTTTATTAATTTTTGCTATTGCTTCCTTCCTTTCTTTTTCATTTATTTCTGCTTTGATCTTTATATTTCCTTCCTTCTGCTTGCTTTGGGGTTTCTTTGTTTTTCTTTCTCTTATTGTTTTAGGTGTAAGGTTAGGTTGTTTATTCAATATTTTTCTTGTTTTTTAAGGTAGGACTGTATTGCTATAAACTTCCCTCTTAGAACTGCTTTTGCTGCATCCCACAGGTTTTGGGTTGTTGTGTTTTCATTGTCGTTTTTTCCTAGATATTTTTTTGATTTCCTCTTTGATTTCTTTAATGATTTCTTGGTTGTTTAATAACATATTGTTTAGCCTCCATGTGTTCATATCTTTTGCATTTTTTATCCTGTAATTGATATCTAGTCTCATGGCATTGCGGTCAGAGAAGATGCTTGATGTGATTTCAATTTTCTTGAATTTACCGAGGTTTGATTTGTGACCCAAGATGTGAGCTATCCTGGAAAATATTCCGTGTGCACTTGAGAATAAGTGTATTCTCTTGTTTTTGGATGGAATGTCTTATAAATATCAATTTAGTCGAGATGGTCTAATGTGTCATTTAAAGCTTGTGTGTCTTTATTTATTTTCTGTTTGGATGATCTGTCCATTGATGTAAGTGGGGTGTTCAAGTCTCCCACTATTATTGTGTTGCTGTCGATGTCCCCTTTTATGGCTGTTAGCATTTGCCTTATGTATTGAGGTGCTCCTATGTTGGGGGCATAGATATTTACCATTGTGATATGTTCTTCTTGAATGGATCCCTTGATCATTATGTAGTGTCCGTCCTTGTCTCTTTTAATAGTCTTTAAAGTCTAATGTGTCTGGTATGAGTATTGCTACTCCAGCTTTCTTTTGACTTCCATTTGCATGGAATATCTTTTTCCATCCTTTTTCTTTCAGTCTATATGTGTGCCTTGGTCTGAAGTGGGTTTCTTGTAGGCAGCATATGTAAGGGTCTTGTTTTTGTATCCATTCAGCCAGTCTGTGTCTTTTGGTTGGAGCATTTAATCCATTTACATTTAAGGTGATTATTGACATGTGTGTTCTGATTACCATTTTCTTAATTGTTTTGGGTTTGTATTTGCAGGTGTTTTCCTTTTCTTGTGTTTCCTACTTAGAGAAGTTCCTTTAGCACTTGTTGTAAGGCTGGTTTGGTGGTGCTGAATTCTCTTAACTTTTGCTTGTCTGGAAAGCTTTTGATTTCTCCCTCAAATCTGAATGAGATTCTTTCTGGGTAGAGTATTCTTGGCTGTAGGTTTTTCTCTTTCAGGACTTTCAGTATATCCTGCCATTCCCTTCTGGCCTGCAGAGTTTCTGTAGAAAGGTCAGCTGTTATCCTTATGGGTTTTCCCTCATATGTTATTTGTTGCTTTTCTGTTGCTGCTTTTAATATTTTTTCTTTGTGTTTAATTGTCATTAGTTTGATTAATATGTGCCTCGGTGTGTTTCTCCTTGGGTTTATTTTGCATGGGGCTCTCTGTGGTTCTTGGACTTGGTTAATTATTTCCTTTGCCATGTTGGGGAAGTTTTCCACTATAACCTCTTCAAATATTTTCTCAGACCCTTTCTTTGTTTATTCTTCTTCTGGGATGCCTATAATTGGAATGTTGGTATGCTTAATGTTATCACTAATGTCTCTGAGACTTTCTTCTATTCTTTTTATTCTTTTTTCTTTTTCCTGCTCTGTGGCAGTTATTTCCCCCATTCTATCTTCCAACTCACTTATTCGTTCTTCTGCCTCAGTCATTCTGCTGGTTATAGCATTTAGAGCTTTTTTAATTTCAGTTATTTTGTTATCCATTGCTGTTTGTTTTTCTGAGTTCTTATGAACTGTTTCTTGTACTTTCTCTATTTTGTTATTGAGATTTTGTATCATTTTTACTATCATTACTCTGAATTCTTTTTCAGGCATTTTCCTATTTCCTCATTCATTTGGTCTTATGGGTATTTTTCCTGCTGCTTTGCTTGCATGGTGTTTCTTTGTTTCCTCATGGTTGTCCAAACTTCTGGGGTTGCTTGTCCCAGTGACAGAGGGGTTTATAAAAGACTGTCAAAGCCCGAGACTAATGTCCGAGTGTTGGGTTAAACAAATACTAAGTCTAGGAAACACGTACATGTATAAGACAATTACTGAATCCATTAGGACATAAGGCTCTGGAAAGACCTGACAGAAGAACCCCAGTATGCTATCAGATATTCAAAGAGAAACCCAACAGAAATTGACAACCAAAACAGAACAAAAGAGAAACAAAAGCAAAAGCAAACAAACAAACAAATAACACCTTACACATACAAACACCAATCCAGGGAGATATTGTAAACTAGGATCAAATATAGAAAAGAGCCAGAGTACCACCAGACAGAATGGAGATTCTCAGAATGAAATTAGACAATTGTACTAAGAACTAAGATAAAGACAAAAACCTAATATTAAATACCAAGGAGGTGCGTCATCTGGAGAATAGAGCAAGGAGTCTGAGTGGATCGATAGTATTGCTTATAAGCATGTTAAGATAAAATAAACTAAAAATGGCTCGAAGAAAGGGGAACAGAAGAGCGTAGTGTGACTGGAAATATGCAAATAATAATAAAGGAATAGAAATGTATAAAAGATAGGAATGAAAGGAAGGTATGAGAGATTTTTTTGTCCATACTACCAAAAACTTAGCTAGAAATAGAAGTATATAAAAAGGCAAAAAAATAAAAATAGAATAAAAAATAGAATTAAAAAAATATGTTATAAAACTTGTAGATCCCTTAGGACTAAGATCGTAATTAATAACAGAAAAAAAAAAACAAAACCAGAACTGATCCCAGAATGGACCAGTTCAATAGGATTGATACTAATATTTCTGTTTCCTTAGAGTCTCAGCTGTAAGTACCCTTCTATTCGCCTTGGGTTTTTTGTGTTATTCTGTGACCAGCAGAGCTTCCTTTACTGTTCGTCTGTAAGCATTGGTGTGTGGGGAGGGAGAGGGTACAATAGTGGCTCCTTTCCCTGGGAGTGAGTGAGCAGTGGCGCACTGTTGTTTCAGTCGGGCTTGGAGGTGCCCGTTGCAGAGGTATGCCGGTGGCTCAGGTGTAAAGACAAAGTCTCAGAGTTGGGGCTCTCTTGGGTTTTTTTTTTTTTTTTTTCCCTTGGCAGCATCCCTGCTGCCAGAGTTCCAAGGGGTTTTAAGCTAGACCCTCCTGAGGGCCTGAGGGTCCCTGTTATCCCTGAGTGCCTTAGGTGGCCCACAGGGGTTCCTGCACTGCCTGCTGCAGGCACCAAAAGAGAGAGAGAGAGGCTATGCCTGTGGCTCCTTCCCCCCACCCGTGAGCCTGCAGCATCTAGCCGCCATCATGGCCAGGCAGCTCTCAGCGGCGGGCACTCCTCGCTGCGGACCTCTTCCCTCCTGTCCTCTCAGTCCGTCACCTTGCTGGAAACAATTTTTCTTACCCTGAACCAGCTCTCTGTTTCCCACTCTCCCACTCCCGGACCCTCTGTTCAGCTGTGAATCGAAGTCTCAGTCCAGGAATGCTGAGCTGTGGTGCGGACCCTCTGTATGTTTCTCACTCCCTCCTGTCTGCCACAGCTCCACAGTTTCACCCTCTTTGAGCCATCGTAGATGCCTCCCTACTGGTTATGTCGGGATCCTTGCAGTCCTTTCTGGTGTCCAAGGTCGTCTACTGGTGTTCGGTTTACTGTCTGTGGGAATTATTGCGTCTTTTGTTGCATTCCCAATGCATCTGTGGAGAGGGATGCATTCCACGTCCCTCTCCTTCGCCGCCATCTCGGAACTAGGTAGACTTTTGAAGTGCTGCCTGGGACTCTCAAAGCAGCAGCAACCCTGCAGCTCTCACACCTTGTGCATGAATCCAGCAGCTCCTTGGGCCACCCGAGCAGTCCAATCTGTGGTTTTCTTTCCTTCCAAGCAGCAGAAGAGTGCCAGCCAGTGTGGGGTGCTGAGCTGTAGCCAGGGCAAAGGTGAGCTTTCAGAGGCACGCCAGTGCTAGGAAAGCTTGGGGTGACTGGCACCCGCGCCAGGCCATGGGGACAGGGAAGAAGAGAGCCCGCTCTGCCACCATGCCCTTGGGGGTGGAGCATCATCCCACCCAGGTTGCTGGCCCCCAGCTGAGGCAGGGACTCTGGGTTCTGGCAGCAGGCAGGCCAGGCCTCCAGGGGCTCCTGGCATAACCTCTGTCCAACCTTTCCTCTGGTTTAGAGGCGCAGTGCCACTGAGGCCCTACGCGCTTCCTTCTAGTCGAAATATTTAACAACTGCTATGGTATGGACACTGGCCAATCAAAACAAACATGGCCCAAAGCATTAACCCCATTATTCTCCCATTAAGGGGGAGCAGTTCATGGGGCCCCATGGGAAGGGGTGTGTGTTTGAGAAGTTAAGGGGGACACCTGGAGTTTCAAGTCAATGATTCAACTGATACAGAAATATTTCAGTATTTTAAATTGCTGCATTTTACATTTTGATACACATTACAGAGTAGGAAATTATGTCTTTTCTTTCTCACCTTAGTTTTGTTATTGTACATTTTTATTTCTACCTTGGCCAGCTGTACCTGATTGGTCGTGTTTCTCAAGTCTGAAGAATGTCTACATTCTTTTCTTTTTAATTTAAAAAATCATTTTGAAATGTTTTAAAAAGTCTCAAAAATAGCACACAGAATTCCCTTACATCTTTTCAGGCACTCCAAATGTTAGCATTTTATGTACCACAGTATAATTATAAAAATCAGAAAATTAACATTGATATAATACTAATGTTTAAGAACCTTTAAAAAATTTCATCAGGGCTTCCTAGGTGGCGCAGTGGTTGAGAATCTGCCTGCCAATGCAGGGGACACGGGTTCGATCCCTGCTCCAGGAAGATCCCAAGAAAAGAAAAAGAAAAAAAAAAAAGAAATTTCATCAATTAAATAATACTATTGTCTATCATGATCTTGACACTTTTTAAGCATTGGCGAGTTATTTTATAGATTGTCACTCAATTTGGGTTGTCCTGATGCTTCCTCACGATTATACTCAGTGATGCGTCTTTAGCAAGAGTACCACAGAAATATTTTTGTGTCCTTACTACCTCACATCACAAGGCAAATGATGACAGCTTGTCCCATTTTGCCCAAACTCAAATTTTATCACTTAGTTATGGTGATATCTGCCAGGTTTCTCCCCCATAAAGTTACTATTTTGTTTCCATTTTTAATGAGATATTTTGAGACTACGTAAATATCCTCTTTCTCATCACACTTTTGCCCACAATTTTACTATCAGTTGATGATTCCTGACTGAAAAAAAATTTTACTGTGGTATTTAACAAATGGTGGTTTTCCATTTCTGTCTTCTTTGTACTTATGTTAACTGGAATTCTACTTTAAAAAGAGCTTTCTCTTGATTTCTATTTATTCACTACTTCATTTACTTATGTCAGTCTGTACTTGTGGATTCTTATTTTATTCTGTAGATTATAATCCATTACTATCATTATTTATGTTGTTCAAATTTGCCCATTACCCATAGGGAGTTGGGTCCTATGTCTTGACATGTTGTTATCTTTTCTGCATTTGCATGTGTGTATATTTCCTTACTTTCTGGAAGTATAAGATGCTCTAGGCCATCTTGTGCTTTCACTTACCCAGTCCTGAAATCAGCCATTTCTCCATAGTCCAGGTTCTTTTTGCTGAAGAATCGTATTTAAAAACCAATATCTGAGCACTAGGTGTGTGTATTAGTATTGGGGTATCATTGCTTTTAGACCCTAGAAATGGACAGAGTTAGGAAATATGTGAATGTATATGTACACATCTAAGTTTGTTTATTTGTCTATATTTCTATCTGTTTATCTATCTACCTACCTACCTGTCTACCTTAAAAACCATGAATTTATATTGATACCTCCAATTCCAGTCTAATACCATTTGATTCATTCTAGCTTCTCTTTCTTCCTTATTTGTAGCTATATTCTCTGACAGAAAGGAACATGGCCTTCATTGTTCGTAATACATTTATGGATTTGCTCAGTCCTGGAATACTTAAAAGCAGTTTCTGAATTGCTAATCCATACCCCTGTGTAAACAAACCTACTTATTAGAGAGTGATATTCGGATATTGTTTTTAGAGTTTATAGTCAAAATACTGTTTTTCCAAAGTTACTTGGTAGTTTTATTCCCTCCCTCTGCTTACATATGGTTGTATTATTCATTGGTAATACAGTTAAGATCATCTGTTTCTGTCTGCATTCAGTTTTAATTATTTGTTAATACTTGTTGATTTTAATTATTTATTAATTGGAACATGTAAAATATTTGAAAGGATTCTAAAAGTCAAACTATAAAAAATATAAACTTAGAAAAGTATCATTCTCCCCACACATTCTACTCTGTTTCTGTTTTTTAATTCGTTTTACCCCATTTCTATTTACTCCTGTGGGTGACCAATCTCATTGGATTCTCATTTAACTTTTCTGTATTTTATTTTGCACAGATGGGTAGATACATGTATATGTTTTTATTTACTTTTCTTTCTTACAAGAAAGTAGCATACTATATAGTCTTTTGTACTTTGCTATTTTTCACTTAACAACATATCTGGGAAATCATTTGTATCAATGATAGAGACTTTCCCCCATTTTTTATGGCTGTATAATACTCCACTGTGTCAATGTTCCTTATTTCATTATGTTTCTCTCCTATGTATGGGCATATAGGTTATTTCCAATATTTTGTAACTGCAAATGGAGCTGAGTAGAATAATTTTCTGCACTTGCATTTCTATTTCTCAATCTTTTAAAAGAAAAAAGTATCCAGCCTCTTGTATTTACCTGCATTTTTATAATGTTACAAAAATATGTATATATATAAAATGGTAGACAGACTCAATTCTTGTAGCTCTAACACAACTATAAAATCATTACAAATTTATACATTAAACATCAATCAAACCATAAAAGCCAATAAAATTCAAATTAGCAATACCAATTTAATATGATAGAGGGTAGTGTTTATCTCAAAGCAAATCATATTTTATAAGAAGAATTTTGGTAATGATGGCTATGGTGTCACATCTAGTTGATGACTCACTTCTATTTCTTTTCTGAGCACTGAGAAACATTATTTATGTAGTTACTCTGTGATTCTACTTGGCATCAATTTGGTAATGTTTACTTGTGTCCCTATATTTTTTTCTATAACACCTAAAGCTGTAAATTTTCTACTTTAGAATATATATTTTTCACATCAAAATCATCTCATTCCATCAAATACTTTCTTATTCTATAAAATTCTTTCAATTGTTTATGATCATTGAAAAATAAAAATTTGACTTTAGTAAAATAATTTAATTCAATGCAGAGTTAAAAGCAGGATGATTTCATTCTCACATGAAGACATGCCAACTTTATGGCAGCTAGACATGCTTATCAACTCATTAAATGTTAAGTATTGCTATTTTTGCTTTCAGAATGTTGGTGGAAAATTTCCCACTACAAATACCTAGAAATACTTCAGAAAACATAGCAAAATAATTTTTAAAATATGCATGGATGGACTTGAAAGAGTATAAGGGAAATCCTCAGGCGCCAGAGCAAATTGGAATATGAGCAGTAGAGAGAAAGGTAGAGACATGGACAATGAGAGACTGGGAGAGGTCTTGGGCCAGGTAGCAACTATAGGCTTGGGTCTGAACACCTACACTAGGATTTGACGGTAGGTCTTGGGCTCTGGATATGCAGAGTTGGAGGTAGGACCCATGCATAATGCCCCAACTATTGAAAAGGTATACTACAAGAGAATGGATTAAAAACATCCACCCATTAGGGCAGAGGCTGAAGGAGATAAAAAAGATTTCTTCTTCTTTATTTGGGTGGGAGAAAAAAATTCCTATGAGAAATTTAAACCTTGTTCTTTCCTTCAAATGGATTTGGAATTCAAATTATAGTACCCTGACAGTTTAGAAAATTCTAAACTGAGAAATTAACATAAAAATGTATCTCTGGCACAAAAACAGACATATAGATCAATGGAACAGGATAGAAAGCCCAGAAATAAACCCACACACATATGGTCAATTAATCTATGACAAAGGAGGCAAGAATATACAATGGAGAAAAGACAGTCTCTTCAATAAATGGTGCTGGGGAAACTGGACAGCTACATGTAAAAGAATAAAATTAGAACATTCTCTAACACCATATACAAAAGTAAACTTAAAATGTAAGACCAGATATTTTAAAACTCCTAGAGGAAAACATAGGCAAAACATTCTTTGACATAAATTGCAACAATATCTTTTTGGATCCGTCTCCTAGAGTGATGGAAATAAAAACAAAAATAAACAAATGGGACAAAATTAAACTTAAAAGCTTTTGCACAGCAAAGGAAACCATAAACAAAACGAAAAGACAACCTACAGAATGGAGGGAAATATTTGCAAACGATGCAACTGACAAGGGATTAATTCCCAAAATATACAAACAGCTCATACAACTCAATATCAAAAAAACAAACAACCCAAACAAAGAATGGGCAGAAGATCTAAATAGACATTTCTCCAAAGAAGACAGACAGATGGCCAAAAGGTAGATGAAAGTATGCTCAACATCACTGTTAGAGAAATACAAATCAAAACTACAATGAGGTATCACCTCACAGTCAGAATGGCCATCATTAAAAAGTCTGTGAATAATAAATGCTGGAGAGGGTGTGGAGAAAAGGGGACTCTCCTACACTGTTGGTGGGAATGTAAATTGGAGCAGCCACTTTGGGAAACAGTATGGAGGTTCCTTAAAAAGCTAAAAATAGAGCTACCTATGATCCTGCAATCTCACTCCTGGGCATTTATGTGGAGAAAACTGTAATTCTAAAAGATACATGCACTGCAACTTTCATTGTAGCACTATTTACAATAGCCAGCACATGGAAGTGAAGTAAATGTTCATTGACAGAGGAATGGATAAAGAAGATGTGGTACATATATACAATGGAATATTACTCACCCATAAAAAATAATGGAATATGCCATTTGCAGCAAAATGGATGAACTAGAGATTATCATATTAAGTGAAGTAAGCCAAAGATAAATATCATATGACATTGCTTTTATGTGGAATCTAAAAACAAAAAGGATACAAATGAACATATTTCCAAAACAGAAATTGACTCACAGACAAAGAGTATAAACTATGATTACCAAAGGGGAAAGGTGAAGAGGGATAAATTAGGAGTTTGGGATTAACGTATACCGACTACTATATATAAAATAAATAACCAATAACGACCTACTGTATAGCACAGGGAACTGTAATCAATATTTTGTAATAACTTATACGGGAAAAGAATCTGAAGAAGAATATTTTATATTATAATATTATTTATATATATAACTGAATCACTATGCTGTACAAGCTGCAGCACAATAAGACTGAGGAAAGATAGAGCAGGCATAAGTAATACTAGGACCAAAAGCAGGACATAACTACAGATCTAGCAGAGATTTAAAAAATCTTGGGACTTCCCTGATGGCGCAGTGGTTAAGAATCTGCCTGCCAATACAGGGGACACGGGTTTGATCCCTGGTCCGGGAAGATCCCATGTGCCTAGGAGCAACTAAGCCTGTACGCCACAACTACTGAGCACCACGTGCAACAACTATGAGGCCCATGCGCCTAGAGCCCATGCTCCGCAACAAGAGGAGCCACAGCAATGAGAAGTCTGTGCACCACAATGAAGAGTAGCCCCCGCTCTCTGCAATTAGAGAAACAACTAGAGAAAGTGCATGTGCAGCAACAAAGACCCAATGCAGCCAAAAAAATTAAAAAATGAAGTTCTTAAAAAAAAATTACAGTGGGTAAAATTATTAAAACAATAAAAAATCCTAAGGGAAAGTCATATACAAATATATGCTAATGAATTGGAAAAGGTAAAAAAATGGACAATTTTGTAGAAAAATGGCTTATAAAGATGTAAAAAATGTAAACATACCTGTAAGCTATCAAAAAAGAAATTGAATCAGTAGTTAAAATTTTTCAGCACACACACACACACACACACACACACACTCATCTAAATCCAGATTGTTTTACAGGTGAATTTCAACCATCCTTCACAGAATAAATAATCTCTATAGGAACTTTTCTAAACTTTTCTAAAGCTAAGTCTCTTTAAGTCACTTTATGATGTGAATACACCTTGATTAAAAATGCTGAGAAGAAATCAAAAGGAAATATTATAGGATAATTTCCTTTATGAACCTGAAGCCAATTTCTAAATGCGATGTTAGCAAAAATAAATCTAGCAATGTATAAATAAATCATAGACAAGTCTTTCCCTTAGAAATATAAAAATTGGGTATCAAAAAATCTTTAACTGTAATTTATCATGTTAACTATATTGTTAAAATTCAATTATCAAAAAAAAAAGAAAAAAATTCAATTATCAGGTTTTGACTGACTGGAATCTCAAACACAGACACTGCTTAGGTAAATCAAATATGCCTAACTTTTCTATACATACAGAAGAATATCATCCTAAATTTGAGAAGTATGTGATTCAGTTTTAGCTTTTTAGCTTGACTTTTAAATAATATAAAATTTGAAAAATAAATTTACAGAAGTGATACCTATTATTCCTTTGCCTCAAACATACTACTTTTTGTATTTCTTTTTGCCTCCTTCTAATAATATAAAATGAGGGAAATCATAATCATATTTATTGGATACTTTTGATTGTTACTATAACTCTCCGGAGGAAACTAAGCTCCAGAAGAGTCACATAACATGCCCCAAGTTATAACTAGTGTTAGAGCAACATCCCTATAAACTCGATGAATCTAAAGTTATACTTTCCATCCGATATTGTGTGTTTATACTATTGCATACATCTATATAACCTCCATATTTACCATAGTATTTCACAGAGTTGGCTTACTTAAGGTATTTCTAATAGTTGATAATAGGTTACTTCCAGGTTTTTCTATCGTAAGTATAATGAGAGCTTGCCTCCTCTCTCTCCACCACATGAGGGTACTGTATGAAAAGACCATCTTCTGTAAACCAGGAAGCGTGCCTTTATGGGACACCAGCTCTGTTGGCACCTTGATCTTGGACTTCACAGTCTCCAAAACTGTGAGAAATAAATGTTTAAGCTACCTAATTTATGGTAGTTTGTTATCGCAGCCCAAACTGAGTAACATAACCACAGACTGTCAGACTACTCTCAAAAAAGACTGCAGTGATTTACAGTGATCCTTTTTAAACAGGCAAAATTTAAGAGCTATACAAAAATTTACAGATGTTAAAATTTGCAGAAGTCTATATGTAGTTGCCTACGTGGCTCTGTAAGAAATCCTAGATTGGTAAATGTATTTGTATGTATAGGCTCTGATGTAACTTTTTCTTGAAAAGTGGTAAAAACTGAGGATCAGTTTTGTGCTCCTCTTCTATAATTTTCTTATCTTTTTCCTATTAAGCAGAGATTTCATAAATAATTAATGAATATATACCATTATAAATGTAAATTATTTTTACCTGTGGTGCACCACGGATATTTGATAGCTTGTATCTATTATTGCATTTTCAATAGTCACACATTTTCTTTTTAATTGCCTTTGTTAATATTATTTGTCCTAGAAAAGACATTTTCAAATGAATTGCTTAATGAAGATCTGATTAATGAATACTAAAAAGTATGAAAACTTTCAAATATGAAAAATAGAAAAATAGTTCAATAAAATCCCTATACCTATCACTTAGATTATCAGAATTTTGCCATATTTACTTTATCTTCCACTCTTTCCCTCCTTATTTCTTTATTGATTAAGTTTCAGGCAAATTTCCCACATAATAGCAATTCACCCCTATAAACTTTGGTATTCATTTCTTAAATAAAAAAGGTATTTTCTTACAGTTTCATTATCATAATGAACATTAAAAATAATTCTTTGCTATCACCTAATACGCAGTTCATAATTACATTTCTCCAACTTTTAAAAGTACATTTACACGTTTTAATTTTTTAACTTTTTATTTTTTAAAGATTTTTATTGAAGTACAGCTGCTTTACAATGTTGTGTTAGTTTCTAATATACAGCAAGGTAAATCAGCTATACGTATACATATTACCCCTCTTTTTTGGATTTCCTTCCCATTTAGGTCACCGCAGAGCACTGACTAGAGTTCCCTGTGCTATATAATATGTCCTCATTGGTTATCTATTTTATACACAGTATCACTAGATCTTTACACATTTTTAAAATTTGATGGTCTCTTTTCATATAAAGCAATCTCGTTAGATTTTTCCCCCATTCTATTGACTCATAAGTGCCCTACTTTTTGCCCAGATTCTGGATTTGTCTCTTCACTGTTTTTGACGTTATAATTGTTCCTCCTCTCCACATATTCCCTGTAAATGAAAGTTCTAGGGGTTTGATTAAGTTCACATTAAACTTTTTTTGACCAGACTATTTCTAGGTGGTCCTATGTGCTTTTCAACATATCACATCTGGAGGCATGACGTCAGGTTGCCCCATACATGTTGTAAGACTGAGTTTGATTAGTGGCTTATGGTAGTGATAGCCTGGTGCCTCCCACTGAGAAGTTCACCATCAACTTGTTACTTAACAGTTTCATTCATTGATTGATTAATATTGCTTAAACCAATGACTTCATTTGGGTTGCAAAATGGTGATATTTTAATGTTATTTCTTTGACATTTATTAGCTAGAATTCTTCTATAAAGAAAAACTTTCTCTTATGATTGGGTAGAACTTTCATGAATATTTCAATCCAATGTAGAGGAAAACATAATCTGATATTTTTTATTTCTATGGATGTGTCTATCTATATTAATCTTCTGATTCAACATTTGGACCCATGAAGGAGTCCTGGAAACTTACTTTATCATGAATTCAATTACATATTACTATTAGAACTTGAAATATTCATTAAAATCCTACGCAGTCTTGCCACATGGTGTAGTGTTTTTTCCTCTAATGCTGTTTTTTAGAATTCTTCTTTTTGCAAATCCATCACTTTTCCCCTCTAAGGTGCAAGGTGAAAAGCAATCATCCTTAGCTTATTGCCATAATGCTTACACAAAGGGATAGGAAAACCAGACATATTGGTTAGATTAACATCTATCATGTTGATGTTTTTCCTATCAGCTGTCTTCTTGTGAAGGGAAATATCCAGCATCTTTGCACTGCTGCTCCTAAAGCATCTCTGCTAACAGTTGGTGACTTGAAGAAATCCCATTGTTCATTGGTAAATGTGGGTGTCAAATTTTCTGAACATGTTGGTAGGAAATTGTTCAATTTTTTCTATTCTTAGATTCTACCTCAGTTAAGAAAGAAGCGTTGTAGGTTAGTGTTAAGGACATCTTAGGGAAAGAAGTGTGAAAAATATGTCAGACCTGTTAAGAGACCTGATTTTATGGTCCCAGCAAGCACTGTTATTCATCCCTTACATGTCTACAGTCAGATTTTGAAGAAACTTCTCTATTCCTTGGTATCACCAGCGTCCTTAAAAAAAGGTGAATGTATGTGTGTTTGAAATCATTCCAAGGTTGCCTTGGATAAATGATACTTGAGATAGGATACTGTTTTACAAAAACTTTTTTATTTTATTTTATTTTTATTTTTGTTTTTTTATTTTTTTATTTTGTTGGGGGGTACACCAGGTTCAATCATCTGTTTTTATACACATATCCCCGTATTCCCTCCCTTCCTTGACTCCCCCCCCTTCGAGTCCCCCCCGCCCTCCCCGCCCCAGTCCTCTAAGGCATCTTCCATCCTCGAGTTGGACTCCCTTTGTTATACAACTTCCCACTGACTGTTTTACAGTTGGTAGTATATATATGTCTGTGCTACTCTCTCGCTTCGTCTCAGTTTCCGCTTCACCCCCCGCCCCCTCCCATACCTCGAGTTCTCCAGTCCATTCTCTGTATCTGCATCCTTGTTCTTGTCACTGAGTTCATCAGTACCATTTTTAGATTCCGTATATGTGAGTTAGCATACAATATTTGTCTTTCTCTTTCTGACTTACTTCACTCTGTATGACAGACTGTAGTTCTATCCACCTCATTACATATAGCTCCATCTCATCCCTTTTTATAGCTGAGTAATATTCCATTGTATATATATGCCACATCTTCTGTATCTATTCATTTGTTGATGGGCATTTAGGTTGCTTCCATGTCCTGGCTATTGTAAATAGTGCTGCAATAAACATGATGGTACATGTTTCTTTTGGGATTATGGTTTTCTTTGGGTAAATGCCCAGGAGTGGGATTACTGGATCATATGGTAGTTTTATTTGTAGTTTTTTAAGGAACCTCCACACTGTTTTCCATAGTGGCTGTACCAACTTACAGTCCCACCAACAGTGTAGGAGAGTTCCCTTTTCGCCACACCCTCTCCAACATTTGTTGTTTCCAGATTTTGTGAAGATGGCCATTCTGACTGGTGCGAGGTGATACCTCATTGTGGCTTTGACTTGCATTTCTCTGATGATTAGTGATGTTGAGCATCTTTTCATGTGTTTGTTGGCCATCTGTATGTCTTCTTTGGAGAAATGTCTATTGAGGTCTTCTGCCCATTTGTGGATTGGGTTATTTGCTTTTTTGGTATGAAGCTGCATGAGCTGCTTGTATATTTTGGAGGTTAATCCTTTGTCCGTTGTTTCATAGGCAATTATTTTTTCCCATTCTGAGGGTTGCCTTTTAGTCTTGTTTATGGTTTCTTTCACTGTGCAAAAGCTTTTAAGTTTCATTAGGTCCCATTTGTTTATTCTTGATTTTATTTCCATGATTCTAGGAGGTGGGTCAAAAAGGATCTTGGTTTGATGGATGTCCTAGAGTGTTCTGCCTATGTTTTCCTCGAGGAGTTTGATAGTGTCTGGCCTTACATGTAGGTCTTTAATCCATTTGGAGTTTATTTTTGTGTATGGTGTTAGGAAGTGTTCTAATTTCATTCTTTTACATGTTGCTGTCCAATTTTCCCAGCACCACTTATTGAAGAGGCTGTCTTTTTTTCCATTGTATATTCTTGCCTCCTTTGTCAAAGATAAGGTGCCCATATGTGCTTGGGTTTACCTCTGGGTTCTCTATTCTGTTCTGTTGACCTTCCTTTCTGTTTTTGTGCCAGTATCATACTGTCTTGATCACTGTGACCTTGTAGTATTGTTTGAAGTCAGGAAGCCTAATTCCCCCAACTCCATCTTTCCTTCTCAAGATTGCTTTGGCTATTCGGGGTCTTTTGCGTTTCCATACAAATCGTAAGATTTCTTGCTCTAGTTCTGTGAAAAATGCCACTGGTAATTTGATCGGGATTGCATTGAATCTGTAAATTGCTTTGGGTAGTACAGTCATTTTCACAATGTTGATTCTTCCAATCCAGGAACATGATATGTCTCTCCATCTGTTTGTATCATCTTTGATTTCTTTCATCAGTGTCTTAAAGTTTTCTGCATACAGATCTTTTGCCTCCTTAGGCAGGTTTATTCCTAGGTATTTTACTCTTTTTGTTGCAATGGTAAATGGGAGAGTTTCCTTAATTTCTCTTTCTGCTCTTCTGTTGTTAGTGTATAGGAATGCAAGAGATTTCTGCACATTAACTTTGTATCCTGCTACTTTACTAAATTCATTGATTAGAGCTAGCAGTTTTCTGGTAGAGTCTTGAGGGTTTTCTATGTATAATATCATGTCATCTGCAAAGAGTGACAATTTTACTTCTTCTTTTCCAGTTTGGATTCCTTTTATTTCATTTTCTTCTCTGATTGCTGTGGCTAAAACTTCTAAAACTATGTTGAATAATAATGGTGAGAGTGGGCACCCTTGTCTTGTTCCTATTGTTAGAGGGAATGCTTTCAGTTTTTCCCCATTGAGAACGATGTTGTCTTTTGGTTTCTCATATATGGCTTTTATTATGTTGAGGTAATTTCCTTCTGTGCCCATTTTCTGGAGAGTTTTTATCGCAAATGGGTGCTAAATTTTGTCAAAAGCTTTTTCTGCATCTATTGAGGTTATCATATGGTTTTTATCCTTCAATTTGTTGATATGATGTATCACGCTGATTGATTTGCATATATTGAAGAATGCTTGCATCCCAGGGATAAACCCCACTTGATCATGGTGTATGATTTTCTTAATGTGCTGTTGGATTCTGTTAGTTAGTATTTTGTTGAGGATTTTTGCATCTATATTCATCAGTGATATTGGTCTGTAATTTTCCTTTTTTGTGACATCTTTGCCTGGTTTTGGTATCAGAGTGATGGTGGCCTCGTAGAATGAGTTTGGGAGTGTTCCTTTTCTGCTATATTTTGGAAGAGTTTGAGAAGCATAGGTTCTTCTCTAAATGTTTGATAGAATTCACCTGTGAATCCATCTGGCCCTTGGCTTTTGTTTGTTGGGAGATTTTTTAATCACAGTCTCAATTTGCGTACTTGTGATTGGTCTGTTCATAGTTTCTATTTCTTCCTGGTTCAGTCTTGGAAGACTGTATTTTTCTAGGAATTTATCCATTTCTTCCAGGTTATCCAATTGATTGGCATCTAGTTGCTTGTAGCTGTCTCTCATGATCTTTTGTATTTCTGTGGTGTCAGTTGTACTTCTCCTTTTTCATTTCTAATTCTGTTGATTTGCGTCTTCTCCATTTTTTTCCTGATGAGTCTGGCTAATGGTTTATCAATTTTGTTTATCTTCTCAAAGAACCAGCATTTAGTTTTATTGATCTTTGCAATTGTTTCCTTCATTTCTTTTTCATTTATTTCTGATCTGATCTTTCTGATTTCTTTCCTTCTGCTCACTTTGGGGTTTCTTTGTTCTCCTTTTTCTAATTGTTTTAGGTGTAAGGTTAGGTTGTTTATTCGATAATTTTCTTGTTTCTTGAGGTAAGACTTTATTGCTATAAACTTCCCTCTTAGAACTGCTTTTGCTGCGTCCCGTAGGTTTTGGGTTGTTGTGTTTTCATTGTCATTTGTTTCTAGATATTTTTTGATTTCCTCTTTGATTTCTTTAGTGATTTCTTGGTTGTTTAATAACATATTGTTTAGCCTCCATGTGTTTGTATCTTTTACAGTTTTTTTCCTGTAATTGATATCTAGTCTCATGGCGTTGTGGTCAGAGAAGATGCTTGATATGATTTCAATTTTCTTGAATTTACCGAGGTTTGATTTGTGACCCAAGATGTGATCTATCCTGGAAAATGTTCCATGTTCACTTGAGAAGAAAGTGTATTTTGTCGTTTTTGGATGGAATGTCCTATAAATATCAATTAAGTTGAGATGGTCTAATGTGTCATTTAAAGCTTGTGTGTCTTTATTTTCTGTTTGGTTGGTCTGTCCATTGATGTAAGTGGGGTGTTAATGTCTCCTACTATTATTGTGTTACTGTCATTTTCCCCTTTTATGGCTGTTAGCATTTGCCTTATGTATTGAGGTGCTCCTATGTTGGGGGCATAGATATTTTCAGTTGTTATATGTTCCTCTTGGATTGATCTCTTGATGATTATGAAGTGTCCTTCCTTGTGTCTTGTAATAGTCTTTTCTTTAAAGTCTAATTTGTCTGATATGAGTATTGCTATTCCAGCTTTCTTTTGACTTCCATTTGCATGGAATATCTTTTTCCATCCTTTTTCTTTCAGTCTATATGTGTGCCTTGGTCTGAAGTGGGTTTCTTGTAGGCAGCATATGTAAGGGTCTTGTTTTTGTATCCATTCAGCCAGTCTGTGTCTTTTGGTTGGAGCATTTAATCCATTTACATTTAAGGTGATTATTGACATGTGTGTTCTGATTACCATTTTCTTAATTGTTTTGGGTTTGTTTTTGTAGGTCTTTTCCTTCTCTTGTGTTTCCTACTTAGAAAAGTTCCTTTAGCACTTGTTGTAAGGCTAGTTTGGTGGTGCTGAATTCTCTTAACTTTTGCTTGTCTGGAAAGCTTTTGATTTCTCCCTCAAATCTGAATGAGATTCTTTCTGGGTAGAGTATTCTTGGCTGTAGGTTTTTCTCTTTCAGGACTTTCAGTATATCCTGCCATTCCCTTCTGGCCTGCAGAGTTTCTGCCAAAAGATGAACTGTTATCCTTATGGGTTTTCCCTCATATGTTATTTGTTGCTTTTCTCTTGCTGCTTTTAATATTTTTTCTTTGTGTTTAATTGTCATTAGTTTGATTAATATGTGCCTCGATGTATTTCTCCCTGGGTTTATTCTGTATGGGACTCTCTGCGCTTTTTGGACTTGATTAACTATTTCCTTTCCCATGTTGGGGAATTTTTCCAGTATAACCTCTTCAAATATTTTCTCAGCCTCTTTCTTTTTTTCTTCTTCTTCTGGGATACCTATGATTCGAATGTTGGTGTGCTTAATGTTGTCACCAAGGTCTCTGAGACTGTCTTCCATTCTTTTTATTCTTTTTTCTCTTTCCTTCTCTTGGCAGTTATTTCCCCATTTTATGTTCCAACTCACATATTCGTTCTTCTGCCTCAGTTATTCTGCTGTTTATACCATCTAGAGTATTTTTAATTTTGGTTATTTTGTTGTCCATTTTTCTTTGTTTGCTCTTTAGTTCTTCTGAGTCCTTATTAACTGCTTCTTGTATTTTCTTTATTTTGTTATTGAGATTTTGGATCAGCTTTACTATCATTACTCTGAATTCTTTTCCAGGCAATTTTCCTATTTCCTCTTCATTTATTTGGTCTTGTGGGGTTTTTTCCTGCTCCTTTGCCTGCATGGTGTTTCTTTTTTTCTCATTTTGTCCAATTTATAGGATTTGCTGTCTCCTTTCCCTATTTTGCCTAGTAGTAATTCCTCTTGTTTCTGCCCACTGCCCCCTGTGGTGTGGTCTGTCCAGTGTCTTGAATAGGCTTCCTGGTGGGAGGGGGGTCTGGTGTCTGCTTTCTGGTGTGTGGCTCTGTGCCTTTTCTCTCTGATGAGCAGGGCCGTGTCAGGTTGTGTGTTTTAGGGTATCTGTGAGGTTAATATGGCTTTAGGTAGTCTGTGTGCTGATGGGTGGGTTTGTGTTCCTGTCTTGTTTGTAGTTTGGTGTGAGGTATCCAGCACTGGCAGTTGCAGACAGTTGGATGAAGCCGAGTCTTAGACTCTGATACAGGGCTCTGTGAGAGTTCTCTGTAGTTAATCTTCCTGTGTCTGAGGACTCCCTAGTAGTCTAGCATCCTGGATTCAGTGCTCCCTCTCCAGAGCCTCCTAATTGACTTCTGATGGAGTAGTCCAGACTTCAGAGGTTGCTTGTCCCCAGAATGGACCAGATCAATAAAATTACTAATAATATTTCTGTTTCCTTGGGGTCTCAGCTGTAAGTGTTCTTCTACCCACCTTGGGTTTTTTTTTTATTACTCTGTGACCAGCAGAGCTTCCTTTATTGTTCGTCTGTAAGCACCTGTGTGTGTGGAGAGACAGAGGGTACAATAGTGAGTCCTTCCCCTCGGGGTGAGTGAGCAGTGGTGCCCTGCCTGGGTCACAGTGGCTCGGGTGGCTCGGGCGGTGCCTGTTGCAGAGGGACGCCTGCGGCTCAAGTGTAAACAGAATGTCTCTAGAGCTGGGCCATTCTGCGGGCTTTTGGCTCTCGGCTGCAGGCACTCTAGGCCAGCCCCGCCCTGGGTGCTTTTGTTATCCCTGAGTGTATTAGCCAGGCCCAGAGGGGTCCTTCCCAGTTATGTCGGGATCTTTGCAGTCCTTTCTGTTATCCGAGGTCGTTTACTGGTGTTCATCTGGTTCTATGTGGGAATTATTGTGTCTTTTGGTGTATTCCTGATGCCTCTGTGGAGAGGGATGCATTCCATGTCCTTCTACTTTGCTGCCATTTTTCTTCTGCACTAATTATTAAAAAAAAGCTGTAGTGAGTGGCCGTCTGTTGCACATATTAACCACAGTTTCTGCTGGCAAGGAGGTGACCCAATTCCCTAGTCCTACGGATGTGCTGGACCAGTCACCAAATCATTGCTTATGCTTTTTGGTTCTTAGAGATAAGATGGTGGACTCTGTTCCCGCCATTATGTTTATAATCTAGGCTGAATGAAGAAGACAGTGGTGGCACTAGTAACATTTGTCACTTTTTTCAGGCAGCAGAGATATTTCCACAAATTCCCCAGGTGACTTTTGCTCATATCTCATTGAATAGAGCAGTGTCATATAACCACTCTTAGCTGACAGGAAGTCTGAAAAGTGAATACTCAGAATATCCAAATGGTATAGCAGAGGTAAGCCAAGGGGAAGGGTCTTGAGAATGGCTATTGGGATAGCTAGCTAATAGTCTCTACCATGGTAGCCAACAACAGTTCATTGAATGAATGTATGTTAATCAAAATGACAAGAGTTGCTTTACCTCAGGGGTGCATGTAGTTATTGTTGATGAAGGACAAAGCTTCCTAGGGAGGTCATACAGACTAGTGATTAAATGAATCAGCAAACCTAAGTTTAGATTTTACCTCCTCTAGCTGAGTTACTTAATTTCTCTAAGCCTCAGTTTATCTTTAAATTGAGGATAACAAGTATCTATTTCATTCACGAGTATAAGGCTTCAACTATAAATACATGCAAAATGGCATAGTCTAGCAGCTAGCACTTTACTGGAAAAAAAAATTCCAAAATTTACATATGAAACTAAATAAAAAAATACAATTATTCAGATTTACTTTTCATGATTTTAACTATTCTGTAGAAAATAATATTCAGTTTATGTAGTCTTTTTAACCTCTCAACAAAAAGCTGATCATATTTTCTTGTTCCTTGTGTACTTATTTTCAAAATGGCAAAAAACACTTGAGTAGATTATCAGTAAGTCTCAAGATAATTCTGCTTAAAAGAACAAATGGGTTGACTGCTTTAAATTATGAAATTTTATGAGACTAATATAAAATTGTAGTCTGTCATTAGTTTTTTGTGGTTCATTAGTTACAATGCTTAGAAGCTGAACGCCACCTGGGTAAGGACATATTAGATTATTTTCTGCAGTCATGTCTATCTTGATATAGTGCTGACTTTGTTATTCCTGCATCTAATGTATTCAAGTTGGCGTAGAAGTGAAAGACATAATTCTCATTACATGTGCTAAGCCAGGCAGCAAGGGAAACAAGCCTGACTAAATGCTTGGATTTCACCCAATGGTGCAGCAAACTAATGTTGTTTCTGAAAATGAAAACTGTCTCTGTATTTGTCAGCTGGAAATGTCCAGGGCTTTAGAGAAACTATGCAATAAATGGAGGACACTGTTCAGTAATTTAACCCTCTTGAATTCAAAGGCACTGAGATGAAGTTCTCTATGAATAATAAAGGTGCTTGTTGTTAATAACATAGAACACTTTGGTGATTTTATGCTGAAGGACACATTGTATGACATTTTTATTTTAACTTGATGCATTCCTTGGGAGCAACAGCTAATAAAGTTAGATTTTTTTTTTTAAGTTTCAGAAAGTGTTTAAATAGCTCTTGTAAGTCAATTGCATTGCCTACAGTTAAAAAAATTGCTGTCTTCAAGAATTTTAGTCATTTTTCCTTGTCTATTACAAACTTTGAATTTTATTTTTCTGTAATTAAAAAAATTATCCCACTCTGTTTGTGGTTAGGATTACTCTTATTGTAAGTACTGACTTGATTTTGAAGTAATCACTTCAAAATTACATATTTCTATTTTCTCCTGTGCATACTATCTTTTCACTATCTTGCCCCTCCCCCATTCACTGAACTAATAAAGTGCATGATTATTTATTAGAATATGTGATGGTCTAGATGCCTCTTATTAACAATTACCTATTAGAAAAGTAGTAGATTTTATTTATGATCGTGTAATAAAACCTGACCTCCATCAAAAATTCCTAATATTTTCTTAAAATTGGGAACAATGTTGCAAATAAATTGTGTGAGACTAATTAATTGTGCATAAGTAGTCAACCCTGTCAATAAGATTAATACTTTACTTATTTCTTCAGGGAATATTCATCTCACATTCACTTAATAAATCTTTTCTTTTAATGTACCTGAATCTCTCTTTTCTAAATATTCTGGAATTTCATACAAAATTACAGACACAACAAATATTTGTATCTAGAAAACAGTAAAGACACAAATGTTCTTTGACATCTTTAAAAAGAGTCCCCAATTTTAACTTTCATGGAATATTGTAAAGTGCTCATGGAATTATCTTGACTGGTTGCCCATTCACTCTGGAAATTTCAGAGTAAGTATATGAAGTAAATGGTTAAAGTGGTCCATTACAGTGCTTTGGAGTTTGTTGAAAACCAGGATGAACATAATTACAGTGTGTCTTGACTTTCATTTGGGGCTTTTGTTCTGGAGGGTTGAAGGGATTAATATGACTGGTTTTGTAGTAGTGTGTTTATACGCTTAGTATTCAGTAGTCTTTTGCCAGTGCTTCTAAAATCTCTATTTTATGTGAGTTTCAGAATGGTTGTAAGTACTCAGTTTGGGCACATACCTGGTCATCTTTATTCAAGCACCAAACATTTATTGAGCACCTACACTCATCTCTGCTGAACCTGGCACTCTTCTTTCTCCCATCTGTGCTTTAACACAGTGAATTCATGAAATGTTTATTTGGGAATTTGTGGTATATTTTGCTTGAGTTGGATACTTTAGTCTCCTTTCTGCCCCTGACTCTGGCTGATATGAAGTAAAAGTTATTGTATATGATATGACTATGAGTTTTGAGATTGAATATTTTTGAAGGTATGAAGATTTTTGAGGTGCATTTCCAGTTGTCGTTTAAGATTTTGAGAAATATGCACAGGCATAGAATCTACTGCATTTTAAGTACTCAAGAAAAAATGAGGCTTAAAAAAATCAGAATGCCGGTATCCTTCACAATAATTTTTCTTATTTATATGCTGGTTCCGGCAGCTACCATAAAGCTTTTCCCCACCACATCTCACCTCTGTATTTCATTACCGTAGGGAATCTCTCCAGGCTCTGCCTTGGGGACCCAGTCATCCACTTTGCCTGTGCTTTGCAGACACTTAGCTTCAGATGCAGCTCTTTCCCTTTCTGCAATATAGAATTGTCCTTTATTTGCTGAGCTCACCTTCACACGGACTCAGCTTTCTACTTTTCTGGCCACCCTGGTCTGGGACAAAGACCTGGGCCTCCTCCTTGTCCTTGTGGGCCTGTATTTGCCACAAAATAAGCCTCCATTGAGGGACATCAATTTGAAAATGTATTTATTACATACTTTTCATGACTAAGAAAAAAATGGATTAGTTCAAGTATTACTTCAATAATTGACATTAATGCTCTTGTGAAGAATTTAGGCTTCACCAGATTTTTTTGTACTCACTATCTTACAGTTTTGAAGAGCTTTAAAGAGGGAAGTGAATCTTTACCAAACATCTTCTCTGAGATTTTAATGTCTCTACATCAATTCTGAAGGAAGAGTCTTTTAGAAAATGACCTACCTGTAGTTTGCCTCTGTGTGCCAAAGTCCATTAAAACGATATCAGAAATATGTGTGAAGAGCCAAGTTTCCAAGCGCTTGTTGTTGTGCATTATGAGCCAAAACACAGCTTTCTGAAATGAAACAGATTTATTTAATAATAGGATGAACATAACAATGGGAGTCACAGCAAGAGACAAGTGGGGAACAGGTGGCATATGCAGTATGCCAAATGAAGGTCGATGATGTTACTACATCACAACTATCAATCAAAGTGGGAGCCCCTACAGCACATCACACTGTTGGAGAGAAGAAAAACCCTGTTCAGACACCCTTCTGTAGGAGGTGTTGCTTACTTGCTGCACACCCCCGGCCACAAAATGGTGACTGTTATCGTCAATAGGGAATGCTGGGTACAGGTGTTTTTTTGTTTATTTGTTTCACAATAGATTTACTCAGACATAATTTACATGCCATAAATTTATTCATTTAAAGTGTACAATTCAATGGTTTTTAGTATATTTACAGAGTTGTGCACGATCAATTTTAGGACATTTTCATTACCTCATAGCAGAAACTCTATACCCATTTAGCAGTCATTGCCCATTTCCTTCCAATTCCCCAACCCCAGGCAACCACTCATCTACTTCCTGTCTTTATACACTGCCTGTTCTGGAAGTTCCCTATAGTGGAATCATATCATAACTGGTCTTCTCGGGACTGGCTTCTTTAACTTATGTTTTCAAAGATCATGTATGTTGTAGCATGAATTAGTGGTTTGTTCCTTTTTATCACAAAATAATATTCTATTGTGTGGATGCATCACATTTTATTTATCTATTCATCAGTTGATGAATTTGGATGTAAGTGCTGGACAGGGATGTATTTGTTCTGTAATAAAATTTTTAAAGTTGTCGTGTGGCAGCTTGAACAGAAAGTGAAATGGTTGAGCAAAAGAGCGGAAAAAATGGAATTTGAGTTGTGAAAAGGCAAATTTTTTTTTTTAGAAAACTAATGTCTAATACTTACTTTAAAATTTTCCACAACCTTAATGTGCCCCTCCCCCTCACTGTTACTTCCAAAGGTCTGTTGAGAGTCAGTCATTGACAGCTGACTCGTGAGTCGTGTTGAGAGCAGGAGCAGGAAATCAAGGAGATGGGCCATGACCTTTATTTGGGTTGATACTAGTGAAAAAGACTTAAAGGAATCACAGAGAGCAGAAAGGAGAACAAGAATTCAGAAGCAGGAAATGATTCCGAGGTACCTCGAAGAAAACTAAGCCCCCCTCAGACTTCATAGAACTCTTAGAGAGGGCATTGGAAATCACCGCAAGCCATGAACAAGGGTTCCAGTGGCATTTATCCACATCTGTAGGTATATGGAAACCCTAGTTGGCATGTGAGGACCACAATGAATGAATCTCTGCTATGAAATATTACTCACGTTAGAAAAATTTGTAAATAACTGGGGTCATTTAAAAAAATTGTGTGTGTGTGTGTGTGTTTGTTTTTTTGAGTGCATGATCTTGGTTGGCCTCGAGCATCCACAGGCCTGGGTTTGGTTTGGGAAGAATAGGAATGGAGGCAAGAAGAGCAAAGATAATATTTAACGGTTTGTGTTTAAAAGTAAGACTTTACAGGATGTATCATCTTCAGAAAGGATTCTCTAAATTCTATTATCTTTCTTTTTAGCTTATCAAGGTCTAGGCTTGGTGGATTGCTCTCGATGATGTTACAAGACGTCTAGGTAGGAAGAGGAAGTGGGCAGAGCCTGACCTTTCAGACCCTGGTAAGAAAAGAAGGTTCAGGGAAGAGAATGTTGATGGCTGGACTTGGGTGTCCTAGGCAGGGAGGGGCTTAGATATGTGGGGGTAACATCAAGGGAGGAGGGGGCTCTTAGAAATGTACTGCCTTCCCCTCTCTTTGTTAGGGCTCTATAAAAAGCCTGTCTCTTAGGTTCCCCAACAAAATACTTGAGGCACAGCCACACGAAAGTAAACTTTATAATAAAATTAGATACGATAGCATAGGGATTTGAAATTTAGGTTTCCCTTGTGGTGTGGACTCTGGAATTCTAGCCAGCCTGCCAGAGGACCCTCAGTGGTGGGGTGGACCCATGGGCTAGGAGCCTGGTGGAAAATGAGGCAGTGGACCTGGGGCCCATAGCCCCACCAGAGCTGAAGAAACGCAAAGCCATTAACGGCAAATCTGGGTCTGAGATCACCAGTCACATACTGCTGTGTCAGAGTGGTTTGATGCAGTCATATGAAATGGCTGCCAAGAAACTGTCTTAATATGTTAAATGAAACTAAGCTTTATATAAGATTGGACATTTTGCAAATCTATCTATCATCATCCATGTACATATTTTCTGCTTAAACAGGTAAAAACTTAGGCTAGAGTCATTACAGATGAAATGAAGACTGATTTTCCTCTGCCCATCAGACTTATAGTGAGATTTAGTTTGTGACTCATATATGGATATACAACATTATCTGTTATTAGAATATACCATAGTTCTGGTACTAACCAAATCCTTCTCACTAGGTATTTTGAAACACTGGGGTGATATAGCAAAGGAAAACCAGTCCACCTTGTTATTTTTGTCATCATATTTTCCTCTTTCACTTACTAATTGTTGTCCCTTGCTGTCTAGAGTCTGAAGAAACAGGTGGCTGGCAATGTTGGTGTACCAGGTATGAAAAGGGAATTCGAAATGAGATAGCTTTCCATTCTGAAACTGACTCTGCATTTCCATTATAGCTTAAAACACTCTGAGGATACTAATTGGAATTTTTTTTTTTTAAGATTGCATCTCTGCCATGTATTATTTTTTGTCTATCCAGGGTAAATCTTTCCACGTCTCTCTGTTGGTTTTCATTAGATAATCTGTTGAGTTTTGGTTGAGCAATCATATTTTTGAAACAGGGAGTATATTGATTCCCCTAAATACCTGGTATGGCATCTTCTTTATAAAAGGTCTTTCTTGAATGGAATGGTTGTCTACAGACTTCCGGCTCCATCAGTGGCAATTGTGGACTAGCTTGGAAACCTCACAATTTTCAAAGTAGGAGAGATTTTACTGGGGGTGATTGTATTAGTTTACTATAGCTACCATAAAAAAGTACCACAGACTGGGTGACTTAAACAACAGAAACCTCTCTTCTCACGTTCCTGGAGGCTAGAAGCCTGAGATCACGGTGTCAGCAGGGCTGATTTCTTCTGCAGCTTCTCTCCTTGGCTTGTGGATGGCATTCTTTCTCCGTTGTCTTCACATGGTTTTACCTTCTATGAATGTGTCCTAATCTCCTCTTATAAGGACACCAGTCATGTTGGATTAGGCTCACCCTAATGATCTCATTGTAACTTAATTAGATCTTAAAAAACTCTGCCTCCAAATACAGTTGTATTTTGAGGTACTGGGATTAGGATTCCAACATAAGAATGTGGGAAGCACAGAATTCAGCCGATAACAGTAATCTTTAGTGAGTTTTCCTCTTTGGAGGAACTGTCACTCCTGTTTTACTCTTCAGCTCCATTGAGCTGTTTTGGAGTTCCTTCAGGTGTGCTCTGTCTGTGCCCCTAGCCCAAACACTCACACTAATAATCCTCTCCAGACAAATCTTATACTATTTTTCATGAAAATTTCTTGGGGCTCCAGCTAGAGATGAATGCTACAGCCCTCCTGAATGTGTATCAGTTTCAACAGAAAGACAACATCCCTATTCAGCCTTCTCCTGTATGTAAGCCAAAATGTTTTGGTTTTGTAAGTCTGGGTTTATAAATATAATTCCTTTCTCTTTCCACCCTCCAGAAGTCTGTGAAAATATCAGAATATCATGTCTGTAGAAGGCATCCTTTCTTGACTTTACAGTGCCATGGATTTCTTCTTTTTTAAAAGCTACTGTTACTGTTTATTTCAAAAAGAATTTGGGAGGGAAGAGGAATATGTGTGCTTTGTACGGCATATTGAACCAGAAGTTACCTATACAATTTTAAACTATTATGTTTGTATTTCTAATTGTGGTTTACATAGAAATATTGTATATGTTATTTCTTTTTTTTTTAAAGATTTATTTTATTATTTACTTATTTGTTTTTGGCTCTGTTGGGTCTTTGTTGCTGCGTGCGGGCTTTCTCTAGTTGCGGTAAGCAAGGGCTACTCTTTGTTGTGTTGCACGTGTTTCTCATTGCAGTGGCTTCTCTTGTTGCAGAGCACAGGCTCTAGGCATGTGGACTTCATTAGTTGCGGCGCATGGGCTCAGTAGTTGTGGCTTGCAGGCTCTAGAGCACAGGCTCAGTACTTGTGATGCATGGGCTTAGTTGCTCCGCAGCATGTGGGCTCTTCCCCGACCAGGGATTGAACCCATGTCCCCTGCATTGGCAGGTGGATTCTTAACCACTGCACCACCGGGGAAGCCCCTATATATTGTTTCTTAATTCTCAAAACAATCTTAAGAGCTGTGACCTGATCTGACTTCCCTGAATCCTGGGCCCTTTATTGATACATCAAAGATGGTGATGATGATACTCGTATCATAGAGCTTTTAGGATACAAAGAGGTCAGGTATTTAATTTGGACATAGCACCTGGCATGTAGCAGACTCTCTGAAAATATTAGTTTACTTGTCTGGTGCTAAGTCCTATAGCATTTTTAGGTCCCAGGCAACTATGCCCACAGCATAGTTATGCCATTACAGTGGACTGCAATGCCCATTCATCTCTTGCCAGAAGTGTTTTTGTGTATAGCTCCCTATGCTACTGGCTTATTTTCACGTTACTAGTTTGTAAAATTCCTCTCCTAAGGATTCACTTATATTAAAAAGTTAGTAAAAGTTCTGAGATCAGTTGCTGCAAGACACTGTTAAATAGAATATGTTCAAAACTTTTTTCCTTGTATAGAGATAGCCCTTTAAGCTGATTAAATGTATTGTTTGTGGCCATTGAGCATAAGGAAAAATGCTCTATTTTAATATTGTTTCTTAGGCTAATCAGATTTGATTCATATTGTTTTAATTTCAGGGATCTTGCAAGATTGAAAATTGTCGACTCACAGTTAATGCAATAAAATGCTTACAATGTTCTTGTGCTGTTTTTGTTTCATTTGCCTCTTTTGCTTCTTTTTCTGTTCCCTTTTCCTTTCCGTTGTGTCTTTTGGGCTTGGATTACAAATCTGAATATACAGTATGGATTTGGTTCATCAGATCTCTTTATGTGCCCAAGTCACTGATCTGCTGTGATATGTGACTAGTGTTTCCAGACTGATTCATAATTCTAGGTGAGGGAGAGATCTTCTGTGTTCAGGATCGTTGAGTTTCACAAGAACAGAGAATTAAATGAAAGCTCAAAGCACATTATCTGTTAGATTTTAAAACCCTGAGAATTTCAAGGGAAACATACACCATATGTATCTCATCTGTTTATAACTTTCCTTGTCAAAATGTTTTCCTGTTAAGCTCAGAGTGCCCAGGATGTCAGTTAAGTCTTTTAAAGGCTCCTCATTTAATTTTATAATAGGAAATCATGTTTTGGCAAGTAAATGAGGCGCTGTGTCTCTTCTAAGTCCTCCATTCTTCAACAGTTAGTTTTGTCATCTCCACATCAAGAGATTTAAGGCACAGATCCATCTTCAAATGGTCCAATGCTATTATAGCCATGTATTAAGTGAGAAAAGAGAGAGACAGAGAGAGAGAGAGGCTCTCGCCACTGTTTTGACTTGGACATCTTTAGAAATCTTACAGGAAAAGAAGATTGTAGGAAAAGAATTTTGCTTTCTTTCTTTTTCTTTTCTTTTAAAATCTTTTGGCCACACCAAACAGCATGTAAGATCTTAGTTCCCCAACCAGGGATCAAACCTGCCACCTCTGTATCAAAAGGGCAGAGCCTTAACCAGGAAAGTCCTAAATTTTCCTTTATTTCTAAGATGAAGAACTTAATTTTTCAATTTGTAGGGATGCAGGTCTTATTGAAGTTGGAGGATCTTATTTCATAAATGGAAAAAATGCTAGAAAGACATTAAAATCATGGTAAAATCAGTAAGAATTTGTCTATTTTATAATTCAAAACTGATTTGTAATAATTTGAGTGCCCCCCCCTTTTTGTGTTCTCTGATGTCAAATAAGAGATGAATTGTATTGATAGGTGAAAGTTATCCTATAGTTATTGGGATTGCTTCCAAAAGGATTCTTTCATATTCATTGCATCTTACTGCCAATAAAAGTAAGGAAAATCAAAATTAGAATTCCAGAAAACTTGTGGTCGGCTTTCCTAGAATTCCAGGAAACTAGTGGTCAGCTTTCAAATTTCTTCTGTAAGTTGAGTGCATTCAATAATTTTCTTTGCATAAATATTTTTAAAATCTTTCCAGTGATTACAATATATATGAATCAGTTAAATGGAACAAAAATTATTTTATATAGATTGGATTATAGTAAAAAAGATATATTCTAACATTTTCAATATGAAGTGAAAATTCTCAATAGTGTTGATAACTCTATCAGATGACTGTTATGAAACCTTTGAATTTCGTTTTTTATCCTCTGGAGTAGTTTCTCTGTATGATTTTATGCAAAACTCAGAAAAATAGGTGTTAGGGGTAAATATTTCCACTTACTATACTGTCTTACAAAAATATATGCTCAAAAACTGCATCAGAAGAGATGGTGTCATTTCAACTAAGTGAGAGCTTTTCTTTCAGTCTTTTGTTTTTAGTAAAATCACAAAGATTTCAAATAGTACAGAGTCCAATACAGGATCCAGACCTTCTTGCGTGCCTTCCAGTTACACATGAGTTTTCATTTTGTCTCTGCTATGTGACATTGGGCTTAAGCAACCTATCTGAGCCCGTGCCCTAATGTATAAAAAAGGAGGATAAAAGCTTTATGCTTCACAGAATGTTGGGAAGATTAAATACATTCTCTAGATGTATATGCCTGGGTCATGAAAGGTTTCAACAAATGGTAGCTATTGTTATTTCATTGTTGCTACTACTCCTCCTGATGACAACAAATTTCCCCATTCAGAATAATTTCCATGGCTGTGTTTGCGTTATCATTGAATGTATATTGTTACCTGAAAGTCATGCCATTTCTATGAGATCAAAATATCGTTTTGCCTTCTTTTCCAGAGAACTTTTTTAGTAATTGCTGATTGTTTTTACATTGTAGGTGATTAAAAAAATAACTTCTATGATAGAATCAAACTAAAGCTTGTCATTATGATGAATAGATTCTAATATAGATTGAAAGGCAATACCATTTTTAAGAGTATCATTTCCATTTCTCTGGGTTGTAACCCAGAGAAATGAGCACAACCGTTCCCTGTCAACATTACATGAGTTCTAAGAAGTTAAGGCCTTTTCTTCCTCTCATAACTGAAGGACAATTCAAAGGGAAGTGTTAAAGTGAGAATTTTTCTTTTTATAAAAGCAAAAGAAAAGAAAAATCAAATAAAAAAATTGCTGCCAAGGGAGAAAGAGAATTGGAGAACTGTGACAAATCCCTCTGGGGTCCAGAGTGTTGGCGCAATGACGAGAGGTTAAAGTGAAGGGAACAATAGGAAATCAGTCGTGAGCCTGAAGCTAATCATTTGGCTTCTGAACAAAAGAGGGGAAGAACCAATATTTTCTAAAGGGAAGACAGCCTAGGGAGCTGGTGCAGAAGTAAGTTCCTTTATCCATGAACAAAAAGTCACTGAGAATTAATACATGATTTACTGGAGCCTGAGTGGCGTCTGGAAAAGACTTACATGTTATAAAGAGGTTTCCTTTCCCGGAGAGTTGGAACAATGTTATAAAATGTTGCCTTTAAGAAAACATTTGATAATATATTTTCAGACTTTTGAACATACCTTTTAATTTTCTTCTTTTCCTTCTCAGTTATAAACACAGGGGCCTCTCTAAGTCCAACGAGTATCTGACTGAAGCTAAAGATGTGTTGTTTTCAGTGAGCCTCGAGATTGCTGTTTTTTCCCCTCACTTACATTAATAATAGGCGAGTTGTGTATTTTTATTTTTCCATTTCCTATACTGTCTGAGAGAAAATGTAATAAAATCTTTAATGATTGTACCATTATAAAGAAATAAAACCATTGTTTGAAGAGCTGCACTGCCGTTAGCTAACTTGAAGTATTCATTTGAATATTTGTTAGAAATCTGGATTCTACATAGGAAGGTATCTTAGAGGGGTCAGAGTATAAAGTAGGGAAGTGTAGGTGGCATGAAAGTTGAAGAATCCCTTTAAATGGATCCCTAATGTACTGTAAAACCCTTTTTCTATAAAATACTTTAGTGAATTGCTTGCTAGATTTGGAAATCAGCATTGTTCAGTGCTAATTATGTGAGATATTTCCATTATACTAATATTTAAATGAAATAATTGGGAAAGGGTGGGTAGAGATGAGGTTTAAGTTTCTTATTGGGAAACTCTAAGAAAAAACAATGCTGAAAATATCCGATTTTAAAATGTCCCTCTCTTTTTGCTCAAGATGGAGTGCTCATCTGTTTGGTATCCAAATTTACGTCACTGGCTTTGTGGACTAATTTTTCTCTTCTTTGTAGGCCAGCACAGAGGCTGTGCTGGAGCAAGAAGAAAGAGGAGAAACTCAGTCAGTTCATGTCTTCCTCATGCTGTACCAGGCATAATCATTAAACATTTGGTTAACTCATTGGGGGAAAAAGAACCTAAAACTCTTAGTTGACAAAGTCTGCCATTCAACTTAGGAAAAATATTTAACCAGTAGTTCCAACTCTGTAACAGAACAGGAACCTAGGATCCTGGATGGAGCCTGGCATCTGGTCTTTTTTTAAAAAATTAATTAATTAATTAATGAAATTGGCTGTGTTGGGTCTTTTTTGCTGTGCGTGGGCTTTCTTTAGTTGTGGTGAGTGGGGGCTACTCTTTGTTGTGGTGCACGGGCTCCTCATTGCCGTGGCTTCCCTTGTTGCAGAGCTCGGGCTCTAGCCGTGTGGGCTTCAGTAGTTGCAGCACATGGGCTCAATAGTTGTGGCTCATGGGCTCTAAAGCACAGGCTCAATAGTTGTGGCGCACAGGCTTAGTTGCTCCGTGGCATGTGGGATCTCCCTAGAGCAGGGATCGAACCCATGTCCCCTGCATTGGCAGGCAGATTCTTAACCACTGCGCCACCTAGGGAGCCCTGGCATCTGGTCTTGATGCTACATCTACTCAGTGTGCAAACTGGAGTGTATCACATAGTTTAATTGCACCTCAGTTTCCCTATTTGCAAACTAGGTTGAATTAAGTGTTCTTTATGATCTCTTTGGACTCTAAAATTCTGTGATTCTGTTTTTCATGTTCAAAATGTGAGGAAGTCATTGTCATAAATAAGTTATAAACAAGGTGCTACGAAATTTCAGAAGAAGAAATTGCTTCTAACTTTGAGCTTCCTGGAAGACCCCATAGATATTTTCACATGTGGCGATGAAGGAAAATGCCTTTCGGTCAGAGGGAATGGCAAAGATATGACGCAGAAAATGGTGAGGCCATTACAAAGAACACGTGGCTAAACTTTTTAAAAGCCTCATTCCTTTTCCTTTTCTTTATGAAAAAAGGAAAAACAAACACAACAAAACCTCTCTAATAAAAAGTCTCAAAGATTAAAGTAAAAAGAGATTTTGTTTCTGATATCCAAAAAGAAGCTCACTGAAGAAAACTGGTACAAAACAAAAATTATAAGTAGGAAAATAAAACTCACATGTAAATTCCAACATGCAAAGATAATTACTGTTAATATTTTGATATTTTGCTGTACTTCCTTCTAATCTTTGTTTTACGCATAAATATACATATATTTGTATAATTATGCTCCCATTGTACACATTATTTCAGTACCTGTTTTACAACTTAATATATCATACAGAATTGCTCCCTCCTGACTCCTTTTGGGGAAAATTTAATTCTGTACTCCTCAGTCTGCTTTGTCAGGGATCAGCTTTGTCCTTAATGGTACTCTAATGGGTCTCTGGAGGAAGTGGATGCTGAGGTTTGGTCCTAATAGGAATATTGATAAAGATATGGTGGGTACTTTCCCCCCCAGAGTATCTATTCATTTGGCATTGCGCTCTAGGTTCCT
The DNA here is from genome assembly GCF_030028045.1 of Hippopotamus amphibius kiboko. Classification (NCBI taxonomy): domain Eukaryota; kingdom Metazoa; phylum Chordata; class Mammalia; order Artiodactyla; family Hippopotamidae; genus Hippopotamus; species Hippopotamus amphibius. The sequence continues at coordinate 119,213,269 of NC_080193.1, read as the reverse complement.
GGAGGGCAAGGGTGAATCTTTGGTACCACCAGGGCACAGTATTGGACTTGATATGAAATAAGTGCTCATGTTTGCTGAACTGCAGTTTAGTGTAAATGGTTCTTTCAGAGGAGGGCCAAATGCAGACTTGTCTTCCTTGCTGGGGACTAGAGAAAACTTTTGTGCCTTTGGCAATTCCTGATCAAAGGCAGCATTTCTCTACTTGCTGGTGTTTTCCTCTGTATAGTACTTTTATACATATCACTAGACCTGTGTGTGGTGACGTAAGCTGAGGCATGGAAAAAATAACACAAATAAAAAGAAATATATTTTAATGTGTATTAGTAAAAATATAACTCAAACTTGTGATTCTAAGTATGTTACCACACAGGAAAAAGGGAAATTCAACTTATGGAAAAATATTCAGTAAATGATAGGATACAAGAGTTATTAGGATATGGCAAAAATTGTGAAAGTTGAAATGGAATGACAAATGTTTGGAAACACAACTCTGCCAGACTTCTTGGACCAGGCAAGGGGTGTGAGCACTTTTCCTACTTTCTTTCTTACTTCCTTTCACCTGGGAGGAGATACTTACGATGTGTATGTGGATTATTCCAGATTGAAAATATTCTTTGCATTCTCAGTTACTCTGTTACTACTGTTGAGCAGATCTGAAGGGCTTTTTTCCAGTCTCCTCTGAGGACTCTACCAATTATTGTCAAAATCTTTTCAAGCACCATTTGCTGTTCTCTTGTTTTATTTTTTAATTATGATACTGTAATTGGTTTTGCATTTCCATCAAGAATTGCCAAGTGTTCTATTGGAAAGCTGTGTTGTTTTAGTAGTTGAAAATATCTAGTAATATATTACAGAGCTGTAGGTTCTAATTCAGGCTCTGCATTTAACTAGCTATTAGACCGAAGACAGGCAATTCTGATAAAATGAAATAGACAGTCTCTCCAGGGTTGCTTGTAGCTCTAAAATAATCCTATGTTCCTGGATTTCTGATCTCTGTGGTTAAATATATTATGAGGTTAAAGTTGTCCTTCTTTGTACTCTGTGGTCAGCTGTACTGGGCTATGTAGAGTTCCCAGAAGTCATTATGATCTGTGAGATTTCAGTTTTGCTCCATTTCCCCTGGTTTGTGAATATTAGATTGAAATTGCATGAAGATAGAGCATTGGTTTCAGATGTGAGATAGTAAATACTCATGCACAATCACACTGCCTATTCTGTGCTATGAAGGAGTCATTCTTAAACTCTGATAAAAATAGCAATCAAGGTTATAATTAACCCTAAAGATTATAATTTCCCAGGAGGAATTTTCCAATGTCCACACTTTAGAGTCCCTGAGTCCAAAAGGCTTTATGTGAAATTTTGGTATTATTCAGTGTGCTTTTTATGTGCAGAGACTCTTATTCAGAAGTTTACTTTTGGCTTAAAAATTCATAATACCTAGTTCTTTTAAGTTTAGCTTGCGTATCTTATCATTTGGTTTATAAGTTTAGAAGATGTTAATCACATTTAAAGAGTCTTTGGTTAATATTTGGCCTAATTTAGTTAAACACATTCAAATATTATAAAGTGCCTCTATGTATTTAATATACTTTATTTTCTTTATACAAGTTCCTTTGACCTAATAAATCCTTTCAAATAATGACAGGTTTTTTTTGTAATTTTAAAAAGATAAACTTAGAAATATGGTGAACACAGATGCTCAATGCTTTTTATAAAGTTAGTAATATATCAACTCAAAATTAATTAGCCTACAGCAATTATTCAATTATGTACTGTAAATTGGAATCACAAGGCTGTCAGTCTAAGTGGCTTAATTCTTTTAAAAATCACAAGTTCAGAAAATATCAAATATGGACAGACTCTTTTCTAACACAAAAAATTAATATCATGGTTTTGATTTTCTTAAACATTTCCATACTTAATTTTAAATCTTCTTGGGGTTGAAAAATGAATTACTTAAGTCAGGTGTTACCATCCTGGTTAACTGAGGTTACTTCGACGAGACATTTGTGTCTGTTCAGATTCCTGTTGGAGACTTGATGGGACACACTGAGCCATGAATAACTCAGTGACTCAAGCGGGATGATTCTATAACTCATGACCATGGATTTGAGTTTTACAAATTGCTTAATTCTTTGGTGTGTTCAGAGAAGTCTACAGGTTTTAATCAGGATAATAACTTGATAGACTTTACATTTCTTTATCTTCTAAGATATGTACATACTTTCCCTCCTAACTTATTTTTGAACTTAATGAGATTCTAAGGTATAAAATGTCTTTTCTGAATAAATTTAAAGAGATTTAAATCTGATGAAAGCTTAGGATCTTTATTTTTCCTATTTTTAACTGCTCGGAAGTATTAAAATGGTATCTGATTGACACTGGATATTTCTCATGCCTTTATTTGACTTGCAGTCCTAACTTAAGAGATCTAGAACCAGAAAAGAAAGCTCTGACCTGAGTTTTGTGGACCCTCCGTTACTTAGTTAGATGACCTTTAGTTTGTTCCTACTTGGGGTCAAACAGGATTAATACTGGATATTGAGTTCACTCTAATCACCTAGGAATTCAGACGCCTTTAATTCTTCTTCAGTGTAGTATAGAATTCAGAGAGACCTAGGATGAATCCTGGGAGAAAGAGGAAAATGCGATTGGTTGGGAGAGGCTCCAGGGTTACAATACCTCTCCTCCCACTTTAAACTGAAGCTCTGTAGAACCATGTGGTCTAGCTGAGTTATTGGTTATGCACCAGGGCAATTAGGCACTCACATTCTCCATTGCTTCTTTAGAATACACTAAGTAAAAAAAAAAAATGTCAAAATGATAGACAATTCTGTATATTTCTCAGACACTTCTTGATGCTTGTTAAATGATGAATGATATTATAAAACTTTATTTTGCTCTAACAATAATTAGTTAGTATTTACACACCAAGATGCTGCTTTTGAATGTTGATGAGGGCTACGTTTAATTATTATTATTATTTTAATACATCTTTATTGGAGTATAACTGCTTTACAATGTTGTGCTAGTTGCTTTACAATGTACAGCAGACTGTACAACAAAGTGACTCAGCTATATGCATACATATATCCCCATATCTCCTCCCTCTTGAACCTCCCTCCTACCCTTCCTATCCCACCCCTCTCGGTCATCACAAAGGACAGAGCTGGTCTCCCTGTGTATGCAGCAGCTTCCCACTAGCTATTTTACCTTTGGTAGTGTATATATGTCAATGCTACCCTCTCACTATGTCCCAGTTTCCCCTGCCCCCACCCCATGTCCTCTAGTCCATTCTCTACATCTGCATCTTTATTCCTGCTCTGCCACTCTGTTCATCAGTACCGTTTTTCTAGATTCCATATATATGCGTTAGCATACAGTATTTATTTTTCTCTTTCTGACTTACTTCACTCTGTATGACAGTCTTTAGGTCCATCCACCTCACTACAAATAACTCAATTTCATTCCATTTTATGGCTGAGTAATGTTCCATTGTATATATGTGCCACATCTTCTTTATCCATTCATGTGTCGATGGACATTTAGGTTGCTTCCATGTCCTGGCTATTGTAAATAGTGCTGCAATGAACATAAGTTTAATTATTCTTTGATAACAGCATTGGGCTTTACTCTCTGTTAGCATCCTACATGTGTTGGCAAGATGGTTGATATGGGTTAGGATCTAGTCAGGGGATGTGGAGGGAATTGACTGACCTGAGAGAGAGACATCCAGCCTTGGTCATAATAGCATCAAAGCCTATCCAGCCAGACTCTAATGCAATTGTTTAGTCTGTCAGAACACAACTCTTTTTTTATTTTATGCCCTTAGATTCCTTGATTTCTTTTAGGTTGATAAGAAGCTATTTTCGGAAGTCAGCTTGAAAAATTCTTTTCTAATGTGGGACTAACCCACACTCCACTCCATCTATCCCCTACCCTTAAGAGAAAATATTTTCTGTGTTTTACTCAACAGTTTTGATATCTTTGAATTCACATTTCATACGCACAGGAAAAATAAGATACGTCTAAATAAAGCCTCAACTGCAGTGAACACATTTACAACTTTCCTCTTAATGTGGATAACATTTTGTTCTAATAAGAGGTAAGGCTTCATTTCAAGGACACTCTCTGGGTGATGCAGATTCTTGGATTCCTCTGTGTTTTGTTGAAACTCATTATGTGCCTAAATGACTAAAGGGAGAATAGATGTTTTTATATTCCTCAATGGCTGTCAGTTGTAATCAAGTTCAAGTAGCAAACAAAGCTCAAAGTGAATGAACACAAGCGTGTCATCTATCAGTGGCATCTTCATTTTTGAGCCATTGTTCCACTCACAATAAAGGCAACAGACAGACTCTGTTGTAAACAAACACTGAATATCTCAGTTTAGTTCATTCAGATTATTGTGGATGTGTCATTAACATAGGAGTGACCTGGAAGGGAGCCAGTTTCTCTGTTCTGTATCTAAAAATGGATCACTGTACTGCTGAGAATACTGTGAAACCAATGTAGAAAGTCATTTATTATGGAAGGAGACAGTCCAAAAGGCTGAAAATTCTCAGTCTAGGTATTAGTCAGAAAATGATTGAGGACTTGTTTGCAAAGCCTCTTTGATTGAATGACTAGTTTTCTTTCCCTGATCTCTTTTTAAATAAACGATATTCTGCCCATTTTTTGATGAATACTTTATTATCACTGACATTGATAAGAATCAAAAGTTAACATAAATAATCTTTTCCAGGAAAGAGTCTTAGTTGTAAGGAAAGTAACCTGTTCAAATAGCTCAAGTGAAAATTAGTCACTGAAAAATACTAAGAGCTTGTGGAATCTGAGAAGAATAAATACGTAGAGTTGAGCTTCTAAACCTGAGGTCAAGAGATGAGCTTCCTTGCTCTGTCTTTCCTTTTCTGTGGGTGTTTTTCTCTTCTCTTCTCTCAGAGTTAGCTTCCTATGCTTATTCATCTTGCACAGGGACCCATATGGCCATCTCAGCATCAATTTTACATGATTCGTTAGCTCAAATGCCTACCTCTGATGGGCTCAGACTTCCAGTGCCTCAATTCCAAAATCCTTACAGATAAATTTGGTTGATTATTAGTAATACACTGGCTTGACTCAGCTCCGAGTCCAATTCCTGACTAATCAGACACATTCAAGCATTGTGGAGGACAGTCATGTAGACTTGAGTGTGGTAGGCTCCATCGTAGCTGTGGTTGGAACAGGCAATAATAAGCATTTTGCTACAGTCTATATGGTGTGTCTGAATAAATGGCCTGAAAACTTTTCCACTATAATGCACAAGAAGAAATACAATTTTTTTTCCATTTCATCCCAGCATTCACCTGTGTGTTGATTCTTGAAGCAATACTTCTTCTGATTATATGTCATATACTCTGGTATTTCCTTTTCCGTTTCTTTCTATACCAGTTTATCTCATTAAATAAAAACATGCTGCTCTGGTCTCACAAAATTGATTTCATGCGCCACTCATGAGTTGCAACTTTAGTTTCAAAAGCACTGGTCTGTATTTTTCTTTATATTGTTTCCCTTTGTAGCACTTACCATAATTATAATTGGCTCTCCTGCTGTATTTTGTAGCTTCCTTTGTAGGAGATATCACAATTAAACTGCCTCCCATGTTAAACTGTAATCCACGTTAAAGCAGAGCATGTGTCTGTCTTGTTTACGACTGCATGCCCAGCACCTAACAGAGTTCCTGGCACATAGTAGATGCTCAATTGAGTAAATATTGATGAATGAGTAAATGAAGACCCAAACAGATGGCACCCTTAATGGGATCACCTGGTTCTTTGCAAGGAGGAGATTCAGATACATAGAAAACTGGCTAATCTGGTATAGCCCTACTGATAGAAAAAGCAGATGGAAAGGCCCAGCAGGAGACTCAGTGGAGCAAGGAGGGCAGGCCAAAGAGTGAGGTTTCCATATAGTCACCGACAGCTGCCTGAAAGTATTCCATCAGGGAAAATTTACTGTAATAGGGGAAGAATTGGTGTCAGGTCTGAGCTGAGACTTTGGTTCTTCATCTAACATTCATTCCACATAACTGCAGTGCCTTTTTGATTGGCTTTTCAAAATTTCAGTTTTGGTATTTTCACTTTTATCTTTATAGCTCATAATCGAGAAAAGTAGAGAAAGAACCACATAATATCCTGATGAAAACACACCACGGTGGCTGTTCTGAAAGGAGACAAAGACATCTGGTTGGGAGAGGAATTGCGCACAGAGCTGTATTCCCTCTCTTGCTAGCCTCCTCTTGGCAAAGCACTGACTCCCATCACATCAAGATTCATTTAACTCGCTTCTGCGATTTAGAGCTCCTACTTGTCTCTAGCAGTTGTTTCAAAAACTGCTTTTTATAAATGACTATTTTTAATGGTGTCACATATTTTCTTTTCGCATTTGCCAAGATCTTAATCTGTAGGACAATTGAACAATTACAGTGGTTTCATTTATAGATCTACTAAATGATCTGGGGGTACAAAGCTGTATTTACATACAAAGCAATTCACAGATTGATAAGCTTTCTGTCATAGCTCACTGGCATCCACAAAGCAGGGCTGAGAGGACTATTATTTTAACACTCAGCCAGTTTCATATCCTCCAAAATATTAATTTACAAGGTGAGAATCCTACATTTTTCAAAATAGTCAATGTTGAGTTAAAATTGTCAAAGTACAATTTAATTCGTTATAATATGATCTGATGCATAATTTTATTATCTTTGTGTAATCACAACTCTTTTGGGAAGGAGAATTTATATCTTAGGTCAGTATTTCTCAACCTTTTTCTGTATGCTGTATGAACTTGCAGGGCACAGTACAGGGAGGAGAGAGTTTCCTTCTGCCATTTACAGCCATTCCAGCTTTAATCAAATGAGCATGGAAAACATACGCAGCAGGTATGAATTTTGTCCACAGTACTTGAGTGAATGCATTTCAGGACTTTTGGGAAACAGTCTTTTGCTCTTCAGTTCAATCCCATTTGATTCCTTGAAGAGAGTGGCTCTACACATTTTGTGCCAAGCTTAGAATGGGAATTTTTGCTGGGGCTGGGATTCTTGGTCTCTTTCATCTGAGACTCTACCAATTCTCCTGGCATCCTGTGGGAGTGGGGTTTTGGTTTCTGCTCTATGGTAATCCACTAAACTCTGCCAATCTATCCTAAGGGCCATCGAGAAAAAAATACATGTTACTATTTGTCACTCAGGATATATTTTAAGTAAAGAGGTGATGACTACACACACACACACACACACACACACACACAACTATACCATGCTCTTTTTCTCCTTGTATATATACTCTATATATATTCTACAGATAATTTGTCTTTGAAGGTCTGTTTAGCTAAAGAGTTTCTTCATGTTTGAGAATTATTTATTGATTATGTAAGACAAATATTAGATATAGAAATTTAATCTCTAATACTTAAAAGATTTCTTTTGATATTATGTTTTATTTTGAAAAGAGTTACATTTTAGAGATACATATTAAAATGTTAATACAGAACATGATCTGATGTATGTAATTTGCCTCAAAAATGATTTGGAATGGGGGTGATGAGAGGGGTTATACATGAGACACACTTGGCTATGTTGCTAATAATCTCTTTTCTATGTATGTTTGAAATTTTCCTAATAAAAAGTAAAATACATATCTATTTGAAATACATCTCTTTCTGCCCTCCACTCCACTCTCACAGGAAAAATTGGTGGAAATGTGATGCAGATTTCATGATCATGGAATGCTGCCAATATATGTCACACAGTGTAAATGTGGGGGCCCTCATGCCCTAAGTTGTCAAACCTCCCAATCACTTAGTGGCACTAAAGTGCATGCTTTTATTTCCAGGAGTGTTTAGCACATGTTTCTATTCATTTCCTCATCATTAAATCTCAATTGCAACAGCACCGGGTGCCACAAGCTGAGAATCAGGTGAGACTTCCTATGAAAATAAATGCAGAAATTCCCAATTGTGTCTATCCTAATAAAAGCAAAAGGAACATTGAATTACCCATTTTCTTTTAGGAAATAAAGTCATTGACAGGGTTATTGCCCTGCTCTCCAACATGCCTACAGATTACTTTGGGTACAAAGCAAAGCTAGGTTTTATTTTTTTCCTAACTAACTCCACAAAAATATGCCTATACTGCTCTTTTTGATGCTGTTTTTATTTATACTAAGTTTACTTCAAAATACCTAGTGATTCTTTCAGGGACCCCCTAGGCTGACCATGTATAGAAAACCACTAACATTTATATAATGCTATATGTTGAATATATAATACATAAAATTTCTTTTTTTTAGTTGTAAAAATTTTGTATTTGAAGCCATGTTTACTAAAGGTATTTAATCTACAAAGCTTTAAACTTTCCTTAGTTTATCAGGAGGCTTGTTTTATATTTAACATTATTAGAAAATCAGTTTTCCTTGTAGACCTTTTCATCTGAAATGTCACAGGAATTGGGAATTGTAAACAGGAAACTTTTCATATTCTTTCACATCTTGGGTTTTTCACAGGCTTTTTCTTTGTCTGAAAGCCCATCCTCATCTCTCCTTTGCCTGGGGAGAAATTCCTGTCCATCTTTCAAGGGCAAGTTCAACTCTAGCCTCCTGCTTTTTGATGTCTTTACCACATGCTAAAGGCTACAATGATGCGCTTCACACTCAGGATGTCTCCACTGTTGTTCTTACCTCATTGTAAGAACTGGTTTTGTATTTTTCTATTAGATTATAAGCCCATGGAAGGCAGATATTTACTAACATTTATTAAATTGTTGGGCTGAATTGTGTTCCAAAAAGCTGTTGAAATATTATTTGAAATAATTTCAAATAATAAATACAAAAAAGTAAGAAAATGTCAGAGTTGAGGGAAATGTTGAGCGAAAAAATGACCTTTCCCCCAGAGTAATCGCTAAATACAACTTGCTTTTTTGGGAAAGATGAAATCATCTTGAAAAGAATTGTTGACAAGAACATTTGTCCTCCATCATCATATCCAGTTGGAAAACTGTTTCTAATAGATTATATTCAGCACAAAACCTGAACTCCTTCAAAAGATAAGTTGATTTTCTTCTCTGCAACAAGATACAAGTTACTTTAGTACTTCATAATAGAATAGAAAAATGATTCAAGTTCACTACATGAAAAATATGCTAGGAAAGGAAAAGATTTTACAAATAAACCACAATCCTACACAAAGCCAAAGCCTCACAAGACACTATTACTGGGTAAAGAGTAATGTGCTCCTTGAGTACAGTTGATGAGTTCCAGTGGCATCATAAACAACAAAACCCAAGTTCAAATCACTCATGTGAACTTGTAATTGAATTTTTTAAGACATGATTTAATGTAGGAAATGAAACAAGGATAAAATGTTTCAACTATGTTTCAGCTATTGACAAGAAAGAAAAATTAGATAAGACTTAATATTAATGCAGGCTAGTTTTCAAGCATCTTGAGATAGCAAAACTCCTCACTCACCTAATTTAATAATGTGAGAGAAAAGTATAGTACCAGTTTCGGAAAGAGGACTAGTCAACAAGGAAGATAGGGCACAACTTTCACATTTTGAATGATAAGATGAGTGATACTGCTGAAAGCTGTTAAGTATGGATTTATTTTTTTTGAAGAGTACTAGATTAAAGCTTTGCAGGAAATAACTATGAAGCCCAGATTATACATAGAGAACAGCACAAGTTCCGATTCCAAATCTGGAGACTCTTCTTCTTATTAAAGAGTATTCACTTTTATTATATGTTATTCAGCATCAGGTTGCTGAAAAGATTTATAAATTTGCTGACTTGTGAACTTCTTTTACCAAAACATGAGCTGAGAGTGCTGTGAGCCCAGCAAGTCTGTTTGTGTGAATGACCTTTGCACATTGGATTTTCCAATGTCAAATTTCAGTATTTGTTGTGGTGTCTGGAGTATGAGTTTTACAGTTTTCTGATATGTTTTACTGTTTTCTCTTAATATGTCAGTAGCAGGGCAGAAAAACACTTGGTAAGATGAGATGCATTTGAACTCCATTAGTGCTACAATATCAAGTGCTTTTCTAGTGGACCCTCAAGGCTTTGAATGGGGGTGGGCTGACATTTTTTGCTGTATGATGGATGTTGCTTTTTTCTGAGTTTTGGAGGTGGCTCTCAGGTATGACCATCTTTCTTTGGAATTTAGAATTGGAGTTGTTTCCAAATACAGCCAGCAGATGGAGCAATTTACTTTATTTAAACTCCAACTCCTACAAACAGGAATTTGGCAATTCTTTCTCTATCTCCCTATCTATCTATCTATTTATCTACTCAAATTTAATTGTGTGTTTCAAAACTTTTCACATGTTTGGAAACAACATATTAAACATAATTTATTTCATTTTAGAAAAGCAACATTCATTTGTTAGGGTCTTAATCCAGACTTGCATTTTAATTAGTTTTACAGACATTTGTAGCAGGAAGACATAAGAGGAGAACATTGGTTGTGGCAAGAAGTACACCGCTTCTTTGTCATCAGTTTCCTTATGTAATTCATAATCACATACCCTGCAAGATGAGAGTGAAGCTGGTTTTGATGTGTCCGTGGAATTCAGCAATACTTAGCTATAATTTTGACAGTCCTATAATAATAAACTTTAAAATTCTGATTTGGGTAACGGACTCGAACAGAGCTTTCAAGTTGAAACTTATGGAATCATTTCAGTGATTAGACTATTCATCCTATCTCTTGTCAATAGAGGATGGTTTCCTGTAGGAGATAACTAATACCTTTATAGAGTTTGGGGATGTAATAGAATGATATTGTCCCCTGGAGGTCACACTTACCAACCAAAGGGTAATAACTTTTATTACAAGACTGAAATAGTCTATAAATGTTTCCTTAAATCCTTAAAAATGTGCAGTTATTAATTTTCCACCCTCTTTTTGAGTTCTGGGCACCACACTGAGACACATGTGTTGTGCCTGGGAATCTGGAAAATGCAATTGTGCTTAATTTATCACCTGTAATATTTCCTAGTGGGGTTATCTGAATACATGTGGATTTTAGTAAGAATCTTCTCAGAAAATTTCATTATTATTTTAAATGCTAGGCTCTGCATCTAGGTTCTGCTTTAATCTTTCCCTCTTCCAACATGTTCCTACTGATCTTCCCTGCTTAAGGCAGCAGGTGAAGTGGGAGGGAAGACATTGCAGTTTCTGGCTAACTCAGTCGATTCAAAAGCATTTATGAGGCATCTGTCTGTGCAGGGCACTGGCATGGTGCTGAGCTGATTGAGTTAAAAAAGACATAGACAATGTCCTTGAGGCAGAGAAGCTGCCAATCGCTGACTCCAGGGAGAAAAATTTTTGTTTCTTCAGTATGGGCAAAGTTGCTGTCAAGCAGGTTATGTGTATGTCTGAACAGGTAGGGGATGCCCAAACCATTCCTACTGTTGTCGAAAACAGACAGAAGTTTCACTTTATCAGACTGCAAGGAAACAGTTTAAATTTCTGACAAATTAGAATTATAGAATACTTTAAGACAAAATATAGTTTTGACTTTCAGGTTAACACTGTAACTAACAACATATTGCAAAATCGAAGTTCCTTCAGGGCTCAATTTAATGGATAGAAAATAGAATTTGAAAAGGTAATAAAACAGGTTCTCACACAAAAGGTACTAGGATTTTGCATCTGAATGACACTCTGTTGCTATCATCCAGAGCACCTTTTATCCTCCTTAAACCATGAAAAAGGACCTTGGCCTTTTGCTCTTCACTTCTCTTTAGCATCATGACTATGCATAATATGTCATCCGTACAACACTCGTGCATAAGCAGTGAGCAGGAAGATATTTGGGGTGTGACCCATTTTCTTAAAGGAATTGTTCTATTCTAGGTTCTTTGGTTACAAGGAACAGGAACCCACTCAAATGGTTCAAGGAAAAAGGGGTTATTTAAAAACAGCAGAATCTCATGTATATAGAGTATGGAAACAATAGCCAGGTCTTATAACAAGTTTCAGAGCGCTATTTTCTTTCTCTTTTTCCTTATATAAATTACTTTCAATAAGTGATCCAAGGTGAACTTGAGGAGGTCAGATGAGGTCAGTCAAAGCTGGATCCTGTTAAGGCCTTGAGGATGAGATAAGGGATAATTCAGTGGCCACGAGTGACAAAGGAATAAAACATTCAATCGAGCTGAGTTGATTGGATTCTCTCTCAGAAATGTGGACTGAGACACCAGTTAGTTGTGGCTGGCTCCTGAAATACTGATAACATCTAATATTTGTCAGCAGCTTAGTGTCCTAAGCTATTGTCCTAAGCTTTTTTCATGTTCTAACTCATTTATCCTCAAAACTATATGCTATGGATTAGTGTCATCCCCATTTTACAGATGAAAAAACCGAGGTACTAAAAAGTAAAATAACATACAGAAATTGACAAAGTATGTAGTAGAGCTGGTCTTGAACCCAGGCAGTCTGACTTCAGAGTCCATACTCCTAGCCACTACATAATGCTGCCTTCGAAGTGCTAGTGCTGGAGTTGGTTCTGTGGCAAGCTGAAACGACATCAAGTCAACGTGTAGGGGTAAGGGGAGCAGAAATCATGAGTGAGCAGAAAGAGCATGTGGAGAAGAGTGTGGAGCAGTTGATCATGGCAGTACCTCCATTGCCTAGATTGAACAAGGCTTAGTACACAGCAGGCGCTTACAAAATATGCACTGAATAAGTGAATGAATGCTTTCAGCAGGTGCTGTGGGTGTGACATATCCCCTGAGAATACTCTGTGTGTGGGGCAGGAATCTCCCAATAATTTATTTTAATCTGCTTCTTTAAAAATTAATTATGTTATACATAGACTACATGAGGATATTGTCCTTTTTTTAAAAAAATAAAGCTTCAGGATAAAGAGAAGGATAAAGTTCTTTACAATCACCTCCCCATCCTTGTGCTCTCCTTTCCACTCCCCAGGGATTGTCCAGATTTTGACACATTTACATATGTATATAGAATAAATTGGAACTATAAAGTATAATTTTGTAATGCTAAAATATTTACATAAGTATCATAGCATTTTATATTTTCTTTCCTCTTATCTTAAAGATCCAACCATATTGTTATGACAGACATTCAAATGGTTTCTAAACTACTCACTATTATAAATTATGTTGCAATACAGATTGTGTGTGTTGCAATACAGATTGTGTGTGTGTGATATACATTTCTATTGCATATGGAAAAATGAAAATGGCTGAGTCATTGGTTACACACATTTTTTAATAGATAGTTCTACGTGGCTTTCCATACCCTTGACATTATTTATTATTGAACTTAATTGTGGTGTGATATGTAAATAGCTGAATCTCAATATTATTTTAATTTCTAGTTACATGTGTTTCGTCATCTTCTCACATATTTATTGGTCGTTAATACTTTCTTTGGTCATATATTTTGCCCACTTTGGTTTGTTTCTTTTTAAAATTGGTTTACAGAAATTCTTTATATAATTTCATAATGCTTTCAGAGCATTTTTAATACACACACAACCTTACTACTTCTGAAATTTCTAAGTTAGACAGGAATCGAAGTGGTATCTGAGATATTACCTAGCCTAATGATGCTACACTAGGATGGGCATGGCAGAGTGGCAGTGGGTTTATCTAAGTCACTTTCACATTACACCTTCCTTGTCTCTGGAAGAGTTCTGGAATGCCAGCCACGTTACAGTAGCCAGGGGAATGGGGCGTTGGGGTGAATAAGCACCTGTGTGTTTGACTACTTTCCCAGAGGATTCTGATAGGTAACCCCCACCATTCCCCAAAACTAGGTGTAGACAAAACCAGAAGTTGAGGCAAAAATTCTCATTAGTTTTAGTCCAGTCTTGTCCTAATTACACCAAGCTATTTTGCTTCGCCCTGACATTTCATTTTGATGGCGTCTCCATGGTACAAATCGGGGCCCGATCGAAGCTATCTTCTTCAATTTACTTAAACTCTGCTCTGGGAGCTCCCTTGCTTTCTTCTTCCTCTTCACTTAAAAACAGATAAATGAACAAATTAATGAACAGACAACAACACAAACTAAAAAAAAATATTTAGGCAGAGAGGACTAATTGTTTACTAAAAATTCACGTTCCCCTTTCATGGCCTGGATCTCTTGCTGGTTTTCAGCTTCTCAGCCAAGTGTTATATTTCTTAGACCCTTTTGCATCCAGGTAGGGCCATGTAACTACTTCTGGCCAGTGTGAGTGGAAGATCTAGATCATTTTGGGTTTGGAGTGGAGGCTTCTGTGCTCTTATTTACCTTCTCCTCCTATATTCAGACCACCTTTAAGGCCTTATGCCTAGATGAAGGTAGGGCTCCAGATAAGGGCACTGCATCTTTGCACAACCTCATGGAGGAAAGTTGGCTGACAAAAATAGTGAACTGTTATCCAGACAAAAATATTGAACTGTTATTCAAGGCGAAAGCAGATTCTATTGTATTTAGCTGCTAAAACTTTGGGAATATTTGTTGTAGTGGTTAGGCGTCCTCTAGCTAATACACTCATCAATGAACTATTTAGTTATCAACCACCCATCAAACAACTATCCTCTTCTCCATGGCTCATCAGATGGGTGGTCATCTGTCACAGGAACGAACCAATCATTGATAAGATGCCTAGTACAAAATCTCTGCTCAAGTAGAGCTGAGGCTCGCCAATAAAACCCTACCTTATTGAGCGTTTGAAAATGAGATGAGCGCAGAGCTGACATTTGGCTGTGGGGGTACTGAGAGACCTGAGGGAGGAGACCAAGTTAGGAACAAGCGTGTTATGGAGCATATGAATGTGGAGGAAGCTGGTCAGTAGCACAAGGAGCAGAATCAGAGGCAAAGAGAGCTGAGTCTTAGCGGCATGTGCTCTATTGCCTCTTGCTGCTGCAGGGCAGGGGGATGACATAAGCCTGGAACTACGTTGGAGCGTTTTAGGTTACGAAGAGCATTCCGTCCTCTGTGAAGTTCAAATTCTGTGTAGGGTTTCTGTGTGATTCCTGTTTCCTCTTTTTCCATGTGTTTCCTTAACAACAAATCGACTTTCCTTGAGGTAGTCTGAGTGAGTTTTTACCAACCAAACTTGCACTTAGAAAAGACTGACCAATTGTTAGTCTAAGTTTTCATTAATTAGTATGTGTTAGATTTGTAATAAAATTAAACATTGAAATAGTTAAAAAAGTAGATATTGCCATTATGATAGATTTTTGACACATTATGTGATTATAAAATTATGTGGTTTATTGTTTTTTGGTCTTTAATTTTTTTCAACAAACATATATTATTTGCCAGATTGATTTTGTTAATAGAGAGTGAGGCTCAAGATTAGATTTGAGTCATTCCATTTCTAACTTCAATTATTCTCCCAATATATTTCTTATTCATTACGTCCACACTTGATTTGGGACCATACACACATTTGTCTATATTTGTCTGAGGTTTGGTCCTCCAGAAGCTGTACTTTCAAGATGTGCTCCCAGGATGCTCTCCTGGATTCTCCTGGTACATATTAGCCATGTCCTGAAACTCTTTCAGTGAATGATCGCTTTCTCCCCTTAGCAAGGCCATGCTAAGCTTTGGCTCTTACTGTCTTGACTAGAAAGGAGAGGTTGGCCAGATCTTGAGGAAGGCATGTGTTGTCTTGTGAAGTGTCTGGCTCTCCTGAGGCCTCTGCATGGCCTTCAGGCCATGCAGTGGGGTCTTCCATTCTCTAATAAGGAGGAATGGGCTTCTTAATGCAGGTCCAGAGGGTTCTGGGGCGTCTGAGATTTCAGTGTTCTTGAGTGGATATCTCTACCCTTAAACTCCTTGCATGGGTCCTACTCCTTCCCCGATTGTATAGAAGACTTGAAGGCTATAAATTCAACCTTATCAGAAGTTCTCTGTTCTTACAATTAGGTTCCAGGCCTGGTCTTCAGCATGGTCTGTCCTGTGAGTGTAAGAGAGGAGGCTCTCCATAAACATTGCCCTGGGAGCCTTCTGACTTTCACATTTTGCCTTAAGTGGCCAATTGACTGAATTGAGCCTGTCATTTTCTCTCTTCAGTGCATCAATACCACTCAACAATAACCAAATAAATCTCCTAGTCCTAATAATTACTATTTCCTCCATATCTCACAAATGCCAATGATATCATAGAGGCCATTGCATCCCTTCAGCATGTAATCTGTTCCAAGTCACCATAGGTGAAATCCTTGGTAATTGCCATGGTGCAGCATGCCAGAAGGCTTCGGTACTCACTTAACCCAGAGATGAAGTCCTGTTGCCATCTGGCTGGGGCGTGATCCAACTTCAGAGTCACATCCCAGCACTGCTGGCTCCTCTTTCTCTGCCCAACCATTAATTTTGGTGGGCTGGGGAGTGAATAGCTGGTGAGAAATTAGAGCCAGCTTAGCTTTGAAAGGAAGATAAGAAGTAGGGTGGTAGATAGAAGGGAAATGAAGAGCAGGGCCTGAAAGAAAACTAATTAGGTTTTATAGCAGAGAGAAAACAGCCAGTAGAGAAAAGGGGGTGAAAACACAAGAGCCTGAGCTAGTGAGAGTAGTAGGAGTGCTTCTCTTGAGATGGGAGGGAGAAAAGAAAAGAAATACGTACAGATAAGTTTGTCAGTGGTAATAGTATAAAGAATTGAGCCCTTTCTACGTGCTTGGCACAGTTCTAAATGTATGGGCAGAAATTAATTTTCATTTGATAACATCAGAAGACAATTTAAAAAAGTTTTCCATCAGGTCTTTGATATCATTTAGTATAGTAAAATGGGAGAAAATAACTCAAGTGTTAAACATCATTTTCTTGCTATTAAGCTCCATTTCCTTCTACACTTTTCTTAAAAGAGATGGATTTATATTTTTAATTTTTTATAGCCAAATATTAGAAAACACCACTCATTTCATAAGGTTCCTACTCTTTCAATTTCTCTCTCCATCATTATCCCTTTGCTTTTAATTTAGTGGGCAGATCTAAAAATAAAAATTGTCTAGTATACGACACATCGTGTATGGAACGTGAATGAAGAACTGTGCGCATTTCTTTTTCACAAGACATCTTGATTCGATGGCTCAGTAGGCAGCGATTTATTGCAGTAGTTTCAGCAGAGATCTTAAAAAAAAAGGTGAGGCTTTGCCCTGAGCGAAAAGGGCAAAGTTAACAAGCAGCTATATAGTGTCTCACCACTGCAAATAAAGGTGGAAGGATGCAAGAGATAATGTAACAAGACATGTTCAGTTTGAGAGGTCTTTGGAGTATTCTGTTGTGATGGATACTGAGCGGGAGCTTGTCATTCCCTATATCCCTATGTAATGTCTTTTAACTAAGGCCTATGAGAAGCTCTCTATTACATATTCCACTTCTTTATTTGGTGAAAGAATAATCTCATGATCATTGCAATTGAATTACTGCAAGTATGAAACTTTTTCCCACTAATAAAAGCAAAGCTTATGAGTCAACTGCTAGGGCTTTGCTTTCAATCTTACTCAGCAACATTATCCAAATGGTACTGATTCTAAGTTGACGGAGGCTTGTAAACTTTCACTGTACAAACTGTTTTTCTTTGCAAATAAAAATGTTAGCCATTTTTGGCACATTGAGGAGAGATGGGCTAGGCAGCAGCTCTTGACCTTAGGATAACTGAGTTTCTTATTTCAAGTAATTTTAAGTAGTAAGTTAATAAAACAGAACCAGTGAGATATGCATTCTATCATTAATATTAATAATAATTTAAAAAATCAGTCTATTCTTTGGACTAAAAACTTACCATATATCAAAGCTTAATATAATGCCAGCCAATTGTGAACTCTGTCAGAGGAGGTTCAGTTACTGAATACTTTCTTATAAAGTTGTTTTACCTACAGCATTGACTCTAGGGATAGCATTAGAGTAAGGTTTCAGTTTATTTCCTTTTGTTTAATCAATAGATGAAAAAACTGCTGTAAATGACATGGTTTAAGGGAAATTATTTAACATGGTTTGAATTTGTGTTCCCAAATCTATTGATTAATAGAACTAGGGCATGGGTCTTTTGCTAAGAAACTTGCAAATCTGCTGCTAGGTATTTTTCTTCTAAGCTCTCTGGAACACCCACTAAGACTAAAGACCATAAGAAGAATTTAGCTAACAAAAAGGTTTATGTCATTCCCTTTTAGCCAATCATTTAGGATCAATCACCTGGGATGGTACTTAACTATACTCATTTAAATTATCATTATGCTATTTTCTTTTAATTTAATGATTTGGTGTTAGTATGCTTAAAGTAGCTTTTAATGAGATAAATGATTGAGGAATGTACTGTCCACTACTCTCTTGGCTGCAAATGGCAAAAAAACAGAGAAAATAGCTTAAGTGATCCTGGGACCATGGCAGCAAGTGAAGGCACTGTTGTGAATCTTCAGGTTCCCACATGAAAATAGACAGAGGAGGGGTTTCCCTGGTGATGCAGTGGTTAAGAATCCGCCTCCAATGCAGGGCACATGGTTCGATCCCTGGCCTGGGAAGATCCCTGGCCTGGGAAGATCCCACATGCTGTGGAGCAACTAAGTCCATGCACCACAACTACTGAGCCTGCGCTCTAGAGCCCATGTGCAACAACTACTGAGCCCACGTGCTGCAACTACTGAAGCCCACGCACTTAGAGCCTGTGCTTCGCAACAAGAGAAACCACTGCCATCAGAAGCCCGCACACTGCAACGAAGAGTAGCCTCCATTCGTCTCAACTAGAGAAAAGCTGGTGCACAATAACGAAGACCCAAAGCAGCCAATAAAAAAAAAAAAAAAGAAAAAAAGACAGAGGATCTAGATTGCAAAACCAAAAATCTATTGACAATATTTACCACAAAACTATATGATAAACTATCCCCACAAGCACAGAAGACAGTAGATGAGACCTAACATCTGTGCAGTGTCAACATCTATGTGGGAAAGTGCAGAAGGAAGCCATAGAGCATCTGGCAGTGAACAGAAGAACCCAAATGCACGGAAATTCACTATAAAGTGCAGCAGGCCAATTAGAGAAGAGCAGCTAAAACTGAGAGGGGTTTTGTCCCATCCAATATTGGGTGAATACAGGATCCATGGTAAGTACTGAAGGGTCTGGAACAGTCTCGCCCCTAGATTCACTCTTGAAATTGACCTGCAAAAACTCTCATCCAGAATAGGCCCTGCTCTGAGGAGAAGCTTCTTTGAATACAGTCAAAACAAGTAAAGCAGCATAGAGAATTGAGAGGAGGAAAAAGAAGGTCTAGAAAAATGTGGAGGAGAGGAACAGAGACAGGCAATGTGAGAAAGCAAGTCACCATGTTTCTGAACACTACAAAGAAACATCAGAAGAGGGACCTTGGGAAGTTAGACAAGCTACTGTGAACGTTTTATCTTTCTAAAGGTTCAGGAAGTCTGATTTCACATAAAATGAATGACCAAAAAGTATCAAGGTCAAATTTCATACAAAGTTATTAGAAGGAAAAAAAAGAAGAGAATAACATTTGTAAAAAAACAAAAGCACATCAGAATGATAAGCTCACAGAATAGAGTAAAACATTAACCATCTATTTAAAACATGACATCAAGGAAAAGAAACGACAGGAAAGAATAAAAGAATCAGAATTTGAAAAACTCAGAAATGAGGTGATGTGGTGAAAGAATTATGTAAGAATTAGAAATGAGATGAACTTTTTTTGGTTTGTTTTCATAAACAAAAACTAAACTAGAAGGAACACAAAAGCAAAAACACAACAGATAGTGCCTTGAGGGAAAGGAGATATAAACAAGGAAAATTTTAAAAATCTTAAAGAAATAAGAAAAGAGATAAAGTGAAAGATATTGAAAATGGGGAAAGAAGATCTGACATACAGGTAAAAGGAGTCCCTGAAAAAGAAAACCAAAGTGAGGGAACAGAATGGTTACTAAGTACTATAATTCTAGAAAACTCTATTGAAATAAATAAAATTTAAGAAGATTTGATACTTTATATGGAAAGAGTGGCCCATCTACCTGAGAATATTGACCACAAATGACCAATACCAAGACATATTCTAGAAAAATTACTGGATCTTAATTTAAAAATCAAAATCTTTGTGTTTTGATGTAAAATAGCTAATGGCTAATAAGGGAAATCCATAGATTATCATCACATTTTTCAACAGTATTACTTTATGCAAGAGAAATTAAAGTAACATATTTAAGATATCCAAAGGAAAAAAAATGAGTTTAGGATTTTATATCCAGGGAAACTAATATTTAAGTATAAAAGATACAAAGTATTATTGACATGTAAGAACTCTGAGTTCTTTTATTTCCACAAGCCCTTCTAGAAGAATCTACTGGAGATTTCTACTTCAGAAATCAAAGGAATAGAGAGACAATGACAAAAGGATTCATGGATTAAACTAGAGGAAATAAGGGTTAGAGGAAAAAGTATTGATAGTAGTTTTGGGTGTAGGGTGTATGCTCTAAACAATGTAGATACGATACACCTATAAAGATGAATGGAAGAATGAGGAGAGCACATCCAAATTTTTTAAATGGTCTTTGCAATTATTGGTGGTTAAGTTGGTATTGGTATTATGAGACTATTGTGTGTGCAATTTGGGATAAAGTAAAAGATTAATTATGGGGTATTCTAATTCTATTATGCCCAGTGTCCTTGAGAATCAGGATACTCTGTGTGGATGAGAGGGTATATAGATGTAACATAGAAAAGATGAAGTAAAAAACAAAATAAAACAAAACTCTGTAGTCTTGAATTTGAATAGAAAATGTAAGCATGACTCATGAATATGAACAGGAAGTGAGACTGGGACCAAATGAGGTCTAGAAACAATGACCAGTTGTTTGTAATGCATATGCCTAATGCCAAAGACTGTCTTGAAACAATATTTCCCACTAATAGAAACCAGGGAGAGATGGCTGCTTCTACGTTGAGGTGTGAGCCTCAATAGCTGCTTATGTCCTAATAGAAAGAGATAACCAGACATTATGTGTCACCTGATGTAAACAACAACAAAACCCAGAAACCCCCATATGCTTATAGTCTTGCCAAAGACTGAAATGAAGTCTGCTCAAGCCTCTGGATTGAGCTGCCAACTTCTGGAAATCGGAGGACCGAGGTTTTGTTGAAGTGCACCATGAATGTGCAGTCAACAAACTCCATGTTGGCAAACTAGACAGGTCAAATATCTTGGGTTCTTCACAGATCATTTTTAAAGCTAAAGGGGGTGGAGACAACATGTAGATTAAAGGAAGTAATGATAATAAGTTTTAGTTGACAAAAATGAACTATAGTGGCTTGGAGTGCACCTTTAGAGCAAAACTATGAAGAATTGTGAGGAAGTGATTACTGTGAAAGCCAGGAATGTGGTTACTTTTTATGGGTGGGGAAAGAGGGCTTTGAGATAGGGATAGGACATATGGAGGAACTTCTGAGATCACTAGCAAAACTTTATTTTTTGACTTGGATGATGATTTCAAGAGTGGTGTTCTATCTGACTTTCCATGTTTTCCCCTGATGATTAATGATGTTGAACATCTTTTCCTTTACCTGTTGGCCACCTGTATGTCTTCTTTGGAAACTGTTTATTTAGAGCTTCTGCCCATTTTTAAATCAGGTTGTTTGTTTTCTTGCTGTTTACTTGTATGTGCTGTCTTTACATATTTTGGATATTAGACCCTTATCAAATATATGATTTGCAATAATTTTTTCCCATTCAGTAGCTTGCCTTTTAATGTTGGCGATGGTTTCCTTTGCTGTGCAGAAACTTTTTAGTTTGATGTAGTCCCAGTTGTTAATTTTTGCTTTTGTTGCTTGTGCTTTGGATATCATATTCATAAAATCATTGCTAAGACAAATGTCAAGAAGATTTTCCCTTATGTTTTTTTCTACAAGTTTTATGGTTTCAGGTCTTATGTTCAAGTCTTTAATTCATTTTGAGTTAATTTTTGTGTATGGTGTAAAATTGTGGTACAGTTTCACTCTTTTGTATGTGGCTATCCAGCTTTTCCAACACCATTTATTGAAGAGATTTTCCTTTTTCCATTTTATATTTTGACTCCTTTATCACAAATTCATTAACCATATATGTGTACATTTATTTCTGGACTCTCTATTCTGTTCCATTGATCTATGTGTCTGTTTTTATGCCAATACCATACTGTTTTAATTACTATAGGTTTAAATGTAGTTTAAAATTAGGGCATGTGATTTGTTTGTCTTTCTCAAGATTGCTTTGGCTATGCAAACATTTTAATAGAAGTAATTTTTAGAAGTATAATAATAAATGAGTTGATTATCCAGTTATATCAACTGGCTTGATATCTGGGTTATTATAAATACTGTAAAATATATATGAAAATCATAATAATAATAAATTAAATAATAGCTTATATTTATACAGCACTGTGACATGCCAGGCAGTGTTCTAAGTGTTTTACTAGGTACTATTATTTTTCCCACTTTATAGAAGGTGATTTTGAGGTGTAAAGAGGTTATGTGATTGCTCAGTGACAGAGTTAGGCACTGGGAGAACTAGGATATGGATGTAGGCAGCGTAACTCCAGAATCACTTTGTTTTTTTAAAAAGTAAATATTTCAATATTTGTTAGAGATGTTGTGGTGATAATAGACATTAAATGTATGCCTATATCTATAATGTTATTTCAATCCTGAACCTTTGCTTCTCAAAATTTTCTTTGTCTTGAGTCTTGACAGGAAAGTGAACTTTGATTTGAATTATTAAAAACTTTGTTTTGATTTGGCTATTGAGATAAAGTCATGAGCAGAAGAGAAGCAGAAGCAGAAATTCCAATTTATAAAGATATTTCAAGAAATAATTTTACAAATCCTATTCTGCCCATATCAACTGTGATACATTCCAAAGGTTAGTTGGCAGCATTTAAATGCCAACTTGATACGCATATATATAATATATTTTGGGGGGGTAGGAATAAGTATTTTAAAATACATATCAAGGGCTTATCATTTTATCTCTGTACACCTATATTCATATGCATATGAAATACCCAATGAATTAAAATCTTCACTGGCAGTTAATTTATTTTGTCCACTGTGTGCATGGCATTTAAGTAAATCTTGGGGAAAAAGCCCCAGCAGGAGCACAATAGGATCTTGATATGAACATACTAACTTGGGTGGTGGATAAGTTAGAAGTCTCTTAGTTGCATTTGGTAAAAACACAATTCAG
The DNA here is from genome assembly GCF_030028045.1 of Hippopotamus amphibius kiboko. Lineage (NCBI taxonomy): Eukaryota > Metazoa > Chordata > Mammalia > Artiodactyla > Hippopotamidae > Hippopotamus > Hippopotamus amphibius. Next base: position 119,190,052 of record NC_080193.1, on the reverse strand, counting down.
TATAAAACAAAAGGACGCTTTTTGCAGGGGAAAGATTCTGAGGTACGGTCAAAAGAGGAATGAATGATCAAAGAAGGACTGGGGTTCAACAAATCCTTAGGAAAAATAAGATTTGAAATGTTGGCAATTTACATCTCCTATCTGTACCACTCAGTTTATCTGCATCAGTATATTTCTCTCATCAAACCAGACACCTTTCACTGTTCTGTCTCATAGGGCTACTAACAGCTTCCAAAATTAATGTGTTAAAGCTCCAGGCACTACAAAGAGATTAGCTGAATCTCTTTGAAAGGGACTAATTGACCCAGCTGGGGTCAGCTCCGGGACCCATCAACAGTGGCAGAGCAGTCCCTACAGAAACCATAAGGATGGAATGTGAGAAGGGACAGTTCCTAGAAGAAGGTATTTGGACGGATATTCTCAGAAGAATGGGATGGAGCCAGAAAATAAAAAAAACATTTGTTCACTGTAGAAATGGAAAATAAACATTTTATGCCAATTTTGACAAAAACACTACTGTAACTCTAAATATGATTTTTATCTGCTTTATTAAAGTATAATTTACATAAAGTAAAATTCAGCATTTAATTGTATAAGTTGATGAATCTTAACAAATGGTTATATTTGTGTAACAACCACCACAATAATGATGTAGACTATTTCCAGCACCCCAGAATTTCTCTACCGTCCCTTTGCAGTCAATTCCCTCCTTTAAATTGTTGAGTGCATTGGCCTAAGTTGTTTATAATATTACTTCACTATTCTTTAAAAAAATTATTTATTTGTTTGTTTGTTTGTTTATTTATTGGCTGTGTTGGGTATTCGTTGCTGCGTGTGGGCTTTCTCTAGTTGTGGCGCGTGGGGGCTACTCTTTGTTGTGGTGTGTGGGCTTCTCACTGTGGTGGATTCTCTTGTTGTGGAGCACGGGCTCTAGGCACGTGGCTTCCATAGTTTTGGCACACGGGCTCAGTAGCTGTGGCTCGCATGCTCTAGAGCACAGGCTCAGTAGTTGTGGGCTTAGTTCTCCATGGCATGTGGGATCTTCCCGGACCAGGGCTTGAACCCATATCCCCTGCATTGGCACTGGCAGGATTCTCAGTCACTGCACCACTAGGGAAGTCCCTGTTATTCTTTTAATGTCTGAAATTTCTTGAGTGGTACTCCCTTTGTCATTCCTGATACTGGAAAATTGTATCTTCTCTTTTTTTCTTGATTGATCTGACTAGAGATTTTTCAATCTTGATATTTTCAATGAATTAACTTAAAATTATAACTTTAAAAATAAATTAAAATTTTAAAGTTTAAAAATCAACTTTTTTTAAATCAAAAATTTCTTAAATTTAAACTTTTGAAATTAAATTGTAATAGAAATATAGAAATTTCTGGATTGAAACATAGCATGATAACTCTGAAAAGATAGCATAATAAATTTATAATTTATTACTTTTTCTCCTGCATATTTCTATAAATTAACACAAGACGGTTATCTTCAAAGTTATTTTTCTACTTGTTCAATATACCATTTGCTAATAATATATTTATAAGATATAAAAAAAAAGTTCCACAGCCTCATCCTGTATATCTGGGAAGCTTAACTTTTTGAATTGTTCATGGTTTTGTCGCTACAATCATTCATGGAAGTGAAACATTTCTTCTTCTTGTCCAAAATGTTGCATGTCTCCTTCCTTAAATTTTAAGCCAAGCTTGATTGACTCCCTGGAAAAATCTATGCCGCAAGTAATTTGTCTCTCTTTTCAAACCTCTCACAAAGTCTTCGACTCATTTCATTTTTTGGAAATCCTTCTCACAGTGGTGTATTAATGTGTGTGCGTGTGTGTGTATGTGCATATATGCATATGTATAAAATTGAGGAATTGAAGAAATAAGGATTTCCCCCATGAGATAGCCTCAGATACATCATTCTGAAGAATATAAAAGATGCTTGTAAGAGCCCTTGCAAGTAGTAATAGCAAGGTATTACTTAGGCCTTTAGGATTAAGGGAAGACAGATATTTAGCGATTATCACTTTTAGTAATAAGGCCCTTGGCTGACCAATGAGAGAGTAGAGAGGAGTGAGAGGAATAAATATGATTCTGTATAATAATATAAATCAGTAACTCCATTGTGGGGGGGGCATTTTAAATCCTCCTCTTTATAGGATTGGAATGTTTTGTCTTTAAAAGTTAATCTTTTCCTTTGAACGACGTGTTTATACGTGTTGTGATGTGTGTGTGTATCTATGTGTAACTGGCATTGGGTGGGAACTGCATAGAAAAGCAAACCTGGAGAGCCCATGCTGATCCTGGGCTGTTCTGGGGGACTTGGATTGTCAAAGATCACCATGAATTGTACTGTTGGAGCTACAAGACTTTTTAATGGATTCACTGGAAAAAAATGAACATCTTGAAATAAAATAATGGATCATGGAATGAGATCACATCCTGTTGGTGTTAGGTGGAAGTTTCCTGAAAGACAGACCATACAACAAGGGAGCAAGACAGAGAATGGAGGATTTGATGAGTGTGTGACATCTTGCTTACCTCTTCCTTGATATCATGTGGGGAGTCATGGTTAGCATTTACTTAAAATTGTTTCAACATCTATATCTGAATTTTCTTTAATTAACCAAACTCCAGTAAATTCAGATTCATTTATACAATTATGTGTAGTGTATTTGTGGAGAATAAATGTATGGGTTCAACTGGAAGTATGGTACGCCTGCCATTCAGCCAGGGCTGAGGTCCGTGCAGATAGAGTAGCAGCTCCCAAGGATGCTGTGTTCAGGAATTTCCGGGCAGCAAGAAAATGAGCAGTGGTTCATGGCATAGCTGTCATCATAGGCGGGTACGTGACTTAGAGGACCCATTTCAGGGTGAAAACTCATGAGGGCTCTAAGAACTTCATCCTCTTTTTGTCATTCTCTTTTCAGGCATGGATTGTTAAAAAGCAGGGGGTGGGAAGCTTCTCTCTTGACACACACACACACACACACACACACCCACACACACTTTTATTGAACTATGTGTCATAGTGTTCATCCCTTCTATTGGATTGTAAAGTTCTTAAAGTCAGAACCTGTATCCTTTATTTAATATGCAATACAAATAGTTTATACTGTTCTCTACATTCTGAGGTACCTTAATAAATACCTATTTATTGAATAACTGTTCTTAATTGTATTTGAGGATCTGCTTAGGTCATATCACTTCAAGATTTCCCTCCCTCTCTCCCTCCCTTCCTTCCTTTCTTCCTTCCTTCCTGTCTCCCTCCCTCCTCCCTCTATCCCTCCATCCCTCCCTCCCTCCCTCCTTCCTACCATTTTTCGTTCTGTCTCTTCCCTTCTCTTCTCTCACTCTCTTTTCTAACCTTTCTGCTTGGAAGACTTTCATGTTGCTTTAGGCCATGTTTTATAGAATTAGCTTAGTATTTCTTTTTTGAATTCTATGTCCTAGTAAAGGGTAGCATTTTAAAAGTGTTTTTTCAGAGGTTGCAGTTATGTTATTTTCGAGTTCATCTCTTCATTCAAGTAAGTAGAATTACCTTTAAATAGGCTATTATTTGATATCTGCCAAAGGCATTGAAAGGTCTTAAAATTATAGCCCAGTGTACTCTATTGCCTGATACTACGCCAATGTTAATCCGAAGAAAGTCAGAGGGTTTCCATGTGTAAATTGACTTTAAATGAAGTTTTATTGAAGCCACCCCACTTAAAATTTCTTAACTTATAAAACACCATGTGAATCTGTTTGCCTTGGAAAAGAATAAAAACAGTACTCTGAACTGAAATTCATTCTGTTGTTTAGCATCTTATTTGTGCCCTCTGCGTTATCATGAACGACAGTATTTGTTACTTATATGATTTGCTACTTTCATGAAGTAAAACCTTTCCAAGGTAAAATTTACGAATTAATAGCATTTTCAAAATAATATCTTTATCAACACTTTCTTTTGCAAAAATATATTTACATAGTTGGCAAAGGCACAAAGAAGAGTGGGAAAGATTCCATCCTCAGTGCTGGCTCAGTAACAGTGGTGGGTAAGGTAAAGGCGATGGCATAATATCAAGTTCAGGGTTTGGCGAGTAACTAAAGTATTGATCTCTGTTCAAGGGAATTTCAGTGCTGTGTGTTATTGTCCAGCACCTGCAGGTTGGGGAGCTATTTCTTGGTTCCTGGCCATGTGTGTGTGGTTTCTGTATGTGGATGGAGAAAAATTTGGTGGGAATAATCCCTCTGTTGGCTGCAAGCAATGGGGAGTTGTTACCTTTCTTGGAGAGGAATGCGAGAGGGGACTCCATGGAAAGGGAATTGCTTTCCTGGGATACATGTCTCACTCTGATAAGTCTTTGGGAAAAAAAGTGCACTGTTGGAATACTCATCCAGATAGTCCATCCATCCACTCATTTATCCATTTTCTTATTCATTCACTCATTCAGATGCTGGCAAATTGCATGAAGGTTTTTTATTGTTAATCCCCAGAATGAGATGTCATCTAAGACTGGTTGTGTTCTGTGTTTCCCTTCTTGCAAATGTCAAGGACTTGATTTCCTTTCATTTTAATATTTAAAAATATATTTCTTTAAAATTGTGAAAGAAATACATGTTTAAGACCAACAAAATGTAGAATAATTTGAAGAATATTGAGAAAAAGCTAGAAAAAAGAATTTATTGCTAACTATTTTTAGTCTCTTTTTTTAATATGCTGAAAAGTTACAGTCATACTAACGTCATCATCACAAGGGCACAAATAATAAATTAGTAGCACATCAGCTTTTGCTTTAGGCTCTGTATTCTTGGGATCCCATGTAAGGACATGTAGCTAATTTAAGCAGAAAAGTAATTCACTGAAGATATCAGGTCGCTCATAGAATATCTTGGAGAGACAGAGAATCAGACTTGGATGCTACGCAGTTGGAAACAACACCCATATCACACTATAGGGTTGCTCTCTTAGGGACCCCATGGCTGCCTCCAGGCAGAGATACAGCAAAGTCTATTATGGAACCTCTGTCACTGCTACGTCTGACAGCTAAATGTGACTGCTCTCACCTTACCAGAACAGATCCTATGAGATGCCTGTTTCTTCATATTGCATTTGAATTGAAGATTTGCAATACTGATTCTGAGTGTCATAGCCAAATACTATGCCTTTACCCTGATTGCAGGGGAAACTGGAAAAGTGAGCTCCTGGCATGAACTCAGAATATGGCAAATTCTCCAAATATAAGAAGAATTAAAAAAGGTACTAGTGACCCCTGAGCATAAAAAATGCCCACAAAATTTCCCCCGGCTGTGCAACATTAATATACCCTCTTTTCTTTTTTTTTAAACTTCCAAACAAGATCAACAATAGCAACAGCCAAACGCTCCAACCTAATTTAATCCAACAAACTCTTGAACAAATAAAATCTGATGCACCCTTTTTGTAAAAGCAAGTCAACATAAAATCTCATTGGTCTTTGCATCCAGTTCCATGTCCAGTGTTTTTAGCTTATAGTAGTTCTCCTGTAGTTTCATTATGATCCTGTCATGATATTCCATAATGTATGGACTAAATTATGAAGTAAAACCCAGAAATAACATAAATAAAATAAAATAAAAAAACGCACCAGTAAAAATGGAAATGCTGCAAAATCCACACATTGTTTATGCATTTTACTCAAATAAAATGTTCTCAGATGTTCAAAGTAAAATAAAATAAAATAAAATAAAATAAAAAACCACCAGTAGTAACAACACTTATTTCGTTTTTTCAATATCACCAGTAAAGTGTGAGGCAACCTTCTTCATATCCAGAATCTAAAGGTTATTCTGAATCAGTTTTGGTATTTTGTATCCTGGTGGTGGACACAAATTTCTCCTGTCTTTGAATGTACTATGATATATTCCATAAGAGTTAGAAATGTTTACTTTCTTTAATTGAAGTCCTGGTGTGTGACTATCTTCTACAATAAAAAAATGACTTTTTTACTGCTGCATCATGTGTAATTTGAAGGTAGTGTGGCAACAATTAGGGATCCAAATATAAGTTAAAATTAAAAATGTTGTGATGCTAATAATACCAAAAAATTCAATTGATGGTGATAATCAGAAAAAATATTTATCACATGCATGGCTTAGGACATGTACTGGGACTATTTTAGCTTATTCCTCTGAGTGACAATAGGCAAATTTCCTTTGGAATTAGATCATACCACCCATGCTGATTTTATATAGCGAAAAATGTGGAAAGCATGCATTTTATTATAACACAAACAGATAATCAAGGAGTCATAGCTCTGAAATTAATGAATGTTAGTATGTCTCACCAGTCCTTACCTCTACCAAAACTTCCTTTTAGGATAAACGGTCGTAAAGCCCACGTGAAGCTTAATATTTAAAATAACGTTTTTTCCTCCCCATGAATATAGACTATCACGGCCCATAGGAAAGATAAAAGAGTCTGTGACCTCTCTCAGTTCATGCTTATGTAGCAGTTGAACTAAACAAAGTTCGTGGAGCAGCAGCACCTAGCAGGGGAAGGGTGAGGCCTTCAGGGTAGGAGAGACCTGCACCTCCATCCTGGCCCCACTACTTAATAGCTTCAACTTTGGACCACATGTCTGACTACTCTAAGCATCACTTTCCTTATTTATAAGATGGAGTCATCATCCCTCATTTGTTTGTGGGGTACAAACAGTACATGAGGTTATGAGGTAACTGTGTGTCCAGTGCCAAGGACAGGGCCAGGAACCTGATAGTCATTTGGACAAAACTGCGGAGTCACTTTCCCTCCTGGTTTCTCATTTTCTCATCTGTGGGTCTTAACATCTTTATCTTCCAAGGCTGTTGAGAGGACAAGAGAGAAATACTACAGGGCATGTATGTAGTATTAGGCCTTTAGTAAATGGTAGTTACTTAGTGTTTTTATATTCAAGATAGCATTCTGGAGAAGGAAAAAATGCTACTTCTTTTTTTGTCTGAACTTTAATGGTTAACTGTTTGTTATATATCAGTGCTGCAAAACTGACATAAAGTTGGCTGGAAAATGAATTGTTACCTGAGGAGCGGCAGGGTAAAATGGAGGTGCTAATACATTTGGAGGGTTAATATATTAACTTGGGGAAAGAGCAGTGGAATGTGAAGGCAAACCAGGCTGGAGAGAGTTGAGGAGAAATCGCACTGTGGAGGCAAATTGGGTGATACTATTTGTTGAAGAAGGTAGAACGGAATCAAGGTCTCACCCAGGTAGACCCTGGTGGTGAGATGGGGACCTGTCATACATGGTTTGGGAGACTAACCACTAAGGCCTAGGATAGATAATTGGGCCAATTTAACTTACAGGAGTTCTAGCCTTCCCCCATGGGTGCTCATTTTTCCCAGGGAAGTGACAAAGGATTGCAGGATCACTTTCTCAGCTGAATCAGATGCCCTGTTTGTAAGAAGGTGATGTTTCTGATGAGGAAATAACACATGTGTTTTTTTTTGGCGGGGGCGGGGTGGGGGGGATAAATATTGACAATTTCTGGCTCCCACTGGGACATTTATTATCAAAAAGATATTCTAGTCAAGCTACAACAGGTGATCTTTTCAAACACAATCCCCTCTCCTACCACACCCCTTCTCCCAGTCTGAGTATTTCCCTTTGGGGAGAAATTTTCTCAGGGGGCAGGATCACTCATTTCATAAGTTAGGGCTTTCTTAAGGACAGGTGATAGAAACTCAGCTTGAATTAACTGGGCCAAGAGGTGAATTTGTTGGCCCATAAAATTGGAAGGGCAGGGGTGTCACTGAAGATGATCCGATCTAGAAGCTATCCCACTACTTTTCTCTTAACTTTTGTCTTTGTTTCTCTGTAGTTGTTGATTCCATTCTCTTCCAGTGTAAAATGTGAAACAGAAAAAAAGTTCTTCCCTTCATTTTCAGTTTGAAAAGTCCTAGGGCTGGACTCCAATTTCTGTCACAGACTTAGGCTTCAACCAAGTACTGTGTGCCCACGAAGATGAGATTAATTCCCATTCGGATTGAATGTTTTGGGTGGGAAGATGTTGTTCAAAGGAAGGGACTAGGTGATGTGTAGCCATTCACCAGCAGTGGCCCTTGGGGGTTACTGTGAGCTGGGTAATCTGTCTCCCAGTTTATGGTTAGTTAGGACCTTGTACCTAATGCTTCCTGCCTCCCCCCGCCCCCCCAATTTCTCATTCCCTGCACATTCTGCTGGATATGAGGCTTACTTAGAAGGCTCCCTTTGCGCTCTTGTTAGAGCGAGTAAGTGTTGAGTACTTACAGTGTGCCTGGCTTTGAGAGGGATCTGGGGATACAAAAACTGGCTCCACATGATCTCTATCCTCAAGGGACACACGCACGTGCACTCACACCTGAGGATGTGCAAGCATTGTATAACCACTGCTGCAAGGCTCTGAGTAATATTTTTAAACTTAACTGTATAATTAACCTACCTTAATCATAGTTTTAACTTATTGGAATTTTCCTCTCAATGTTTCTCTGTATAGTACTCTATAGATCAAATTGGATTCAAGTGAGCTTAGAGCTATGGAAGCTGAATGGTTGAATTCTCTACTTCCCCCACAGCCTCAAAAAGCTATATGTGCATGTAACAACCTGTGGGCTTGTTGCCCTGGTAACACATGTGTATTTTGCCAGACACTCAGAAAGATGTGATCTCTAATTAACCTTAAAATTAACAGGCTAATGGCAAAAATTTCATAACAACTCAGAAGGGGAAACAGAAAATATTCCAGAAAATGTAAATCTGAGGTGACACTTGTAAACCCGCTGAGATAGTAAAACATTTGGGGACTTCAAAAGGCCGAGAGACTACAAAGCATGAATATCAGAACAATAATTTAGTGTATTTTTTCCTCATTTTGATCCTCACATCTAAATGCTTTGAAGGAAATTAGAAAAAATAGTTAAAAATGTATTTAACCCAACAGTTTTTACAGTAGATGTTAGGTACCACATTAAAAATGGAATCTACTCTTAGGGAATTACTGATTGCATATTTTGATCTATCTCCTAATCCTGTCTTGGGAGTTCATTTGATTAGGTTTCCCAAAACGACTTTATTCTCTAAAGCCAAAATGAATGCTTTTTCATGTATGATTTGTTATTTTGAGTTGTAAAATTGGGTGGAAGAAATACTTTTCCTAGCCTTATTGGGATGTAAGTGAAATATAACATTGTTTAATTTTAAGGTGTACAACCTAATGATTTCATATATGTATACATTGCAAAATGATTACAACAGTAAGATCAGGTAACATCTGTCACCTCTCATAGTTAACAATTTTTTGGTGTGCTGAGAACTTTTAAAATCTACTGTCTTAGCAACTTTCAAATATACCACACAGTATTGTCTGTAGTCACCATGCTGTACATTACATCCGCAGAATGTAATCATCTTTTTACTGGAAGTCTGTACCCTTTCACTACCTTCACCCATTTCCTCTACCCTTTGCCCTCAACCCCTGTGCCTGGCAACAACCAATTTGTTCTCTGTTTCTGTGTTTTTAGATTTCACATGTAAGTAAGATGATAGAGTATTTGTTTCTCTCTGTCTGACTTATTTCACTTAGCATATGCCCTCAAGGCTCATCCATGGCAAGATTTCCTTCTTTTTATGGCTAAATAATAACATATATTCTTTAACCATTCCTCGGTTGATGGATACTTAGGTAGTTTCCATGTCTCGGCTACTGTAAATAATGCTGCAATGAACATGGGAGTTCAGATATCTCTCTAAGATCCTTTTTTTCACTTCCTTTGGCTTATATGCCCAGAAGTAGAGTTGCTGGGTCATATGGTAGTTCTATTTTTAATTTTTGGGGGAATCTCCATACTTTCATAGTGGTTGCACCAATTTACATTCCTACCAGGAGTGTGCTAGTGTTCCCTTTTCTCCAGTTCCTCACTGACACTTATCATCTCTTGTCTTTTTTATGATGGCCATTCTAATACATGTGAGGTGATATGTTGTGGTTTTGATTTGCCTTTCCTTAATGATTAGTGATGTTGATAACCTTTTCATGCAACTGTTAGTCATTTGAATATCTCCTTTGAAAAAAATGTCTATTCAGATCTTCTGTGCATTTTTAATTGGATTATTCATTTTTCTGCTATTGGGTTGTATGAGTTTCTTATATGTTTTTGATGCTAACTCCTTATTGGATATGTGGTTTGCAAATATTCTAATTCTGTAGGGTGCCTTTCATTTGCTGTGCAGAAGCTTTTTAGTTTGATGTAGTCCCACTTGTTCTTTTTTGCTTTTGTTGCTTGTGCTTTGTTTTTCATATTCATAAAATTGTTGTTAAGACCAATGTCAAGGAGCTTTCCCCCATGCTTTCATCTAGGAATTTTATGGTTTCAGGTCTTACATTTAAGTCTTTAATCCACTTCAATTTAATTATTTTGAGTGGTATAATATATTTCATTCTTTTTCATGTGAATATCAAATTTTTCCAAAACCAATTATTGAAGAGGCTATCTTTTCTCCATTGAGTATTCTTGCCTCCCTTTTTCAATTATTAGTTGACTGTATATGCATGGGTTTATTTCTGGGCTCTTCATTCTGTTCTATTTGTCTATGTGTCTGTTTTTAGGCCAATATCACATTGTTTTGATTGCTATAGCTTTGCAATATAGCTTGAAACAGGAAGTAAGATGCCTCCAGCTTTGCTCTTTCTCAGGATTTCTTTGGCTTTTTAGAGTCTTTTGTGGTTCCATATGAATTTTAGGATTGTTCTTTCTATTTTTGTGAAAAATGCTATTGGAATTTGGTAAGGATTGCATTGAATCTATAGTTTACTTTTGATAGTATGGACATTTTAACAATACTAATTCTTCCAATTCATGAACATCGGATATTGTCCCATTTAATTTGTTCTTCTATTTCTTTCATCAATGTCTGATAGTTTTCAGTATACATATCTTCACCTCTTTGGTGAAATTTATTACCAAGTATTTTATTGTTTCTGTTTCTAAATCCCTATTGTAAGTAGGATTGTTCTCTTTTTTTCTTTATCAGATGATTTGTTGTTAGCACAGTTTTCCCTCAGTATCTGTGGGGGACTGGTTCCAGAACCCTCATAGATACCAAAATTCAAGGATGCTAGAGTCCCTTATATAAAATGGTGTAGTACAATACAGTTGGCATTCTTTATCTGCAGGTTCTATATCCACAGATACAGAGGGCTAACTTTATATAGAAATACCACTAATTTCTGTATGTTGATTTTGTATCCTGCCACTTTACTTGACTTGTTGACTAGTTCTAAGAGTTTTTGGTGGAGTTTTTAGGATTTTCTATATGTAAGATCATGACAGCTGCAAACAGAGACAACTTTTCTTTTTCTGACTCAGATGCCCTTCTTTTCTTTTTCTTTTTCCTTTTTTTTTTTTGTAATTGCACTGGCTAGAACTTCCAGTACTGTATGGAATAGGAGTAGTGAAAGTGGGCACCTTGTCTTGTTCTTGATTTTAGAGGAAAAGCTTTCAAACTTTCACCCTTGAATGTGATATTAGCTGTGGGCTTGTCATATAGGCTTTACTATGTTGAGGTACATTCCTTCTAGATTCAATTTGTTGAGAGTTTTTATCATAAATAGGTATTGAATTTTGTTGAATGCTTGCCTTGTTATCTGCACATTTGAGTAGGTGGTCTTCTCTTTATAGATTCACTTTGGCAGGGACAGTCCTTCACCAGTCAGCTCAGCTTGGGATACTGAATGGGTCAGCTGGTAGTGTCCTTGGGCAAGTGGGGCTTGCTATCAGAGTCTCCATTTGGGCAAAACTACTGCTCATGCTCCGAGGTCAGGAGATGCCACTGGCTGGGGTCCATGTTCAAGCAGGGTCACTGGGTGGGCTCCCTAATTGTGTGGGGCTGGTGGCTGTGCTCTGCAGTCAGCTGGGCAGCTAGCTGGGCTCTGCAATCACCTCTAATAGGGTGAGTTTGCTGGCTTTTTTCCTTGGCAGGGTGGTGCCACTGTTTGGACTCCTCAATTAGGCAGGGCTACAGGCATGGCTCTGAAATCACTCCTGGTCAGGTGGAGTCTTAGATTGTGATTACTGACCTAACTGTGCTGCTGGATGTATTTGGTGTTCAGGTGGGATGAAAGGCAGGGCTTTGAGGTTGAATAAGACCTCCAGCTGTACTCTGAGATCAGGCGGGGATGCAGACTATGCCCTGAAGTCGGACAGGGCAGAAAGCTGGGCTTCAGGATCAGGTAGACTGCTGACTGTGCTCCTCTGTTGGGCAAGGTCATTGGTCAGGCTCTCTGGTCAGGCTCTCTGGTCCAGAGGGGCCTCCAGGAGTATTCCGCAGTTGGGTGGAACTTGAGACGGTGCTCCACAGTCAGACGGGCTTGCTGTCTGGGCTCCCTCATCAGCTGGGGCTTTGCTCCATGATTGGACAGAGTCACTGGCTGAGCTTCCTGCCTGGGCAAGACTATAACCTGCGTTCAGCAATTGGGCAAGGCTTGGGCTGGACTCTGCTGCTGGGAGGGGTTATAGTCCGGTCTGCTCAGGATCACTGTTCAGGCTGCTTGGTTATGGGGGGCCAGAGGCTATACTTAACAGTCGGGTAGGACGGCTGGCCGGGCGCCCGACCTCAGCAGGGCTGTAGGATGGTGCTCCTCGGCGTCCCAGAACCTCTGCTCAGGCTTCCTCCTCTCGCGGGACTGGACGCTATGCACAGTCGGCCCCGAGGCGGGGCTGTGAATTCAGTTCTCTGCCTGAGTGGGGTCATGAAGCGGGCTCGCTGGCTGGTGACCCGAATCAGGCAGAACTGCCCACAGAGCTCCCTGGCCAGAGAAGGGCCACCAGCTGGGCTCTCAAGGTGGACGGACTTACTTTACTGGCTGGGCTCCGCAGCTGTGAGGAGGATGGCGGTCGGCCCAGATCTGAGCGTTGGTGGCGGTAAGTCGTCCCTCTTCTGCGTGTCTGTCAGGCCCTCAGTGGTCGAGCCCCACAGATCTCCCCAGTGTTTCCTGGGAGGCGAGACCCAACTGGGGCCTCCCGGGAACTGCCCCGCAGGTCGGGGAGCTGGAAGTCCAGCCTGGGCTCTGTCTTTCCCACTGGAGGGGCTGCGGGCCCACGTCGGCATCTCCCCACCGCCGGGCAGCGCTGTGCTGAGCCAGCCTCGCGGTGGGTGGACGCGGTCAGAGGGCAGCTGCTCCTCCTGCCCTTCCAGTGTGGTCCTCCTGGTCGCTGTGGTCCGGGGGGGGGGGGTGCTTCAGCGCCCCCCTCCCTTTCCCCAGTCTAGAATTTTCACAGTGGTGTCTTATCTATGGATAGTTGCTAGTTGGTCCTCTTGTGGCGGGGCTGAAGTTGGAACAACAGATGTTGCCATCTTGATGTCGTCACTCTCTGGATGAGGCATCTTGACATTTCAGTTTGTATTACGCATGTTTTGTGCAGCAACAGGGGAATAATTTACGATTATAAAGGGGCTGCTGGTTCTAATACATAGAATTGTTGTAAACAGATTTAGCTACTGTATACTTTTTGTGACCGAATGTAAGGATGACAAGCAGTCATTGGAACCCTCCAGACAAGAAGGGAGGAAAGCTCTCCTGATAAGGACACCCAGGGAAAGTTTACAGAGTTGACTAGGGAACAGATGCTGTGCAGAAGTGGATTAGTGTACATAAATATTTACAAGGAAGACAAAACATATTCAGACACTTTATTAGTGAATCAAACATTTGAGGTTGAAATTAGCCAACACTGGCATCTCCTTGACTTTCTTCTTGTTTTTTTTCTAGCCTGCTTCTTCCTTTGGTTGTTTCTTGGCACCTCAGCATAAACACTCAGAAAATACTATCTCTGAAGGGCTTATTTCTATGAAAAGACAAGATTAAAGTAGATTCTTTATGCTCTTAAATCAGTTGGGCTCTTTAAGATGTTGCTAGTACAAAAAATTTATTCAGCCTTCAACAAATTTTTCATGGCTTCCTCATTTCCCCTTCTTCTAACATAACTTCTGTTTCATGGTGAATGAAATCTTGCTTTCAGCAATTTCAAAGTAACTTCACCTTACCCACATGATTTTAGGGATCAGAGAAGAGGCCAGATTAAATATTAACCTTCAGCTGTGTTGTTCATGCTGCCACTCCGGCAGATCTGACATTTCTGGGCTGATGTTTGGCAGGGGGTCCTATTTCTTCCAGCTATAGGCTAGAAATTATAGAATTTATGCAAAGTTAAGGTCTGCTTTGTGTGAAATTAAATGATAACATGAACACTGGAAACTTGGCAAGGTATTCTTTTTTATTAACCAAGTCAAGAAATCCTGCTCTGTTGTAAGCTTGGAAGCTTTTTGTCCTTTTTTGGCTTTGTTTTTCTTTCTACCTTTCTGTCACTCTGTCTTTTATTTACTTTTTCTTTTTAGTAGTGATAGGACAAGGGGAGCAGGTGTTCCTAACTGTAAATCCTACATCCCTGATGGGGTGGTTAGGTTCACTAAGATTTTCTGACATCTTTGTAGATTGTCTCATAGCTATAGGACATAGATTTTTCCCTCCGTGATATATGGGTTGTGAAGTCACTGCATTGACTATATTCAATACCTGGGGGTTATTTTGGGTCGTAGAAGAGCGTGTTATGACCACTGGGTACAATATAGGGGTACTGACTCAGTTCCGTTGACAGAATTGTGTATTATGTTTGAGCAATGTAAGTAGAGTTAAGATCATGGTTAGAAGTTAAATTATTTTTTAATTCTTCCCCTGTAATTCACATATACTTGCCTTTAAAAAAATAATATTTTATTCTTCTTAGCTAGATCTGAAATTGCTTTTTCTCAGAGCTTAAGTTTTATAACATACTATTGTCACCCTAAGCTAGTAGTAGTGTTTACTTTAATTACTGTCAAAGCTGGCAATCAGAGCTTTGGAATAACTTCGTTTCAACATATCACTTGGCTTTCTAGATAGGTTTTATCTAACTTAATTTTTACTTTCTAAGTAATATAAAAATCTTTTTCTTTAGAAAAGAGATATACCTACCTATTTCAGAAAAGAAGAATGAGATGATAAAAAAATTAAGTTTAATAAATTGGTGGACTGACAATTTGAAACTTCTATTAGAACCATACAATCCTTTTCTTTCTTTCTTTTTCTCTTTCTTTCTTTCTTTCTTTCTTTCTTTCTTTCTTTCTCTCTCTCTCTCTCTCTCTCTCTTCCTTCCTTCCTTCCTTGCTTTCTTTTTTGTTGGTATTTTTTTTCACTTTGAAAGACAGGCATTATTACGTTTCTACTCTCCTAGGGTTTGGGCACTGTCACAGTATTCTCCAGGCTTTCAAAAGTTTGATAATGACTTAATCCAATTGTTTAATTACCCTAAAATTTAAGTTAGAATCGAACGAAAGCAATTTAATAATCTTTAACTAGATATATTCCACTTTTATAACAGCAGTCTCAGTTCAGGTTTTGGCTGCTTTTATGTTCAGAGAAATAAATGACCTCTTGGTGAAAATCAAAGTTAATAAAATGCTTATCATTTAAAGAATTTTTACACTACCTCCTATTTAAAGCTTCTTTTCCTATAAGGGATAATATTTTTCTGAAGTGTTTTTTATGCCTAATATTGAACGATTCTCCAATCCCTATAGAAGCTTCCTCCTGAAACCTCTTGTAATGTGCTGCAAAGGGGTCTATGATAAAGAGTCTCTAATTCCTTATTTGTACCCCTGTCTCTTCTCTTGCCTTTCTTTTCACCTTTTCCTTTTCTCCTTGACCCTGAATTCTTTTCTTATCTGACAGAACTGCTAGAATCCCTGCTGCTAAGTCTCAGCCAGAGACTGTTTCCTGCAGAGGGCAGGAAGTGTTGCAGCTCCTCCTTGATTGATAAGAGGTGCAGAGCCCTGCTGAGCAGCTGCAATAAGCAAATCCCTGCTTCAGCAGAAGAGGGTGTTTTTAAGGTATTGATCTCCACCAGAGAGTTTGCCTTACTTCCATGGTGTCAGGAAGGATGAGTTGGCTTATTGACATGGTCCCTGGTCAAGCAGTGGTCATATCCACTGTAGAGAGATCATGTGAAGTTGGAAGGGGACCACTAAATCTGAGATGATGGCACTCAGTCATGATTCATGTTGATACTAAGTACAGCTACATTGCCATAGTGGCCTTTATATTGAGTTGTTTTTGTTATGATTATTATTGTTCAAGAACTGCATTTTCCAATTAATGGAAGTACTTTAGGTACATTATCTATAATAATCACTTTTAATGATAACAACGAATATGGAAATTAGGCCAGAGCATAAAATTAAGGGTATTTGATAATTATAGTGCAATCAAGTCAAAATTACTGATGTCTTTATTTGATGCTGGATTTTTGTGGAAAACAGCACAAGAACATACGTGCTTTGGAAGCTGAAAGTACATCAGATTTTGACAGCACAACTGCATAAATTACCAAATAGTTTGGGTGATTTTTTTCTCCATAAATCTTCAAGTAAAAATAACAGTTGCAATGATGATTTTTGAACTAAATTAGAATGAGTAAATTAATATGCAAGTAACTTCTTAAACATGTTTGCTCTTTGAAAGCAAAGTTGCATAATCTATGTTTAGCACAGTGCCTAGGTAATAGTGAAATATTTTTCTTAATGTTTAAAGAGGGTGTATTATCTGACCAATAGAACTGACTAGAGCAAACTGTGTTGAATTAAGTCAATACCTAAGCATATAAAATGCATTTGGTTGGAATGGTTGGTAGATATAAAAATATAGTTTTATATATCAGAAATATTTTTTTAAGTCATATTAGTGTTAACATGTAATAACTCAGTGGATTTAGAAGCACGTGTCTCGGTCACTAATATCTATGATGATACAGATGAAACTAGGAGGAGTAGGCTCTGAATATTCTGTTTTCTTGAGACAACAAAATGAATGAAGGACAAAATTGGAGTTAGACCAAATGGGATAGAAGTCTAGGCTAAAGATAAGCTGCACAAGCCCACACCCAGTTTCTTCAGTAAGAGCAACCTGTCTTTTCACGTTACTATATTAGAAAATGATTGGGGATAACTGTGGCTGTTCAAATAACATCCTTCCTCCCAAAGATGTCCACACTTTAATCCCCAGATCCTGTTTAATATGTTATTTTGCACATCATAAAGGACTCACAGATATACTTAAGGTTATTGACCTTAAAATAAGGAGATTATACTAGATTATCCAGGTAAACCCAGTGTAATCACATGAACCCTTTAAAGCAAAAGAGAAGGCAGAAGAGTCAGTCAGAGAGATGTGGCAGAAGAGGAAAACAAAGGAAATGCTGCAGGAGGTGATGTCAGAGAGATTCCAAGTGTGAGAGGATTTGATACACTGTCACTGGCTCTAAGATGCAGGAGCCCTTGTGCAAAGAGGAGAAAGAGGCTTCAAGAGCTAAGGGTGGCCATTAGCCAAAGCCAGGAAGGAAACAGGGACCTCAATTCTACAACAGTGAGGAACTGAATTCTGCCAACAACCTGAATGAACTTGGAAGAGGGTTCAAGTTCAGAGCCTCTGATAGGAGCTTAACTTGCCAACATTTTGAAATGTTCCTGTGAAACCTGGAAAAGAGAAACCAGTTGAGGCAACCTGGACTTCTTACTTACAGAACTGTTGTTTTAAGCTGCTGAATTTGTGGTTGTTAGGGCAATGATAGAAATTAATACAGTAACATACAATAAAATGCACAGATTTCCAAATTTACATCTTGATGAATTTTTCTCCTTCTATATTCCCAAGTAACCATCAAGTCAAGAATACTTTCAGGTGGAGGTCAAGATGGTGGAATAGAAGGACACAGAGATTACCTCCTCCCACAAATACATAAAAAATACATCTATGTGTGGAACAATCCTCACAAAATACCTACTGAGAGCTGGCAGAAAATCTCTTAAAACCAATGTTGCAAGAAAGACCACCACATCACCAGGTAGGATAAAAGGAGAAAAAAAGGACAGGACCTGCGCCCCTGGGAGGATGCTGTGAAAGAGGAAAGATTCCCTCACCCTGGGAACCCGCTTCACTGGCTGGGAGACAGAGAGCTTCCGAGGTTCAAAGGAGAGTGTAGCAGCCAGATTGTGGCAAGCAGAACAGAGCAAGACCGGCACAGTCCTGGCCACCTTGCTGCACTCCTTAGCACAAGAGGCATGTCTGCTGTTGTGCAGGAGGCTGGGTGCTGAAACTCAGGCTTCAGCCGACAAACCAGGGGAGGGGACTGGGGCTGGCTGCACAGAGACAGCCCGGAGGGACTGGAGTGTGCAACGGGCCACAGCTGGGGGTGTGCACAAGATGGAGTCCTGGTTCCCACTGTTAACTCAAAATAGCTTAAAGACTTAAATATAAGACATGATATCCTAAAACCCCTAGAAGAGAACATAGGTAAAACATTCGTATCAGTGTTTTCTTAGGTCAGTCTCCCAAGACAATAGAAATAAAAGCAAAAATATTCGACTGGCACCTAATCAACTTATAAGCTTTTGTATAGAAAAGGAAACCATCAACAAAACTAAAAGGCAACCTACAGACTTGGAGAAAATATTTGCAAATGATGCGACCAGCAAAGGCTTAATTTTTAAAATATACAAACAGCTCATACAACTCAATAACAAAAAACAAACAACCCAATCAAAAAAGGGGCAGAAGACCACCATCCTTTGCCCTGGTGCTGCTGAAGACCTGGAATGGGGAGGGGTCTGCATTATTATCAGTGATGTTTTCCAATAAAAATATGTAAAAGTTTTATCACAGCAGTTTCACATTCCTCTTAAATACTCTTCAAAATTATAGGTGTGTTTTAAATTACTACACAATAAAAATGCTATTGCTTCCAGAGTTAAAATTTTCCTTGCAAAACCAAGCTTTAGGTGTTTCCATTTTTAAGATGTTTCCAACTCTAGGGTTGTTTGCATAACAAGATTTCTCTCTTTTTTTATGTCCTCTGTTAACAGGCAATTATTTTTTTTCTTAAGACTATTCTCTATTCTATGTTCACATGAAAAGGTCCTCTTTGACGACTAAGAGGATCCCAGAGACACGAGGACAGCGTCTTTAGCAGCTACAGGTACATGTTGTGCTCTTCATGTTGATGCTACAGATAGTTAGCACCGTTGCTCTAATTCCTTCTTGTTCATTATCACTTACTTTTGCCTTGTTATGGAAAACTCTTCCAGGCATTTTACTATTGAAGACCTTTCATTTCCCCCCATGCCCATTTCTTTTATGATACAGATGAATATAGACTCTAATACTTTTCTGTTGTTCTTTATTGGCCAGAGGAAAGTAAACAACTAGATTGTGCTCAGAGCCTGTCTCATGCCTCATTAGGTATTGGGGGTAAGCAGACGGCAGCAGCATTACGTGGCTCTGCAGAAACATCTGATATATGTTTATGAGCAAGCTGTAGTCTTTAAGACATGAGGACCAAAGTCACGAGTGGTGCCATATACATCATAAAAATGAAAGATGTTTTCTTATTTGTCTTGAAATAACCCATGCATGTAATTCCTTTGAGGGGAAAAATGGTCAGTTAGAACAAACTGATTTTTTAAAACCGTGTTATACAGTTGTCTTTCCAAAATCAGTGATTTGATTGCCTTGGACAAAATTAAAAAGCACAAAAATCTTAACATCTATATCTCAGAAGAGTGTGAAAGTTCAAATTTTCCTAGCTTAAAGTATGATCTTTTTATCCTATTTTTACAGAAAAGCTTTTCCATTCAGAATAATGAAACTGTTGCCCTCTCCTTAGAGCAAAATTCTTTTTTTTTAATAAATTTATTTATTTATTTATTTTATTGGCTGTTTTGGGTCTTTTTTGCTGTGTGCTGGCTTTCTTTTTTAGTTGCGGTGAGTGGGGGCTACTCTTAGTTGTGGTGTGTGGGCTCCTCATTGCCATGGCTTCTCTTGTTGCAGAGCGCGGGCTCTAGGCGCATGGGCTTCAGTAGTTGCAGCACATGGGCTCAATAGTTGTGGCTCATGGGCTCTAAAGCACAGGCTCAATAGTTGTGGCACACGGGCTTAGTTGCTCCACGGCATGTGGAATCCTCCTGGAGCAGGGATCGAACCTGTGTCCCCTACATTGGCAGGCGGATTCTTAACCACTGCGCCACCTAGGAAGCCCCCAAAATTCTTATGTTTAGAAATGTGTATCGTTAAATGATTTCACCAGTGATGAGCGAGCACCATCAAACACCCTCTGACAGCAGATGGGCTAGGTGGATGAAATTAGCCTTTGTAGATCTGAGAGTAAGTACAGAATGCCATTTTGATTTATTAGACAGTAATAATAACTTTGCATTTTACAATATTTTACCATTTACAGATGGCTTTTCCCTAACAGGCAGGTGGTTTTCAGTCTTTTTCAGGCAGGAAGACCACATCAGAAATTAATTTATATGGCTAGTAAGTGGGAGAAAGTCAGATTAAAATTTTGGTTCCCTATGGTAGGCTCCTAGAATCTAGGTCTTAATTCTAATATTGATTTCAGTTATTTATAATTGCTTTTTCAGAAGGCTAGGAGGAGAAGTGTCCTTTAATGGCTTAGCATCCTTAGAGCATCAAACCTAGATCTTGGCTTCAAAGGCCCTGAGTTCTAATTTAGGCTCTTTTAATACAGGAAACATGCTAGCTTCAACAGCTTTCATACCCAACAGTCAGGAAAAATATTTCATTTCTCAGGGGACTATAAAATGCAAAGTATCATATTAGACACTGTGGCACCAACAGGTAGGAAAAGTTGTGTCTCTCGAAGGAACTTACAGTCAGCTTTTGGAGACAAGGTTTATTGTAAAGGTTCAATTCACTCTGGCATTAGAGTATCATAAGTCAGTTGGGTCATTGCATCTCTAATGTCCTTCTGAGATTTCTTTTAGCCCTTTACTATTTATTTATTTATTTATTTTAGGTGAGAACTGAAAGCTTGGAGAAGTAAAGTGACTTGTAATTAGGGCTCTAAGGTAGATTAATAGCAGAGCTGTGCTTAGACTAGGGTGTTTTGGTGTCCAGTTGAGTATTTTTCTATTTTACCCTACTGAGCTGCTATAGAAGTTAGGCAGACTATTAATGCAATATGTTCCAAGAAGGAAAAGTCACCCATTCTAAGAAAAGGCCATGGAGGATGAGATATCCAAGCTGGCCCTTGTAAAATGTGTAAAATTTAGGTAATGGGAGTGGGAAAGAGTTTCCAAAGAAACCAAATAGGATGGTGTAGCAGATCAGCAATTAGACAACATAAATGCAGTGGGTACTTTCTCCCATTGGAAAGTATTGGGAAGGAAAGCTTGGACGTCTAAAAGTGAAATCATAGTGACATGTTAGGGAGATTTATTTTGTAGTGGAGAGCAGAATTGATTGTAGTATGTGAGAAACTAAAATAAGAGAGGCCAAATTGGAGATTATTTATAGCTTAGGTATTAATGATGACAGCCCAATGGACAGGGTCATTGTAGAAATGGGAAGACAGGTATATGTGTGAGAAGTCTTGAAGGAAGGATTGAAAAGAATTAATGAAAGCTTGGATTGGGGAAGTGACAGAGAAGATTCAGGCAAAGGAGCCTTGAAGCTTGAGCCTTGATGGAGAAAACAAATGATAAATGAACTATCATGAGCAGAAAAAGAAAAATTAGAAGGAGAAGCCAGTTTTGAGGGGAAAGTATAATCTTATTGGGCTTTAGGTTGAAAGGATAATGACCAACTAGAAAACTTTAGAAGGTAGATAGAAAAAGACCTTATATTCAGTAGCGAGATCACAGATTTGGAAATTGTCTCCTTAAAAATGTGGTAATTGAGATATACCAGTGAAATTAAACTCTGAGAACTGGAGTATAGTAGGAGAGCTTTGGGAAGCACCCACCTCTAAGGAGCAGGGGAGAGAAATCAGTACAGGTAGTCTAGACCCCAAGGATCCGGGTTGGCCTGAAAGCAGGAAAATCAAAGTGTGAGACAGGAATTCAGTTTCAGAAAGAAGGAGGTGGCTAATTTTAACAAGAAAGTAAAAATATATTTATAAAGTTTTCTGTTAAAAGAGTAAGAAGGAGAAATGTAATAATCCTTGTAGAATGGGCCCAGGAAGTCTATTAAAGCTTGTAGGAATATGTAAGTAGGAGACCTTTCTAGAGCTTGGTCAAGTGGTTTTCCATATTTCTTAAAAAATAAACAAATCCAAGAAAACAAACAAAACTCAACCAGATAAGCTTAAATAGATGTATAAAAAACCACTTTTTACTGGTGAAAGTATCACTTTCTCTTTGATTTGTTTCATCTTTTTTTCTTTTATGGTTTTAAATTTTCACTGTAATTTTTTAAAAGTAGAATTCCTAGAAAGAGGGTAAAGGAAATGAATTAGTTTAATTTGGGGGAATATTACACCCAAAAAAGAACAAATAAATTTTGGCAGGTGGACAAAAGAAATTTATTTTCAGAGAAGAATGACTTAATTCTAACTTGGAATATTTGAAGCGCAGAATCTTCATTTCCTAAACCAGTTTGGAAAAAAGAGTCTTTAAAATTAGCATAGCATTTTTTTAAATTGATGAGAGTAGAAAGGCGTGTGAATTATATTACAGCGTTAGATGTATGGAGAATTTAATAAGAAGTTTAGTAGGTTTACTGCGAACTCTTGACATTCCAAGTTAATATAATTTCATTTTCTTTTCTTATATGTGCTATTAGAACATACTTGGAATTAATTTCTAAAATTTCATTTATTTGCCTTTTAGCTTTCTATTGCTTTTTAAAATTTTTAAATTTTTTTATTTTTTATTTTTTTAAGCTCTTTATTGGAATATAATTGCTTTATACTCTTGTACCAGCTTTTGAGGTACACCAAAGTGAATCAGCTGTATTTACACATATATCCCCACAGTATGATACTGGCACCAAAATAGAAAGGAAGATCAGTGAAACAGAATAGAGAACCCAGAGGTAAACCCAAGCACATATGGGCACCTTATCTTTGACAAAGGAGGCAAGAATATACAATGGAAAAAAGACAGCCTCTTCAATAAGTGGTGCTGGGAAAATTGGACAGCAACATGTAAAAGAATGAAATTAGAACACTTCCTAACACCATACACAAAAATAAACTCCAAATGGATTAAAGACCTACATGTAAGGCCAGACGCTATCAAACTCCTAGAGAAAAACATAGGCAGAACACTCTAGAACATACATCAAAGCAAGATCCTTTCTGACCCACCTCCTAGAATCATGCAAATAAAATCAAGAATAAACAAATGGGACCTAATGAAACTTAAAAGCCTTTGCATAGCGAAAGAAACCATAAAGAAGACAAGAAGGCAACCCTCAGAATGGGAAAAAATAGTTGCCAACGAAACAACGGACAAAGGATTAATCTCCAAAATATACAAGCAGCTTATGCAGCTTAATACCAAAAAAAACAAATAACCCAATCCACAAATGGGTGAAAAACCTCAATAGACATTTCTCCAAAGAAGACATACAGATGGCCAACAAACACATGAAAAGATGTTCAACATCACTAATTATCAGAGAAATGCAAGTCAAAGCCACAATGAGGTATCACCTCACACCAGTCAGAATGGCCATCATCACAAAGTCTGGAAACAACAAATGTTGGAGAGGGTGTGGAGAAAAGGGAACTCTCCTGCACTATTGGTGGGAATGTAAATTGGTACAGCCACTATGGAAAACAGTTTGGAGGTTCCTTAAAAAACTAAAAATAGAACTACCATATGATCCAGTAATCCCACTACTGGACATATACCCAGAGAAAACCATAATCCCAAAAGAAACATGTACCATCATGTTTATTGCAGCACTATTTACGATAGCCAGGACATGGAAGCAACCTAAATGCCCATCAACAGATGAATGGATAAAGAAGATGTGGCATATATATACAATGGAATATTACTCAGCTATAAAAAGGAATGAGATGGAGCTATATGTAATGAGGTGGATAGACCTAGAGTCTGTCATACAGAGTGAAGTAAGTCAGAAAGAGAAAAACAAATATTGTATGCTAACTCATATATACGGAATCTAAAAATGGTACTGATGAACTCAGTGACAAGACAAGAATAAGGATGCAGATGCAGAGAATGGACTGGAGAACTCGAGGTTTGGGGGGGCGGGGGGTGAAGGAGAAGCTGAGACGAAGTGAGAGAGTAGCACAGACATATATATACTACCATCTGTAAAATAGATAGCCAGTGGGAAGTTGCTGTATAACAAAGGGAGTTCAACTTGATGATGGATGATGTCTTAGAGGACTGGGACGGGAAGAGGGGGGGAGTCGAGGGAGGGAGGGGATATGGGGATATGTGTATAAATACAGATGATTGACCTTGGTGTACCTCAAAAACTGGTACAAGAGTGTAAATTGATTATATTCTAATTAAAAAAAATAGATGTTCCATTTTTCTGATTTATATTAGAATTAGTTTTACAGTGTTGATTCTTATTTTGGGTGATAAAATTGAATAAATGTTTTTAAGGACTTGAATTTTTGGGGAACACTGTATAACAGATAAACAGATCTACTACAGATTTGAACTCTGGAGCCCCATGTCATATAGGAACTTTTTGCTTTCATACTACCATATTTTTTTCTCCTAGGATTTCTTAATTTTCTATCTCAGAGTCTGCTGCATCTGTATCTTATTCTAAATGGGAAGGGAAAGGTCAAAAGTAGGGATATTTAGAAAAATTTTGGACAGGAATATTTCATTTGACATGTATTTAATGCCTGCATAACAAGCATATAGCAAGATTGAAATACAATAATATCTCCTCAAACATGAGATCCTAATATGAAAATTTGAGATCAGATGAAGTAACTTTGTAGCTCATTTTGGTAACTTAAAGATTTTAAATTTCATTGTATGTGAATTGTGACTAATAATTTTGGAGATCCTTAGAAAAAAGGCAACTGGGAGTTGGGATATTAAAAAAGGAAGTAAAGCTAGTGGTAGAAAGGGAACAGAAATTTTTATAACAACTGGGAAAGATACTGAAAGATAAGTGAAAGAAAAACTGGGCCTTAGAAAGTTCCCCATAGCTTCCAGGAGGAAGGGAGACTACTTGGTTGAGACCTTAGTATGCTAAGCACCTGGGAACCTGGAGAGATCAGGAGGCTGGCAGTGGGGAGATGGGAGTCAATTCTGAGTTATAAAATTGAAAAGACCATGGTCATTTAGATATAGTGACAGACAAAGAAAAAAGATGCTTTGAAATATTTGTGTTATCTGCAATGAAGCTTAATTTATAAGCATGTTATTAATACTGGAGAAGAGAGCTGGCGGGAGAGAAAGATTCTGAAGACTTATAGCATGCAAGTGTATAATACCTATTTATTGCTAATTTTGATGTATAAAATGCATGGTTAACATCTTTATTTAGTATGCTGTTTTCATAATTTTGTTTTACAAACGTAGGCTTCTCACAGATTTAGCTATGACATTGTTTTTCCCAACCCTTTTCCTCTCCTATGGCTTTAATTTATTGACTGTGAATTATGCCACAGGAATTTTTCTGGACTCGAACTCCTGTGGTTTGGGAGAAACTATTATATGTTTCAAGAAAAATTGGGACAAGTTTGTATAAAAGGATTTAAAAGAGTAAAGCTGGAGATACCAAAAGCAATTTTTACTGATTTTCAGTAGCCATAAAATAATGCAATTTAAAATGAACATGTCTTACCTTCTCACCTGTATTCTCCAGCTTTTCCAGGTCATCAGCTGGCTGGCTTGACACCTAAAATGACTGAAGTGTTACTGTGTTAATGTCACCACTTATCACATATTTATATACTTGGTCTTTAATGGAAGTGCTCAATGCCACACCCTCGATAAGTGACCAATGGTGAAAAAATCACAACCCCCAAAGTAGGACAGGGTAGGGGAACTCTAAGAAAGAACAGCCTTTGAGGTATCTCTCAAACACCATACCCTATCAGCGTCTCTTTACTGATCTTCAAAGAGCTGACCCTGGCTTATGGAACATTCTACTTATATGTAACACCATTTTAATTGCATCATTTACAGGCAAACACAGCTGTTTGTACAATAAAGTTTTTCATCACAGAAAATAAAATAAAATAAAATGGACATGTCTAACCTACCAGGGAACTTTCAAAATGAGAATTTCTACCTATATAGACAATCTCTCCCCTCCCCAAATCCAAGTTTTATCATCTTAAAAGCTGAGGTTCTCTGCTAAGAGCCTAGAGTAACCTTCTTTAAGTTCTAGAATATAAAGGTGAAGATAGATATACCTTTATGTAACCCTGGGTCCCAGGATTCACCAGCCCTTGAATGTAACTGATCTCGTATTAATGGCCAGTTCCACAGCTCTGAGTCACATCTCCAAATCTCTTCAAATAGCACTGAGAGATCCCTCAGGGGATAATGTCCTCAGATACAAGTATGCTGATATTTTCTGCTTTGGTCTCCTCACCCAGAAGCTCTGGCGCAGCTGCTGTTGTTAAGGGCACATCTTTCCATGTGGCCAGCACTGCCTATACTCTCTTTCCTTTACATGTGCTCAGCTTTCAGCTTAAATGCTGCATACACAGAGATGGCTTCCCTGTCCCTTCCGCATGACTGCGTGAGGGTTCTATATTCTGTGCCCTCATGGCTCTTTGTACTTCTTCCTTGCAGACTTGCATACTTCTAATTATTTAAGTGATTTCTGTCTTTCTTCAATTTTAAGACATGCCATGCCACAACATTTTTAACATTTAAAAATTTTGATGTTTCTTATAATTGAAAAAAATCATTT
This sequence comes from Hippopotamus amphibius kiboko, assembly GCF_030028045.1. NCBI lineage: Eukaryota > Metazoa > Chordata > Mammalia > Artiodactyla > Hippopotamidae > Hippopotamus > Hippopotamus amphibius. The sequence goes on along the minus strand of NC_080193.1, from coordinate 119,163,293 downwards.
TAGGTGATATATATCATATATATATTTTAATCTTGGAGAAGTTATTGAAACAATGGTGTATCTTACAAATTGAGGGCGTTTTGCAACTTGCTTGGAATCTTTTTTGGGAATGTGATTGGATATAAATTTATTAATAACTCATTCTTTTAGGTTCAGCCTTATTTGGCATTAAGAATCCAGGGAATTTCTTCATCAAATTATGAATTATTTCATTTATAAAAAGTACTGTACAAGAAAAAAAAGAAAAAAAGTACTGCACAGTGTTAAGGTACAAATGTCACAGTCACATCTGGCTCTTGTCTTACTCATGCTATCTGAGATAATATGGTATATATATAATTCATATATGGTATAGTATAGTATTATATATATGTATGTAATTGATTTTTTCAATTATAAGAGATCACAAATTTTAAAATGTTAAAAAATGTTGTAGTGGGCATGTCTTAAAATTGAAGAAATACAGAGACATTTAAATAATTAGAGTATACATATAGATTGTAAATATATATATGTTTATATATATATATATTTTTTTTTTCCTTTTCTTCCCTTCTGTGTTCTAAACTATAAGGGAACTGGAGAAAACTCTTGTTCATCCCTCTCCAGTGACTAGCCTAGCACCCTGCACGTAGCAGGGCCCCAATAAATATTGGACTGATTGGACCTTTGTCTTGCTCACTCCTCTTTTGATCCAAATGACGCTCAGGTAGAAAATGAGTTACTTATGGACAGGGACCATTGATTTATTCAACAAATATTCATTTTGTGACACTAATCACTGTGTGAGATGCTGGCATATGTATACATATATATATATATATATATATATATATATACACACACACACACATACTATATATGTATATAGTGCTGGATCATATATAGTGATGGCAGGAGTCCCTGTGACAAGTTCCTGCCATAATTAAGTGGAACAAATAATTACATTATGCAGCAAGTTCTTGAATAGAGGCAAATATGAAAGTAGCTGGAGGAGTGTGACTGACTTCCTGGAGGAGAACAGGAGAGCTTCACAAGTGGGTAGCTTGGAGCTGTACCTAAATGAATGAGTAATTATTTAATAAATTCATATCCAACACATTTCCAAAAGCAAATTGCAAAATACATACAGAATAAGCAATAAAAAAAATCAGTACAATTAGAAATTAAAGTTCAAATAATAAGATGGAGCCAGAGGGAGACTCTGAAGGCAAAACTATTTGCCATAAGGTCCTACACAGTTGCCCATTTTATGTGATTACATATTGTTTTATAATTCTCACACACACACACACACACACACATATAAACTGGGAATTCAGGGAATGGTGGAATGGTAAGACAATCTATTTTCAATAATCAATCCAGTGGTTATACACAAAATGGATTGAGAGTTGGGAGAGAGAGCAAGACTAGGTGTAGAGAAACCAAGAAAACCAATTAGGAAGCCCTTGGGATAGGTCAGTTATGGGCAGCGAGGATCTGAACTAGGGCAGTGGCAATGGTGGTATACAGTTATGGAATAGATTTTGATTCGAGGAAATCAGGGCTGCTTTCATTTGTGTTTTGCTTTTCCCATCAATGGCCATAATTTTTTGTTGTTGTTCAACAGATATTCCTAGGGGGACCACAGATCTGATATCCTAATAACTTATGCATTATATTTTGAGCTATAGGCTCAAGGACAGTTATTATATATCAGTCACAACTGAGTATGGTATGTTGTGTTCATCTGGTGACACTGCTTAGGAGAGGTGAAATTTCTCAAGGTTGTGGCAACTCTGATTTCTCCCAGAAGATCATGGATCTGCGTTTGATCCCTGGAAAACAGATGAATAGTTTCACTTAGTTTATGAGAGGTGTGCACACCTTCAGTTTCTAATTGCTGAGAAGCTGTGGCTTGGTGATCTTGAAATTTGCAGTTATAATTTACTTTTAATAACTTGTTCTGACCTAAGCAGACACCTCTCAAGAGAAAGGAAAATGTAGATACTGACCATCAGGAGAGCATAACAAACAACATAATGTGATTTGAGATCAGGAGATTTGCCACAAAAGTTGGTTAATGCATCTTAAGGTGGGACAGGCCTAAAAGGAATCGGGTGAAAGTCCAAGATAGTACCTTTAAAGGGTGATTTTTCTTATCATCCACCCTTTTCCTCAGCATTCTGCCTTTATTCCACCTTACTCTGACACTTCCCTTTATAAATGTGGGTGTGTCTGTAATGAATTTAAATTGTGAAAAAGTTACATGAGTTTAAAGTATTAATGACTAGTTAGGCCATTATTTTGAAGCAGCCAAAAAAAAAAAAAAAAAAAGATCATTATGAAAGAAAAATAGGATCATACAGGAATTTTATGACAAAAGTGCCTCTGTTTAATGATTTGTAAAAGAAGTAGGAAGCATTTTTGGAGAAAACTGCTAATTATTTTGGTTTTCCATAATGAAAACCTGTGATGTTGTTTAAATGTCTCTGTTCATTAGTTTACTCTGTTGCACTGGTACATTTGTTTGCTTTGTGTATTTTCTCACTTTTCTGTATCAGAGGGATCATCATCATCTATGAGTTTATGAAGTTTTTTGGAAATGATGGCAATAATCTCTTGACCATGAGAATTGATGACTTTTAAAACTGTGTTACTTCAAGATGAGAAGGACTATTCCAGTCATCCTTTTGGTCTGGTATGTCATTTATTATCATGTATCTTGGAAGATGGTTCTTTGTTCTGCTTTGTCAGAAACATCCACAAATCAAATAACTATTGATATACACTTGGTGACTTATGTCTAGAAATAAATTTAAAGGTTACTAAAGAAATTAACCTTGGTAGCAATTGTTTTTGCCATGCTAATGGCTCTTAAGGAATGATTTAATTGTACATGTCTGTGGAAGGCTTCTCAATGACACTGCTATTCAAATAAGAAAAGGAACAAGGTTCTAAGGTCAAACACCAGAAAGAGCATGTTCTGTCACACTCAGAGTTCAAGAATTTTTGGAGTCCAGATTTTTCCTGAATTTGATCGGAATAGGGATTATGAATTTATAGACCTTCTTTTTTCCTCCCCTGCCTGCTGTCTGCTTTGCCTTTGCTTGTGCTAACTTATTGCCTCTTGTTTTCTCCTCACAAGCCTTTTAGTGTGTGGTACAGTTATGCAGGAGAGTTTACAGCTAGGTTTATAAACACTTCCTACCTGAGTCACTGCTGCAGATTTAGGTGTACTGATTGATCTTCTACCTAGAGTTCAAGGCCTCTCTACCTGTCCAACAAGTTCTGTCTGCCCTCCTTGGCCGTCTTCTCATGCCTCACCCAAGTGAAAGTCAGATGTGATTCAGCAGACAGTGCACAGTGTCGCAGTGGGCAGACCCAGATCTGCCTTGGAAGGTATACCAGCCAGGTACTCCTGCGACCCCAGGTGTCTGACTTGTTTCTTAGCTTACTAAGCCACACTGACTCTTTGGTTTTTATTCTAGAATTTATGGACAAAGAAAAGTCCTCCTGCTCATCAGGTCCTTTCAAAAATGGCAATAAAATATTAGCAATCAGGGGAAAATAAAATTAGATAGTAAATTTAGATAGTAAATTTCTCTGAAATTGGCTAGGTAAAATAGAGATGGAATACTGAGTACCTATTTTGTGCTGTGTTCTGTTGTTTTTCATAGAAGTCTTGTTGGAGAAATTCTTTTATGTCTGTTGTCTGTCTTTTCACTTTGCCACGCTCTCTGTTAGACTGCTCACCTCTCATCTTTGCTAGGCTGCTTGCTATTTTACACATTTGTCATCATCCCAGTTTAGACTGTCTCCAGGAGGCCTTGAGATTTCTGTAGGTATGATGGCAATGTAACTGGTAAGGAAAGAGGGGGAATGACTGCAAGTCATGATTGAGAAAATGCACAGAAAAAGACTTTAAGTAGTAATTATATTTCTTGGATGAGGCCATTTCTCCCTCTGCCTAGGAAGGCATTTATTTTCCCTCTTCTCATTACATATTTACATAGTTACTACGGATGGCTAATGTGACATTTTCCAATTTTGAAACACATAAAATTGTATTCTAACAGGAGAAGAAAATTTCCTTTTACAGATTTCAGAACACCAGTGGTACTTCCAAGATATTTTATAAAAGACATCTCTATCTAGTTCTCACTGACGTACTGTTCAACAGTCTGCACCATTTCTCAGATCTGCATTTCCCGGTTGGCCTCATTCTTGCACACACACCTCTGTGTAGTGAGAAACAGAGCCCCTGCAGCTATATGGGTACATGGTCCTTAAGTTAATGATCTTAGAGGAAGCGTGAGAGCCTTTACAGAAAGCTTTCACAAAATTTCTAGGGGCATTTTTGGTTGTCCTGCCTTGGGGCATGTGCTCCTTCCTGGGGCTGGGCCAGCCTGACTTGAATCATATAAACTAAAGATTACTGTAGGGAAAGTGATTCCCCAAAGGATGAGCATACTAGGCAGATAGACAAAGGTCTATTTCAGTAAATATGATAAAAATTAGATAACTGGATGAAGTTGTTAAGAAGTAAATGATGTAGGAAGAACTTAAATCTGACTTAGCAGCTGATGTGAGGGTGATCTTGTCCTGGGTTGTTTTCTGTCCCACTGTAGTGAAGACTCTTAATGGGCTCACAGTTTTATAGGATTCCAACTGGGAACATTTCTTTTATCTGATATGGAGTATAAAATTAGCATTTCCATCTATTTTTACTGAGTAGTTTTTTTCCTCTAAGGCAGGGATCTTCAGTATAGAAAAGTAAGACTAACACTTTCAAATTTAGATAACACAGAATTATTAATTTTGTTTGATCTCTGTAGGCTAGAAAAACAGATTGATACAAAATGAGAAAATGTGTCTTAATTTTTAATAGTGAATGAGCATAGCCTTCATCAGCACTATAAAGGCAGCTAATTAATAGCTACTTAATAGTTACGTATATTTATAAATGTTTCACTAAGTGTTTTAAAAAGTTCCACTAGAATGTAACCATCTTTGTGGAGTCAGACAACTCAATACCTTCATGCACCCATATGCTCACACTCACTCACAAGGCTCAGGGTGACTGCTTTCCTGGAAAGCAATAGAAAAGAAATAGTGTTCTTAGTTCTGTGGGAGGAAGATTACTGGGATAGGAGGGTGAGGTTGTAGTGACCGAGCTGCTCTGGGAGAGTCTTGGGGTGGGAGAGAGACAGTTGAACTTTTCCACCCTTCAACAATGTCTCTATAACTCCTAGGAGTCACAAACATACAATTTGGGTAACACTGAAATAAAAATTGATAATGGGATTCAAATCACTTCATAGCATTACTCACAACTAATTCCTTGAGATACTCATCTGTGGTTTTCATTTGTGTGTATGTACGGCGATATTAGTAATATTTGACTATTGATGTAACATAGGCACCCAACCTGCACTGCCAGTCAGAGCAGACTCCAGCTGTAAACATCTGGAACACCTTGTAGGTATGTTTCAGCTGGATATCATCCCTGTATACCTATATGCAAAGTTATGAATAATTACTATTAATAAATATTTTTATCTGTCAAAATACATACTCTATTTCTGTTTTAGTTTATTTCATTTATATCAAAGTTATCTCTGGTAAAAAGTTTTACTGGGAATTTTATAGTTTCCTAGCTATTGAAAACATACATATCGAAAAGATATATCAGGACAGAATGAAGGAAGCTTGTCAGGACAAGACCGCAGAGCTACTCAGTTGCGAACGTGCACTGTTCTTCAAGGAAAGGGAAGAATGATACACAGGCGATGCAGAGAGCATCTGGGCTGCCACTCTGACCACAGGCCCAGGGGGCAAGTCCTTTTCCTGCTCCTTTCAGAGAGCAGGGCCACTGCAGAGAGTGGTGTGGGGTCATGCTCCATCCCAGTGGACGTGGAAGGTTCACAGCTGGAGAAGAATCTTACCTCAGGATGAATCGTACCTCGAGTCTCACCCGAAAGTGATTTAGATGATATTTAGATGACACTTTGGACTTTAGAGTTGATGCTGGAATAAGAAAGAAGGTCTCCAGCTGATAGATAAACTGGGGGCAAACGGATAATTAACAGACTGGGACCTCAATTACTGGGAGGGCTGACATCAGCTATGACTGTTTTGAAATAATGTGAAGGAAAAAGAATGCAAGACCTTCACCATCAGGACTTCCCTGGTGGCACCGTGGTTAGGAATCTGCCTGCCAGTGCAGGGGACACAGGTTCGAGCCCTGGTCCAGGAAGATCCCACATGCCACGGAGCAAATAAGCAACTAAGCCCATGTGCCACAACTACTGAGCCTGTGTGCCACAACTACTGAGCCCATGTGCCGCAACTACTGAAGCCTGTGTGCCCGTGTGCCTCTGTGCTCCACAACAAGAGAATCCACTGCAATGAGAAGCCTGTGCACCACAATGAAGAGTAGCCCCCACTTGCCACAACTAGAGAAAGCCTTGTGCAGCAACGAAGACCCAACACAGCAAAAAAATAAAAAATAAATAATAAATAAGTTGGTACAGCCACTATGGAAAACAATTTGGAGGTTCCTTAAAAAACTACAAATAGAACTACCATATGATTCAGTAATCCCACTACTGGGCATATACCCAGAGAAAACCATAATCCCAAAAGAAACATGTACCATCATGTTTATTGCAGCACTATTTACAATAGCCAGGACATGGAAGCAACCTAAATGCCCATCAACAAATGAATGGATAAAGAAGATGTGGCATATACATACAATGGAATATTACTCAGCTATAAAAAGGGATGAGATGGAGCTATATGTAATGAGGTGGATAGACCTAGAGTCTGTCATACAGAGTGAAGTAAGTCAGAAAGAGAAAGACAAATATCGTATGCTAACTCACATATACGGAATCTAAAAATGGTACTGATGAACTCAGTGACAAGAACAAGGACGCAGATGCAGAGAATGGACTGGAGAACTCGAGGTTTGGGAGAGGGCGGGGGGTGAAGGGGAAGCTAAAAAAAATAAAAATAAAAAATAAATAATAAATAAATCTAAAAAAAAAAAACCTTTCACCATCTGGATCCTTATCACATACCCTGGACTGCAAGCCCCACGTATAAAATCTTCCCCGACTTCCAAGGGGAGGGGGCACAGTTCTTGAGGCACTAGCCTGCTGTGTCTTCCCTTCTGCCTGGCAGAAAAATAAAGCCATCTCTCTCTTCCTCCAAAAAAAAAAAGAAAACATACATATCTAATTTGTCATTAGATATTCTACCTAAAGACTGTATCTTCATGGAACATTAATTATCTAATTAACTAGCTAATGGTTAACATTAAGTCCACAAATATTTCTAGGCTTCTACTGTGAGCCAAGCAATGTGTTGGTCTCTGGGTACACAACAAAAAGGATAAGGTTGCTACCCTGTGGAGCTTATAGCTTCACTGGGGAGATGGATAACAAGACAATTCCAAAGCAGAGTAATGCATTTTGGCTTGAAGAAGTTCAGGGAGCTATGAAAGCGGTGAGGGATTGCCATATAACACACACCTGGGATCTAGGAAGACTTCCTGGGAGAGTGAGAGCTAAACTGTGACCAAAGGATGTATCAATAAATGGAAAGGATGGAGAAAAAGAGCAACAGGAAGACAATGGTTCAAGCATGTGTAAAATTCCAGAAATAGAAGTCAAAAGACCTTCAATAACCTGAAAATGGCTTAATTTAGCCTGGTGTTTGCCTCTCTGCCTTTGCTTATGCTGTCTTTTTGACCTGGGTTGCCCTTTCTCTTCTTATTCACAGGGAATGTCTACACATCTTTCGGGATTTGGATCAAATGTTCTATCTCTTATCAAAATTTCATGGCTTCTCCATGTAGAGCTGAGTACTGTATCCAGGGTACAGTTATCTCATATTGGCTATAACTATTTATGCTGCATTTAGCTTGTACATTATTTGAGGGTAGGAGCGTTATCATTCCAATACTGACACCTTGAGTAATACCTATCACAGTATGGGTGTTAGGGTTTTTTTTTTATGTCTGCTTATATTCATTACCCATTTTTCTTATATTTTACTTTATTTTTTTGCTGCGTTGGGTCTTTGTTGCTGCACATGGGCTTTCTCTAGTTGTGGTGAGCAGGGGCTACTCTTCACTGCAGTGTGTGGGCTTCACTTGTTGCTGAGCATGGACTCTAGGCGTGTGGGCTTTAGTAGTTGCAGTGCTCGGGCTCAGTAGTTGTGGCCCACAGGCTCTAGAGCATAGGCTCAGTAGTTGTGGCACACGGGCTTAGTTGCTGTGAGGCATGTGGGATCTTCCCGGACCAGGGATTGAACCCATGTCCCCTGCATTGGCAGGTGGATTCTTAACCGCTGTACCACCAGGGAAGTCCGGATGTTATGGGTTTGATGTACCTTTCATCCCTCCTTGTTTTTGAATTTTGCTGTGTATACATAACACTTGTTACACAGATGTGAACAGTATTGTTTTTATTACTCTCTTCCAAAATCTTAATAAACTACATTGGGGAACAAGTCTTGGATCAGGAAGTTTATGAGGGAATTCCTACTTCCTACCCACTGAATTGGAAATAAGTTTTATAGTACATACCTGGCCTCACTTTATCATCCAGTTACAGGCAACTAGTCAATAAACCACACGGTTGGACACAGGTAGTGGAAAAAAGCCCATAACACATGATAGGAAGTGAGGGGCCAACTTCCTGCCTTTAGGCATGTAGCCCTGCCCAGGAGTAAAAGGTGAATGTAAGGAATGTCAATCGGTGTCAATAAATGCCCAGCTCTGACCAATCCCGTTAGCCATCCCTCTTTCACATGCTAAAAGGCTATTCACAAACAAATTTTCTCAGCATATGGAACTATGTATACATTTGGTAACTGAAAATCTACAAGTTCCATTTAAGCAAAGGTTGGATGACTATCTGACTGGAATATTGTGTACTGTTAGATGGATGATTGGACCTGATGATTTAAAAGTGCCATTGAACCCTGGGAATCTACGTTCCTTTATCTTTTATATTCATTTCACTTGAAATTATTCTACATCCTTGGGACTTGGTAGGTCTGGACTAGGGAGTATTCCAGTTAATGGAGAGGGACTGGGCCTATGAGGAAATTCTATTGCTCTTAGGTTTATTTTTCTTTCACTCAATATTTGGCTTTGCTGTGAGATGGGCACAGATTGGTTGCAAATTGTAACCAAACACTGTAGGCAAAATGTACATGCATGAATACCAACGAAACTTTTGCTTAATTAGAATCTGTAGGCCTTTGGTGTATTGGCTATGGTCTGGTGACCACCAAAGCTATAGGATTGAAGCTTTAGTTAATTTCTTTATGAAGTATGATCTCTATAAACTATAGCTGTCAGATAATGCCTATCATGATTTCGGAGGGTAATCATTTGCCTGAAAAATACAGAGAAGTATGTTAATTCTTAAAATATAGCATGTTTTATGAAGATTGGGAATAAATGATCTCATTGATTGGTGTGTACTTAGCAAACAATTTCAGGTATAGTAGGATTTGAATACTGTAGGAAGAAGTGCTGAGTCTCTTGCCTTGAAGCTCTATAGCAAGCACACATTTCTTCTTGCTTATGTCCGTGTTTATTTATAACACTTTAATTTAGGATGAATTGATGGGTACTAAGAGAAATCATGGTGGGGTGGTGGTACAGGAGCCCAATCCGACCTTTGGTATTTGACTTTGTTTTCCACTGAGAAGAATTGTTTTCAGTCCTTACGTTTCAAAGTTGATTTTAATTTTATTTATTAGAGCAACAGTTGATATTTTTCCGGTACCATTAATTCAGTAGCCCATGGAAGACTTTTAGATTTGTTGGTCCTATTACTGTAAATAGAACGATACAGAGCACAATGAAAAGGCTAAAAACATATAATACATTGTGGCTTAAACCTGTAATAACAGTATGTTATAGGAAATATGTAAAGCATTATATATATTTTAACATTAGGTTAACAAATACTTTGTTTCAGAGGAATTTCTAGTCAGGAAATTGAAATTTAGCAATTTTAAGGCAATAGAACTAAAGAGACCCACACATTCACTGTTGGATAATTATGTAACCTTGTAGAGTTTCAGGCTCTTGCTGCCTACTTTTTGAGAAATGGAAAACTCTCTGGCTCCTTATCTTTTGTTGCATGTTGTCCCGCATGGCTTTATTTAAGTATTTTTCTGAATGACTGTATTGAAACTGTTTCAGCAAAGTTGCCAGGTAACAACTTTTCACAGATTGATGATAATCCACGAAGAAACATTCTTTAGTGCACTTATCTGTGTTCCACTCTTTCATTTGTGTGATTACGAGAATATTTTTCTGTTGTGAAGTAGAACACACACATGGACAAGTGCAAAACACAGCAAAGCGTAGTATAAGAAATTGTTACAAAGCAGACATCTCTGTAACATATTCTAGGTTAAAAATTAGAATATCAACCGCTTTCAAGAAGCCACTCCTCCCAGATAATTCCTCTGCTTAGCGAGAGGGTACCACTATACTGACTTTTGTGATCAAAATGCTGTTGCGTTTCTTTCTTATTTAACCACCTATGCATGAATTCCTTAACAATATAGTTTTTGAAATTTATATAAATGGGACTATACTGCAAGTAATGTTTTTTTGCCTCGTTCTTTTGTTCAGTATCATGTTTAAGATTCCTTGATCTTTTACTTCATTTTGAGAAATGTTGTTTTCCGTGTGAAATAATGGTCGGGATTGTTTGGGATTTAGTCTTATGTGTGATTAGCAGGTATTTGTCTCACTTCTTCTCTTTTCTTCCCAAGTTTTGTTCCTCCAGTTGATTGTTTTAATGCACAATTACAGATAGATTCTCATTTACTTGCTACGATCCTGTTTCATTTGTAGAAGATTTTTGATTGCTGTTTTCTCTACCTCTTGGATTATCATATAAATTTATAGAGCGCAAAGATTTTGAACAGAAGGGAAAGCAATAGATGTTGCCCTTTAGAATGATTGAATAAACTTACTAGAGAAGCGTATGGTATGAAGTATGGCATGAAAGGAGCTGACTGATAACAACATGATTTCAAGGAAAAGGGTGTCTGTTTACGGTTTTAAGAAAAGAATCAAAGGAAGAAAAACAGTTGGCATCTTCATAGATAGTAACCTTTTGGCTTTGATGCTTGGAAAATTCAGCATTCTGACAAAACAATTGCAAACTTAGGACAGTGCTAGAGAAACAGGTAATTTTGATTGAAGGATTTTTCTACCTAGAATTCTTTCAGATATGAAATGTGATTATATTTGGAGCCTAAATACGTATGTTATGGAAAAAGATAAAAATAAGAGCAGGTTTTTATTTTTTCTTTTTAACTAGGACAATCCTACTGTTGATAGCAACTTGATTCCACAAATATTTCACCCCAGAAATATTTCATCCCACGTGTTTCAAGATGTTTTCTGGGAAGTCCCAGCATAAATATTTGGCCAACACTTTGTTCAGTGAAGTCAACGATAAAAGTGATATTGGAAATTCACTGGGAGAATTAAGGGCAAAATGAAACATGAGCTTCCATGAAAACAAGGTCATTGTTAATTAAATTCCAATTTCCTCTCTATTCTCTAATCGTATGTATGGAACTACCACTCACCCAGCCCCTTAAGTGAGAAATAAGGAATGATCCTAGAATCACCTTCTTTAGCTTACATGCTATCAACTATCAAATTCTGTTGCTTCTTTCTCTTAAACATTTCTTTATTAGCATACCTCCCTTTTCCCCCTCATTGCCACTACCTCAGTTTATGGAAGCATTTCTCATCTACTTAATTGGAAATTATTATTATTTTTTTGCCTCTCTTTTAAAAGATTCTTTTTCCTAGGCATTTCCAGAGGGAAAATTCTGAAACTCATCTTAGGTTGTCACTTTTTTGTTTAAAATCAATGTTTCTTGTTTAAATTCGCTCTTCACCTTTGGAATGAAGTCCAATTTTGATCTCCTCCACTGTATAAACAAGACTCATCCCTTGTCACTTCTCCACATACACCTAAGGGTCAGCTGTCTCAAAGGACACACACCGTGGTCTTCCTTGCCTTAGTGCCATCATACATCCCTTTAATTAAAACATCCTCATTTTCTTTTTCAGTTGGCTCATTCTCACTTATTTAAGATAGAAATCAAGCAACTTCAGGTGATCTTCCGTTAACTACTCAGATGGACTTCGGAGAGCCCCCTTTACATTTTACATTTCCTGTACTTATATAATTATAGGGCCTTTATAACATTATTGACATTATATGTTCCTGTATGCCTGTCTCTGCCACTTGTCTGTGAGCTTCTTGAGGTCGGCTTCTATTCCCAGTGGTAGGATTCTATATGAGGTATAGCAGGTACTCAGTATACACATGCAGGAGTGTGGTAAGTGCATGGAAGCAGAAGCATCCCCAAAGCATGAGCAAGAGACCTTTTCAGCGAGATGCTGGGTGCCCCGAGCCTTTTGGCAGATCAGCCTTACCTCTTATTATCCCAATTCACAGAAACTTAACTAGTTGTTTTATTTTTTTTCTTTCTTTCACTATAGGTTTTTCCTTTCTTGGTTTTACTTGATTTACCTAAGCAGATCCCCTGCTCAGGCAGTTATAATTGAAATTGTTGTTGAAATTCTTAAAGCATTTAGAAATGAACCATGTTTACACGTAACATACTCAAGTATTGTAACACATTCACATATGATCTTATTTTTATTGCAGAAAATATTTTACCATTATCATATAATATCACTATCACTTATACTGTGACTTCATCATCTCGAATCCATTTCTAGAGCTATACAATATTTTAAGATCATTTCATATTTTTCAGTGCTGGGGTATTATGTAGAATTAAACTTGTGCTTTTATTTATAAGAGTCAGAAAACACTCTTTAGAAATTGATATTAGGAATTTTTTACAAAGAGATCTTCCCTTTCATAGCCATATAAATGTTTCCCTTTTACTTTCTTGATATTTTGCTGGAATGTCTCTTTTGTTGCTTTTTCTTTTTCTGATTCAGAAAAGAAGTATCTTCTCTAAAAACTAAAAAAAAAAAATCTTTGAAAACTCTATTATAAGCCAAATTTAGATTTGTTTGGTTTTTCTAATCAGCTTTTACTAAAATTATTAGTAGTAAGCAAAAATTCATTCAAAATACTGTGGAGAGCTCAAATTCAAATTGTGTTTATATTCTGTCAAAGACCATGATCTGTTCTTTGAGAATCTGCTGTTGTTTTGCTTAACTATTCTAGTACCTTTTGCATCTTGCCTAAATTAAATTGTTTTAATAACATTAGATGGCATTGCTGTCAGACTGTTGTGAGGTTAAATATGCATGTGCTTATAGAAACTAACAAACATTGTAAAGCAACTATACTCCAATAAAAATTCTTTAAAAAAACACATGAGCTTCAGCAATGTTTCCTCTTTGATAATATCAAGAAAACATTATTTATAGTCTCTGAAATACTTGCAAAAGTATTATTACTACAAGCACAATTGTGACCATGTCTTCTTGGAATAAATCCAAATGATGTGCTGTACATGACCAATGGAATACTCCTGGATTTTTGGCCCAAATTCTGGCTTATACACCATTTTCTTTACCAACCATTAGTGTAACTATCCTAGGCTTGCCTTGGATAATATTTTGAATCAATGGCTAAAACGGAAGGCCATTTTTGTTCTTTACCTAAGTTGAAATTTGTACTTTCTATAACAGGTGTAAAACTAAAGAAAAAAATTTCAACTTTGAGGACTGGGTTGTGAGAATAGACCACCCTTTATAAACCATCCTATTATAGTGTAGGCTAGCCTGTAAAGGGCTATATTGTCACTGGAGAATTAAAAAATAACAAAATTGACTAAAAGTTGGTATGCTTTAGATTGTCACCATGGACCGGCAATTCTAATGTTATTGATAAAATTCTTCTCTCAAAAAAATCAGTCTTTTGTTTGTCTAAGTCCTAAAACATTGCTGCATTTACTATTGAACTTTAATAATACATATTCACATTAGTGCATTTTATTATTTATCCTTTAAAAAACATTGTATTTGAGAATTCCTTGGTTGCCCAGTGGTTAGGACTCCATGCTGTCACTGCTGAGGCCTCGGGTTCAATCCCTGGTTGGGGAACTAAAATCCTACAAGCCATGTGGCACAGCCAAAAAATAAATTAAAAACAACAACAACATTGCATTCTACATGGAAGTTAACTTTCAGAACTTACAGTTATACTTTTGGTTACTAACACACATGTGGACTCAGCTATGTGTTTTGAGAGTAAGTTTTGAATAATTTGGAATTGTTCAAGCTGCTTCAAACTCATTCCTTTTTTTTTTAATCCCCGTTACCCTTTCTTCTTTTTCTTTCACTTTCTTAATAAAATTTATTCTTAGAAATAATTCTGAAATTCGTTCAAATTAAAAATAAAACTGATTGATAAAATTTTGTAATATGCTCAGAGATATTGATATTTTATCCAGTTACACCAAAGAATGAATATGTTTTTTAGAATTCACATGTCATTTAGCTGGGTGAATAGAGTAGATATTTATAGGATGGAGCAAGGACCTTCTTGAAGCAACCTTGAACTATAATGTATTTCACTGCTATAATCTATTTACTTTTAAGGATTTTTATGATTATGAGGTTTTTGCTAGCCTTTGTAATTATTTTACTTTTTATTTTATTTTATTATTATTTTTAAATTTTTTTTTGATGTGGACCATTTTTAAAGTCTTTATTGAATTTGTTACAGTATTACTTCTGTTTTATGTTTTTTTTTTGTTTTTTTGGCTCTGAAGCATGTGGGATCTTAGCTCCCCAACCAGGGATCCAACCCACACCCTCTGCATTAGAAGGCAAAGTCTTAACCACTGGACCTCCAGGGATGTCCCTGCCTTTTATTTTTAAAGGCCATTCTGGTTTGAGTTCTAATACTACTGGCATAAGCACAATCCAAAGATATCTTGGGAACCCAAAGCCTGAAATAGTAAGAATATACTTTGGGATTCCCAGTTAAAATGCCTTAATAACTAAAGGTATTTTTTTCTTTAATTAAAAAGGAGGCATTATAGAATGTTATTGAGACATCTAAAGCTCCATAAAGAATGACGTTTATGTACAATATTTCAGAGAAAAATATCACCCCCTTTCTGTAGATGAACTTTTCAAATTATAGAAGTTTTATTAAACCCAAAGTTCATGTGGAGAAAGTGCAAAAGGCATTAGAAAACTGTCCCTTTTAGATTCCTCCTCTGCATCTCAGAGATTTCAATATCACAGACAGTCCTTGAAATGGAATTGGGGATCTGTTTATTTTGCAATTTACAAACAAAGAAATAGAGAACATCAAGAAATTTTTGCTTAGAGTTGACAGATTATTGTATTACATCACTTTTCAATGCCATAACCTACCAGGTGACTATGTTATTCCTGAAATTATGTAAAATGAACAGTCAACAGGAGGATGCTTGAGCTTTTAGATTTAAAATAGAGAAATCACATACATATTTCTTAACTAGGAACATTGTTTTCTCTTTCTGATTCCAGAGAGCAGTCACAAAAACTCATTGTGTTCATTTTGAATAACTGGCCAGTAATGAGAGAAATCAGCCAGAAACTGAAAACTAGATGACAAAGAGAGATCAAGAGCAAATACTTCAGAATAATGACATCTTTGATGAGTCTATTACATTGGTACCTTTTAACTATGGGAAATCTCCGTGGGAACTGATGAATGGTGGGTAATAAGAATTTAAACAAAGAACCTTCAAGAGAGAACCTTTCATGGTAGTTGGAAAGAACTACCGTGGTAGAATAAAAGAAACCAAAGGCTGGTCTCTGTGCCAGGTCAAAATAATAAAGGTCAAAAATAGGATCAAAAGGACAGGCTATGCAGGGTTCTCTGAGAAACTGGGGGAAAGAGAAAAATTCAACAGTGAAGCTATTTGCATTAAAAACTACAAATTATTAAAAAGTTAGTGAAACGTATATCTGAGGCTTTTAAAAATTCAGTAGAAAAGTATATATAAATAGTAAGTATCCTCTTTAATTTTAAGTTTAAAGAACAAATTTGTTTTATAGTGTTTATCACAGACTTACAGTATTTTTCCATGTCAGGTGTTATAAAAGTTTATGCTGAAAACATGTTCTGAAATATTGTTTACTTATTCTAAAATATTAACGAGGAGCCCAAAGTGTAAAATTTTAAGATTGTGATGATGTATTTTAAAAAGTGTCCTAAAACAACATTTAAATGTTAGCAGAGAAAAATTTTTATTGTAGCGGTATACTATTTTAACTCTTGAATTAATGTTACTATAGTAGCAGTGTGTGAACCTGAAAAAGCAATAAATTTTTATTGATTGGTGAGAATGTTTTATATATTAAGAACATTAATCTTTTAGGTGTTATATGTATTACAATATTTTGCCATCAAAAGTTTTTGTAATGAGTACTTGTGAGTTGGATATTTTCTTCAGCGCCAGGGACTCTGCTTAATGATGTTACTACAACAATGAACAGGATCACATCTATTACTTTCATAGTCGGATTCCTTCACTAGCTTCTTTCTTGTGAACCATGCTTAGAAAGTCCTTCCCCATCCCAAGATTTAATAAATATTTATCTATTTTTTCTTCTAGCACTTGTATGATTTCAATTTTTACATTTAAATCTTTGACATGCTGAGAATGTATTTTGGTATATAGACCATTGAACTTTTTTTTTTTTTAGCTCTTTATTGGAATATAATTGCCTTACACTGTTGTGCCAGTTTTTGCTGTACAACAAAGTGAATCAGCTGTCTTTGGACCATTGAACTTTTAAACAACTTTACTAGCCTAACTCCAAATAAAATGTTATATATACATTTATAAGTAAAACATTTCGATATATTTAGAATGTGTAGAATGTTATCTTTTGGTTATTTCTGAATAGCTAATGCTTGCATTTTCTCTCCTCAACCTTCTTTCCTCATTTTGTGATAATAAATTGGTAGGCGGTGTTTGAGAGAACTGGTCAGTAGGAAACTGGTTTGCATGACTCTGAGCTTAGGTGTGCCACAGCTGAAAAAGCCCAGTTAGAAAATACACTTCTCAGTACAGAGCTAGAGCATCTTTAAAAAGCAGACACTCCTGTAAAGTTTAGCTAATGTAAATGGTTTTATTAGACATGACACATGAAGACTAAATTGGATTTCATTCCTCATCTTGATTTAATAATCTCATGTGCGAGTTTATGATGCCCTTTAGTGTGATTAAAGATCTAAATTAAACTTAAGTGTTTATTATTTAATGAGAACATTTTAACAGCTAATGTAGAGCTCTTTGCTGATCTCAGGGTCATACAATTCAATTGTTGCCTTCATAAGCGAATTTTTTTCTTTTAAAAATTAGAAGTGATTGGGCTCTACAGAGTATATAAGCAAATGCACTTTTCTTCATATTATGTAACCTCTCACTAATTTGGTTTAATGGTGGAGAGAGAAGGAAGAAGGCACCAAGTTTGAACTAACTAAAAATCTGAGTTTAGTTAATAGAAATAGGCATCGGAAGACTTAAGACACATCTGATCGACTCCTGACCTTGAACAGGACACAGCTTTTGACTCAGTTTCTGCAGTGTAGGATGGTAATCATACCAGCTTCCTGGACTACCAGTTCTTTGATGAATACACAAGAATGCATATGAAGGTCTTTGCAAACAATAAGATACTGTATGCAACCTCTCTATGATTATTATTAATTTAAATATGGATAATAACCAAAGTGAACAGTATACTTGCCCTGGGTCTGCTTTAAAGAACAGATGACTCACTTATATTGATTAAATGCGTTTGAATACAGTGACTTAGGGTTTTACAAAGTCTGACTATCTAAACAGGCTCAAATTTTCTCCTTTAATTCTAATTATTATAACGTGTTTTTGAACTAAGTCAGCAACTTTATAAGTTTTATATGTGACATCAATGAATATTAGCACATGGCATTTCAGTCATTATGTGCACAGCAGTTAACAAAACTCATTCCTCTCATATATGTATCTGATTTTATTTGGTGTCTTTTTTTCCCATTCATTTTGTTATTGCTGACTAGTTTAAATGTCTCATTTTTCCACTGAATCACTGTCGCATGAAATCCTATATCTACACATGTACTATTCATTAAAATCAGAAAAAAAACAAAAACAAAAACAACAACAAAACCATGCAACTCTGTGCCAGTTTTGAGTACAGATGTATCCTTTGCAACTGGTTTTGTTATGTAGTACCTCTGTAATCTTAGGTAAGCTAGTTAACTGCTTTATGCCTTAGTTTCTTCATCTTAAAAAATGAGTATAGTGACAAAACCTACTGCATTGGATTGTTGAGAGGCCTAAATATGTGTTTAGAACGTAAACTGGGAAAGAGTGTTCAATAATTTTATTCTTTGTTGTTTTATCTTGATTTCTAAAACTATGTTAGAAGTTTGGGAACTTCATAAATTGCTTTCTCTGTGGTCTGTGTAATTTTGAATGCATAACAAAAGAATGTGTTAATCTTTAGATGAAACCAATAGAAAATTCCAACTTCAGTGTACACCCACATAGGTTAAAGTGGTCTTTAATGACTTATAGATTATTGTTAGTCAAGCAAGTAAAGAACTATAATTTCTACTTACTCATTCTCTTGGGGAAAAGCAGATTTATTTTATTAGTTTATTCTTATTCACCCCAGCCACCTCTCCGCTGTTCTGCATCTTAGCCAGTCACCAAGAACAGCATTTGCTAATTCATATTGTGTATGCAGTCAGTTCCTAGGTGTTTGGATGAGGCAAGGATGAGACTGTTCACAGGGGTATGTGTGTGATGCAAAGGAAGAAAAATTGCCCTTGAGCTACAAGCAGTATATGAATTACCTGGACAGACATTACTTATTTCTAAATTGTTTCCTATAATGCCTTGGTAATTTAGAGAAGGAAAAGATGGGTGTGGACTGGACTGGTCAGGAATGTGCTTTCGAAAAACTGGCATTTGAAGTGTGTCTTCACTGAACTACAAACATATGGTGTATTAGTCTCCTAGGGCTGCAGTATCAAAGGACCGTAAATTGGGTGGGTTAAAAAAACAGAAATTTGTTCTCCTGTAGTCCAGGAGGCTGGAAGTCCTATCACCCTGTCAGCAGAGTTGGTTCTTTTATGGGGACTCTGCAGGAGAATCTGTTCCACGCCCCTCTCCTAAACTTAGGAGTGCACCCTAATCCAGTATGACCTTATCTTAATTTGATTATATCTGTAAATAATTTATTCCCAAATATGGCCCCATTCACAAGTATCTTTTTTGGGGGGACACAATTCAGCCAGCAACACACAGAGAGAGGAGAGGAGAATATCCAAGGCCAGAAAGACAGTGTGAGTATAAGGAGCATGTTTTTGAACTTTTCTTGGTTGTTTCTGTTGTTTAGTTGAATCTTCACCCATTTTTATGGTGTCTGAGCCATTAGCAAATCTGATTGCTTCCTTTTAAAGAAAAATACTGAAACTTCATTTTATATTTAAATTTCACCATTTAGTTGTTTTTGTTTGTTTTTTGTTATCACCAGGATATGATTTAGATGAGATTTTATTGTTTTCGAATACTGTAAAATTGTCCTGTAATTCTTATTTGAAAAGAATAATACTAACAACAAAATCAAAACAATCCCATTAGTTTGCACAGTGGTTTGGGGACTAGCATTTTCTCATATTTCAGGACAAAAGTTTCATTAAATTTTCTGATTCGTTCTTCCTATTTCTCTATTAGCAGAGGTTTCTTGATTAAAGCAAAGCAAATAAGCTCTTAAACACTCAAGGAAAAAAAATCTAGTTTGAAGAATTAAGTGACCAAAATTACAGTGAAACTCGTAAGTAATGTGTAGTCAAAATAAAAGTAAGAACACATGAACTCCTTACAATTAGAACTGGAAAATTAATGATGAAAAAGCTTTAATTGGGTGTGTCAGTTATTTCTTATTTCCTAGTTATTGCTTCCTATTTCTAATAGAAAAATGATAGTGCAGAATTGGAGATTGAGTCTCTCTCTATCCAGAGTAGAATTGCAGGATAATTTGTCCACATCTCCTTAGAAGATAGTGTGAACAATTGGAAACACTGAACATGGAAGGAAACAATAATTTAATCAATATATTACTTTATTTAGCCTTTTGTATCACAGATGTTTGTCTCAGGTTATCATATATTTCATGAGCTTCTAAAATCACAGAAATCCATTTTTATTTTCTTTAAGCAGTTTAAGCCTTTCGTATACCACTGAAAATCTTCAATCAATGCATTTAAGGCCATCTATGAATAATAATCTAATTAAGGCGGAAAATGAGCGGTCAGTAAAGGTCAGTGAGACAATTAACTATTCAGTTTTGCTCCTGAAGAAATAATACAATTCTTTGTTATAAAATATGTAGCAAATCATAATAAAAATATTAATCATCATCAAACAGCTAAAGGAAAAATACACTTTTACTCTGATATATCAAAAGTACATCAGTTTGCTAAACAGAATATATCAACCAAAATGAAATACTAATTTTAGAGAAAAACTCGAATATAGATTTCATTTACAAATGAAATCCACTTTATCTATGGAGTGAAAAGATATTGTAACTTTCTGTTCCAAGCAACAAACTAAATTAATGGAAAATATCTGCACTCTGTACTAAGACGAGACATTTTACTGGATGCAGTGGCTTCTAAGCTTCATTTTATCTTACTCCCGTATATCCATAATTTACATGGAAAGCACTTTGAAAAACAATCTGTGAAGAATGAGCTTCTCAGATGACTGTCTTGTCTCCCTGTGAAAAGGTAATCATCCATAGCAGAACCACTTCTATCTACAAAGCAGTCATTAGAGCTGGAAGGTCTTAAGCCAAGGGCAAGCAGATTTTTTTTTTTTTTAATATCAACCTTCTAAGTTATCATCGCTTTTGATTAATATGATATGTGCGCATGGAAAAAAATTTGTGGGCATATTTAGATAGACAGTGACCTAAACCCTATTATGGTTTGTCTTTCCTACATAAAACCAGAGATTGACTTAGAGGCATGCAATTGATGCATCTGCAAGCCTGGGTTATATCAGAAGGTCTCCAGAAATGAGAAATCCTTCAGCATGGTCACCAATCCTTCACAGTCTTTTAAATATGGGTACAAGTTATCTAAACTTTTGTGCTGCTGTTGAATTTTTCAGGTTTCAGACAACAGAAAGGTACATGAAATGAAGCCTATTTTCGTTAAAAAAATAAATGACCTCAAGGACTGCCCCTCACCTGAAGCTTTGCTACTGTGAGAAATTTCTTAAAACAGACAAACAGTAGCTAATAATTTGAATCTTGGAATGTAGCTGTTAATACTAACTTAAAAAATATTATTGAAATGATATTAGGGCTGTGTGTGTGAGAAAGAAAGAGACAGAGACAGAAAGACACACACACAGAGGGAGGAGGTGGGGGGAGGGAGAGCTGTGATAAAATGTTGGGATATTGCACAAAATCTTGACAAACACACTGATGTCTCACCCCGACGCCTACCCCATCCCCCTCCTGCCAAGATACACTGTAGTATAGAGTATCTTGATAGGCCTTTTACCTTTTGCCTGGGGTCTGATTTTGCTATTACTTATTTTTTTTATACCTTTACTTATTCCCTAAATCACTCTGCTGTGTCCTCCATTATCTTCTGTTTTCTTGTTTTCAAGTCGTCATTTACTATTTGTGCCCGTGTTTAACATTCACTATAGCATCTTAAACTAGTAAAGCACTAAATAAATCTGGCAAACAGCCCTTTGATCCATGCAAGAAAATAATACTGAAGGATTCTGGATTATACTTTCCTCTCTAAAGTTGAATTTCTGAATTCTAGGCATATAAAATATTACATGAACATAAAATTATTATTCATGTGCTATACTCCTTATATTCTGTATTTAACAGGCGAATTATTGCCAGTGATTGTGTTTGTTGTAGACAAAGTTCTTTGCTCACTAATTTTATAAAACGAGATTAGAATGCACTTATTATTTGCTAGAATTATTATTTTTTAAGAAAAACTCAAATTATGACCTCATATTATGCTTTCTACTAGCCTCTTGGACAATAAGTAAAAAATACTGAAAACATATGTCAGAGCACTTATTCAAAAGAAAGTGTTTCAGTGGTTTTACCACAGAACACTTGAAATCTCTGTTTTTTTGCTCTCCCGTATCTATACTATAAATGATATCTGGCAAATTTGGACCCCTCATGACTACCAAAATTAGATTTTCAGTGCTTACCTTTTCCTGGATCCTTAGATTCATATATTTAATCCATATATTTAACTGCCTGCTTGACATCTCTGTCTGGTTATTTAGGAAGATAAACTGAGCAGGACAAAATGAAATCGTTGATTCCACTCCCAGCTCAATCCAACCACCAGTTCTTCTTTCTCCCAGGCTTCCCTATGTTAGTAATTGGAACCACTATCTACTTTGCATAAGCCGAAAATCTAGGCGTTATCTTGGATTCTTCTGACCCCTTCCTTCACATCCAGTCTTCAACAAGAGCTGCCTATTTTACCTCCAAGGTATATCCTTAGGCAATCTCATTCTCTCTACTTGTGTTACTACCCACCCTAATCAAAACTACCACCATCTCCTGCCTAGGCTACTGCAATATGCTTCTAACTGGTTTCCCCTCTTCCAGCCTGGACCCCTTACCATCCATTCCTCACAATAGCCAGAGTGATATTTTTTTTTTTTTCTTTTTTGGCACACGGGCTTAGTTGCTCCGCAGCATGTGGGATCTTCCTGGAGCAGGGATCGAACTCATGTCCTCTGCATTGGCAGGCAGATTCCCAACCACTGCGCCACCTAGGAAGCCCCAGAGTGATATTTTTTAAGAACATAAATCCTATCACATCCCTTTTCTGTTGAAAGTCCTCCAGTAGCTTGTCATTGCTACTGGAGTAAACCCTAATTCCTTACCCTGGCTTACATATTCTGGAGACTGCCTACCTCACCAACTATAACTGACACCATTTTACCCCTTGTCCATTACTTTTTTAATTAAATGGGCTTTTATATTTCTGTTTTACGTGCTAATCCTGGTCTTTCCTTAGGCTCTCTGCACTAGCTAAACAGTGCCCTACTTGCAGTGACAATTTCTCTGATCTCTAAGCAGCATTGGCTTTTATCATTCAGAACTTAGCTTAAGTATCAACTGCTCCAAAAAGCTCTCCCTGAATAGTGTGAAATTGCTACCTAATCACTAATTGTATTAGTAAGCAATTGCAGCAACAATGCTGTGTAGCAGTCCACCCCAAATTTCAATAACTTATTGCAACAATCACTTATTTTTCTTGCTCACAGGTTAGTGGGTTAGCTGGGACAGCTCTACTTCAGGCTAAAGGTTAGCTGGGCTTGGCTCCAGGCAAGTCATATGATAAAGCACAACATCAATGGAGCAAGAGATACACTTACCCAGATTCATATAGTTAGTAAGAATGACAAAAATATTCTCAGAAACACTCCGAAGATTCCACCTCATGTCTCATTGGCTCAGATGGTGTCATGTACTCATATCTAAGCCAATCACTGGCAGGTCAACAGAGTTACCAATTAGACCAATTGATACCCATTCAGGAGGTGATGAAGCTTCTCCTGAAGCACATGGTCACTTGGAGAATGACAAGGAAAAAAAAAAAATCAGAGTTCTATTAGAAAGGAGAAGGGGGTAAAAGGCTGTTGGAAAAATCAATTGTAAATTAACATTAGCAAATGTAAATTAACACCAGAACCTTAATAAATAGTAGTTATAGGTAATATAATTATGGAATTTATATATCTATAAATTATTGTTATATTATTAAAATATTATACATTATATCATTTAAAATATTATATAATATATAAATATGTCATTCCAGAGTAAGTTTTAGCCACTGTCACCCAATTTTATTATGATGTTCCTGATGTTCTGAATTACTAGCTAGAAAGCTGAACTGTGTTAGTCCTATATGACTATTATGATCCAAATTTTGGTTCCCAGAAAAGATAAGAAAAGTAAGCAACTTCTGCTCAGAAAGAATTTTTAACAAGAATTAACTCTATCTGGATAGGATCACTTTATATTTTGTTAGAGAATGATAATCTCCAAGTTTGTCAATTTTTATTTTATTTTTTTTAAGCACTAATGCCTTTTTAGGGGAAAATCTGTATAGTAGACCTCTTAGTTTCTAATACTGCTCTCCTGCTAACAGATTCCTTTCTCTAAGTTCCACATACTGGTAGAATTGATTCTCAAGTAGAGCTCATAACTTCACCCGTTTCATAGATGATCAGTCAAGGTTATACCTTTTTGCCTTATTTCCCCAGGTGAAACTTCTATTTCATGCTTCAGAGACTAACTAGTGTATAGTGGTTACTGACCTCTGTGACCTGTCTGATAAGATCTTGCTTTCTTTCAGCTGTCTATGGTCATAATGACTTTATGACAAATATATTTTATTGATAATCATAGACCACAGGATCACAAATTCAGTCTACCCAGATTAGCAAATGATGGCAGAGCCCTTCACATGTAAAAAGTCTCATAATATTCATCCATTCATTTATTCAATTCTTTAAAGAATTAATGAGTACCTAGAATGATTCACTTTTCATTGATTCATCTATTAGACATAACTAATAAGCTAAACCAGGTCAAACTGAGATAAAGTTTGAAAATGTGACATTAAAGTACTAATTAGTGGAATGAGAGTTTAGCAGTGACCTTGAAAGAGGAAATTTCCTTGCCAAGGATAAGGGTTCCTGAAGGATATTCCTAGAAATAATTGCAACTACTTCACTTCTCAAAAGGGATAAATTCAAATTTGGGAAATTATTGTAATATCTTTGGTTAGTGTGTGATTTTTTAATCATGCTAATTTGCAGAGATGCTATAATTTAATGATTTTTTTTTTTTGAGAGAGAAAATTTGCCTCTGGTCAGTTTCTGTCAGTTAATCAGCATGTTTTGTACCATTTTCTAATATGTAAACATAGTTTCCTATTAGTTTACAGGACATAAAACATTGTTAATAATCATATAGACACCAGTGGATGGCAGAATTTAGAGAGAGAGCCCATTACTTAAAGACAAGTGTGGTAAGCTTTACAAATTCTAGTTAGTATCAATTTAAAAAAAGTTCTAGGCCATGTGATTAGAATTACCTACCTAAAGCCAGTTTATCCATTTAAAATCTTATCCATTTAAAGTGAAAATTAGTTCTAGTCTCACTTCAACATATTATCTGTGTGATTTGGTGAACTTCAGTCTTTACATCAGTCAAATAGGGATGAGTCCAATTACTCTTCCTATACTACCGACTTACTGAGATGATAAAATGAAATAGAAATGTGTTAAATTTTCTTAAAAACTCAAATATGATATACAAATTTAAGTTTTTAAAAATTTTGATTATTGCAATAGATGTGACCTAAGCGTTTCAATAGTGATGTTGAAATGTGGAATCTTTTTCACACTTGATTTCCTATCTCAGAATCTGCCCCCTGCCCTCTTCAGTCATTTCTAGTTTAAAGCAGTTTCATTTCAAGCAATTTGAGATACTGTATGTGAGGGCCTATTTCAAAGCCCCTTTCCCAGGATCTGGGCAGAGCTCCCACACAGTTGTAGAGTCCCACTGACCAAAGGAAGGCTTGTATTTGAACTTGTCCGCCCTCCTCTCCCAGCTCACTGTGTCCACACA
Organism: Hippopotamus amphibius kiboko; assembly: GCF_030028045.1. Lineage (NCBI taxonomy): Eukaryota > Metazoa > Chordata > Mammalia > Artiodactyla > Hippopotamidae > Hippopotamus > Hippopotamus amphibius. The sequence goes on along the minus strand of NC_080193.1, from coordinate 119,137,528 downwards.
GCTGCAGAAGCTGCAGGGGTGTGTGTGTGTGTGTGTGGATGTCTGTTCCTATGAAAGACCATGATTTGCTGGTGGCAATTGTGATCTCGTCTTCTGTTGGTCATTGTTTTTCCACCTAACACCAGCTCTCTGGTGGCTCCCCCTCTGCCTCTGGCACGTAAATGCTGGCTCTCTACTCATCCTATTTGTTAGTTTTTCTGGGCAATCTGCACTGGCTTCCTCTTAGCTTATGGGTGATTAGCTCACCAACATGGGTGATTAGCTCACCAACATGGGTGATTCTTTCCAACTATAGGCACTCTTTATCCTCTTGGTGAGAAGTCTTGGAACTGGAGTCTTACTAATTCAATGGGCAGTCCTTTTAGGATACCAATAGATAGCTTAAGTCCCACTTGCCTTCAGGGGTATTTTTTTTAAACTCAGGGGTACCTAGGCGTCTTGTGTAGGCTAAGCAGTGGGGTTTCAGATCACCCCAGGCATTCCAGCTCTCAGCTTCACACGTAGACTTGCCGAAGTCCAGCTCCTGCGGGTCCAGGAGTACCCAAGGGATGAGTGGTGTCGGTGCAAGGAAGAGACGAGGAGGCCTGTGTCAGCTATGCAGGATTTCTCTTTATTGTCAGAGCTTTGTGTGTTTATACAGTAAACATATCTCAGAAAAAATCTTTTATGACAGAGCATATCTTCCCTCAGTATCTACCAGTTTCTTTCTTCCGTCAGGTTTGGCTTGCAAACCCTGTGACTCTGAGGTAAGCATGTGTAAATAACTTCTTAATCTTTTATCTTAAGCAAACTATAGCCCTTAGCACCCATACCTATGCCTAATGTCTACGTCTATACTTATGCCTGCTGCAATCATGAGCATTCCTAAGTTTAAAGTGTATACAGAAACGGTGAAATGTCCCTGTTCTTCAGCATTTAGTAGCCTGAGGTGGCAGCCTTTTCCACCAAGGAGTGGTGGGAGGGGACTTGGTGGGGCAGACACGGAGAAAAAATGTGTCAAATCCTGGTTCTTTCCTGGGGACATGGAAACAGGGAGGGGAAGTGGGTGGTAATAATCTAAACATTCCTCTCATTCCTGGTTCCCTAAATGGTGCCCCTCTTCCTAGAAATATTTCTGAGTTTCCCCCAGGGAATGTTCTTCCAGGGGAACCTTGCTTCAGAGGGAAAGAACATGCTGGGCTAATCAAGATTCCTGGTAAGCATAGTATTACAAAGAAACAAAGAACAGAATGTAAAATGGGTGGAGATGGTCTGGGGCCTGTCCTTGTGGAGTGGTCGCCTTGCGATTCTCCTGCTCCGAAATGCCCTTCCAAGGAGTTCTCACCTTGCAGTCCTCCTTGGAGCCTGGTGACCTTGTCACAGCATTGGCTTGTCCAGACAGCTCCCGACATAGACTTTTCTCCATATTCTGACAGAACGAGATCCATATTCAGGCTTGTGGCTCTGTAGTTTGGGGTTGGGAGGAAAGAAAAAAACCCATTCCCAAGGGAAGGAGGCTGGTGGTGAGCGAGTGATCTTTGATAACTCACAAGCTCTCTACACAGATGGCAGAGTTGGGAGAAGGGGCACTATTTTGCCATAACATTCCCTTGGCATGTTACTACTTTGAAAACTTTTATTTTTACATAATGTTAATTATACTTTGAATTTAAGGGGTGAATCATGCACGTCTTTTTGTTCTCAGCTCTGAACTGTTTCCAGTGTAGTCACTACCCCGGGTGGAAAGCTCTGGGGGAGCAGAAATGTTTTTTACATCTAACTTGTGAATGCTTAATTGTCCTATGCTCCATAGCATTTACTTCATGTCTGATTAAAGGTCCTGGTCCGTCAGACTATTAGCTGTTTACTTACATGTTTCACCTACTTGATTGGAGCTTCTTGAGTGCAGAGGCTGCTCAGAGGTGGCGCATAGTACGTGCTCAGTAATGTTTGTTGCATGAATGAATAAAATAGATGAATGAGTGAATGAAAGAAACTCTAGAAATGAAAGGGTAGTGCCTTCCATGTACTTCCATGAGCAACTTTCTAGATAGCAAATACTATACTATTCCTGGTAGAAGTCTGCTGTTCTTTTTCATCAATGATGGTTTTATAAGTTCACATCAGCATACATCCAATTGTTGTATACTGAGTACAATGCATGTGAATATCCAGAAAATAGTTTTTTCTATAGAAGATATTTTACTTTACTTCTCCCAAAAGCCAACAGTAGGATGAAAGCAGCATAAGGTAATGAATTAAGCTTCTCCCCTGCCAACCTACTTACATGCCTGAATTAGTATGATTTTTTTTTTTAAATAGTGAATCTAGAGATGATTTCCAGGTGCTAAGATCCTCATGTTTGAAGGGAGAACATTTAGAAATCCCCTTCCCCAAGGCTGCTGCAGAGCTGTGTCCTATTAAATAATTTCAGCCATGACCATTTAGTAAGTCTCACTTTTGTAATTTCATTCACTGAAGGAAATTTATTTGGTCATCTTCCTTTTAATTTTGTGTATACTTGTCTTCTTTTTGTAGTTTAGAACTAATATTAACTTTAAAAAATTGAGCTTAAGAGAAACCACAGTAAGTTGCTCAATTATACTTGACATTTCAGTATCACTGAAGAGTACACTTTCTCACGGAATTCCCAGCATGTCCTCACCTTACTAGATCAGCTGTTCAGTTCACGTCAATAAATTTGTTGGCTGTGTGTGCTCCTCAGCAGATGCAAATGTTCAGTTATTTGCATGGTTCACAATGAAGTCTGATTTGAGAAATCCCTGAGTTCATAGTCATGTTCTTTGTTATGTAAAGCTTTCTGTACGATTTCCCTTATTCTGAAAACTTTTCATTAGCTTTGTTCTCGTTACATCATGACACACTAGTTTTCTCAAATCTTTGCTTTGAAATCTAGATTTTTCTTTGAAACTCAACACACAACTAATATGGGTCAGGTAGAAAATAGTCAAGTCCATTCTTATGGTGTCAGCCAGTTTGATTTTGCCTGAGGCTTCTCTCCTTAACTTGTAGGTCCTCTTCTTATAAAGACACTGGTCAGAATGGATTGGAGTCCACCCTAACCTTCATTTTAACTTAATCACTCCTTATAAGGCCCTATCTCTAAATATAGTCATATTCTGACATATTGGGAGTTAGGGCTTCAACATATGAATTTGGGGTGTGGGGCATAATTCAGCCCATAACACTTAGGAAAAATATATTTTAAAGATATATCATCTATGAAGTTAGTCTGTAATCCTAGAGTAGTGCTTTCCAGACATTAAAATATAAATTTCTGGAGCCCTTCCCCTCCCTTGAGTTTCTGATTCAGTAGGTCTAGGGAGGGGCTGAGATTTTGCATCCCTAAGAAGTTCCTAGGTAAAGCTGATGTTGCTGGTGCTAGGACCACACAGTAGTGGGTAATTAGGGAAACAGATCAGTGACAGGTAACAAGCAGAGGGAAATAATATAAATAAGTCGAGTTGGCTGATTACAAGTGAACAGAAAGTCATGTGTTTCATGCATATGTATGAGAGTTTTTCTAGAATAGATGTCTCTAGATATGGCTGTGTCTGAAGATTTGAACTTTGTTAGGTATGGCCAAACTGCTTTCCAACGTACTTATGGTAGTTTTCACTCCCACCAGAAATGTTAAATGTTAAATGTTAAAAAATTCCAGAACATTTTTTCTTTAAATTAAAAAAAGTTGATATTAAGCAAGTGTGACAAAGACAAAGTGGTGGGTTGGGTAGATGTGTGTCTATTTTCTTATGTGATTTTTTTGTATGTTTGATATATTTTATAATTAATCCTAAACATTTTTAAAAAGATAAAAAAGGGCTAAATAAAAACACATAGAGAGTTTTAGGGATGGTGGCAAGCTGGAGAGCATGACCTGTCTAAAGCAGGCAGGCTGTGTTTGGCTCCAGCTAAATATTGCATGTAATATGGCAGTGTGAGATCTGCTGAATTTTTAAATGCCTGAAATTCAACTTTTTAAGTGAAAATTTCCAACATTTAAAACAAGGTGTGGACCAAATGAAACACAGTTGTGTCTAGGATTTGGCTGGTGGGCCACTGGTTTTGATCTTTTTTTTTACTCTTAAAAGACAGCTGTCCTTTTATTTTATTTTATACTTTTTGGCCTTGCCATGCAGCTTGTGGGATCTTAGTTCCCTAACCAGGGATCAAACCCCTGGTTTCCCCTGCAGTGGAAGCACAGAGTCCCAACCACTGGACAACCAGGAAATTCCCTGATTTTGATCTTTTCTCCCCAGTCTTTGAAGGAGGAGCTCACAGGCCACGCTCCCCTCCCCAATCACTATGTGGAGTTTGTGGGAAGTTATTTACCTTAGAATCTGCCTTTCCCACACTTGGTGAAAGCAAGTATGAAGAAGTACAGTTATGAGTCCTTTAACATCTAGAATAAAAAGCAATAAACATTCTCTTGTGAATGGTTTTTGAAGCCCAGAACCTACAAACAGGCTTGAATAACTTCCTGTTGTCCATAGAGTAAAGCCCAAACACAGCCAAATATTTAAGACCTGTTTTACTTTTAATACTTTATTTTCAGCTATCCTTTTTTCTTATACCTTTGTTCAGACCAAACTGAACTTGTTATTTTGTAGAGAAGGAGCATAACAGAAATTTAGAACAAAGGCTCTGGAATTGAATTGACCTGGGCTTGAAATCAGTCTTCATCATTACTTGCTGCATGACCTTGGCAAGATATTTCACCTCTCTGATCCTTTTTTCTTTATTGGAAAATGGAAGCATCACATTATTCATATCAAAGCTTCGTTAAGAAGATTATATACATACAAGTCTTAAGAACATGCCTGGCACACAATAAGCATTCGATAAAGGTTAGCTCTTATTATGATTTGTAAAATCAGGATAATAACATCCTTACTGTGAGGGTGGAATTAGAGAATACTTGTAAGGTGCTAAATGAAGTGCCAGGCACAAATTGTAGCTGTAGTTCCTATCTTTGTGCTTTTTCACCTACCTGTACTTATGCTAGTCCCTCTGATTAAGGTCCTTTTCCAGTCTCTGCATGTTCACATTCTACCCAATTTCAAATGTCATTTCAAATGCCACCTCCTCTAGAGAGTGGTCATTCACTCATTCAAAAAATATTTATTGAGAACCCTCTTCTGAACCCATATCATTTTATCTTGGCACTTCCATTTTTATACTTGTAATATATATTGATTTTTAAAAATATAAAAATGTCAGTTTTCAGAAGGCAGGGTATATTTTTATTCATCTTTATGTCTTCTATCCTGCCTAACATAGGGCTAGACATATAGTAGGCAGTAATTTTTTTTCCAAAAAGGAAATAAACCTTTATAGAAATTCTCCTTCTCTGATTGGGGGATCTAATTACAGTAGCAGATGTGCTTCCAGCAAAAGAAATAGGACTTCAAAATCTTAAGAGGCATTATGCTCATTAGTGCCTCTAAATTTTTTTTTTTGCACTACCCATGTACAAAGATTGACATGTCCAAGCAATCTGTATGATTCAGTGACTGGGAATTTGTATTATCAGAATTGATAAGATAACTATCTGTAGACTATCTTACTCATTCAAGAAACCACAGAGTTGCCATTTAAAAAAAAATGGCTAGCAAACCAATAGATTGATGTGCTTAAAACGTCCTAAATTATTTAAATTGCTAAATCCTTGATAAGATGTAACGTAATTTATTCTATTGATTAGAGTATTTCTTGGTCCCAGGAAGGTTCCATTGGCACCTCTGCCCCTAATTAGTTATGTGAACTTGAACAAGTTGTTTAACCTCTCTAGATATGATTCCTCATAAGTGTAAGGGACAAGTCATTAACTTGAGACTGTTCATCGACTTCCTCATACTGTCCTAGCATGTGAAGAGTGAATCGTGTAATTGGCAGGTCATTTCTACTTCTTCTGCACCTTCCAAAGGATTTTTTAAAGCCATTTGGAAAAAGGCCAAAAGCAAGGTAAAGGAAAAAAAAGGAAATTCAGGTCTGCATCTGATGGATAAAGAATTACCTAAGGGGGTATTTTAGAGGGCTGTATGGTACTGGAACAGCTGTGGGGTGTCAGGAAATGGATAGGAGAACAAGAATTTGAATAAATGAGGCTGTGGATTTTGTGTTCATGGTGAAACTAGATGTTAACACCACATCTTCCGTCTTCCTCTTGCCCTGGAGTTTCAGAAGAGATCAAAAGGCTGAGAGCATTGATGGGGACTCACATTCTAAAGTGAGGTATTAGCAACCTAGGTGGTGCTTGCAAAGGGAGTGGCCCAAGATAGATTTTCTTAGTAATAATCCATCACCCATATTTTAAGGTGAGGTGGAAGAGGCTGAGGGGTGAGGTTGAAGAGGCTGAGAGATGAGGTTGCATCCATATAAGAGGGTGAGGTTGAAGAGGTTGAAGAGGCTGAAGAGGTTGAAGAGGCTGAGAGAGAGAATTTATTGAAGATTGTCAGTGTGTTGGATTATTCTCTTTCACCAACCATGCCCCCCGTGTAGGTAATGGATAGGAGGATACTTCCCTTTCCCTTTAAACCCAGTAGAAAGTTTGTCTGTATCCTTTCGGAGAGGAAGGACTCCAAGGTTGATATTTAACTCATGTCTGAAAGGTAAAGAGGTGAGAACCAGGAGCTGACTCTGTCCAATTGTAGAGGGATGTGTGCTGTAACAGAAGTGCGCTGAGTTTCCACTAGTGGCTGGGCAAAGGCAAGATTTCTTGGGGACAGTTGTGGAGCCTATGGATATTGATAGGCAGAGATTTCTTAGAAACTCTCCTGCCCAAGGAGGCCATTAGACAACGTGACTCAAAGGAGAGAAGGTGAACACTGGGAGTGGAATGAATCGTTGTAGGCAGCTAGTTGGAGGAGAGGCATTGCATTTGCCCGAGTGTATAGACTTGCTGTCTGAGGTCTCCCTAGTGGGTAGATCTCTGAGGTGCCTGCCAGAGTCTCCTCATTTCTCTCCATGTGCCTTTGGACATTGGCCATATACATCAGACACCAATCCAAGATCCTTACTAGATCAGTCCTGTGAGACACCTTCTGCCTTCTTACCTCTTCTTTGGCTTTGTGCTCTGGCCTTGAAGGGAGTAGCATATGGGACAGGAAGAGGGCAGGCCTTACCACATGACTTCTTTCATCCCTTGTGCTTCTAAACTGGGGTCAGAATGTGATTTGGGGGAGGGAAGAAGTTCTGAATTGAGTTTTGATTTTTACACTGTCCTGGACAGACTTACTTTTTATATTGGGCTACATTTTTTAAAATGCCAAAAACTAATTTTCCACTTATTTAATATGTAATAGTGACTGGAAAAGCTATGGAAACTAGCTGGAATTCCATCCAGAAGGGGCAAAGAATGAGTCCATGAAGCGGGCTTAACGGGGAGCAGTAAGTAGAATGTGGTTCCTATCATCTTTGAATGAGTCCAGCTCACTCACTGAATCAGTTACAATGGTTTATGAGAATAGTAAGTAAAAATGGAATTAGAAATTTTGTGTTTGATTGTTAATTAAGCTTTTAAAATATGCCACTGTTCTGAAACTGATTCACATGAGATTCTGGATTTATTTGAATTACATGTATGAGATAAAGGAAATGGATTTGATGGTCCTTCAAGTCTCTTCCAAGACCATATTTCCATGATTTTAAAAACTAATATGGTGATTGGGAGTGAATCTAGAAAAACTCTGAAAGCTAAATATCCTAGCTTGGACTTGAAGAGCAGTGTTTCAATATATATTAGGATTGAATTTAGTGTGGGAATTAGATTCCAAAGTTACCATGTAAGGCAAAAATCTGGAACACCAGGAATTATCCCAGAAGATCTCTTAAACTATTCATAAAGTATACCTGGTAGTATTTTAGGAATGAATGACTGCATTTTCCTGAATAGTTCATCACTGCTTTATTCATTTGACAACTCCTATATGTCCTTTGAACTTCAAGCAGATGCCATCTTCTGGAAAGCCTCTGAGCCGCTTTCCTCTGTATGGTGTCATAGCTCTATGCTCCCAACACATTGTGAACTTCTCTATCATAGCAGCTGGCACACTCTTTTGTAACCATCTGTTTATTGTTGTAGGACAGTTAGCAGCAGCAGCAGAATATTATCCTAGAGTACTGCAAAGAGCTATATAAGTATTTTCAGTGGCTTAAGGGATGGCTTATTTTTAAGAATGATTCCCAACACTCCTGGAAACAGAATACAGCCTGGGTTTGGTAGTCCCATGGTCTAGTTTTAGATTATAGCTACTTAAGAAAATTGGATTTAGATGGTGAAAAGGAGACCAATATACTTAAAAAAATTAAATGTTGCCAGGTCTACACAATTAAATGATGGCGTATGGTCTGACTTTTTCCTTTCCTCTCCTTTCCTCTCCTCTCCTCTCCTCTCCTCTCCTCTCCTCTCCTCTCCTCTCCTCTCCTCTCCTCTCCTCTCCTCCCCTCCCCTCCCCTCCCCTCCCCCTCCCTCCCTCCCTCCTTCCTTCCTTCCTTTCTTCCAACTTTCCTTTGCTTTGATGACTTTCTCTTGACTTGAAATTTGCCATGGGAGATCAGCTAACTATAGTCAATCCAGCTAAAATCTAACGCTCTAATTCTTTAATAAACATTTGTATGTACTATTTGACTCACACAACAGAATATATAACTTAAATTTATTAAACATAATAATGCAACAAATCCTTATGAACAGACTTCTCCACTAATAACCAGCAAATTACCTATAACATTGAAACTATCGGTACTTCTGTTTCTTTGATAGCAATAACATTCAGCATTACATTGCTTTAGAAAAATTACAATATATGAATGTAAATAATGTATTTTTAGTTTTGCTTATTTTCTGTTGTATTCAATGGTATCATACTATATGTAGTATTTTGTGACTTGTCTTAACTAAATCAAATTAGTTAATTAACTTTTGGCTGCATGGGGTCTTAGTTGCGGCATGCAGGATCTTTCGTTTTGGCGTGTGGGCTCTTCATTGCAGTGTGCAGGCGTCCCTCTCTCTAGTTGTGGCATGCAGGCTCAGTAGTTGCAGTACACAGGCTCTCTAGTTGTGGCTCATGTGCTCAGTAGTTGTGGCATGCAGGCTTAGTTGCTCCACAGCATGTGGGATCTTAGTTCCCTGACCAGGGATGGAACCTGCATCCCCTGCATTGGAAGGCGGGTTCTTAACCACTGGACCACCAGGGAAGTCCCCTTTTTTTTTAAGTAATATAATGCATATGAAAATCATCCAATATTGTGTGTGGTGTATATTGGTATAAAGTTGAGTGTTTTATGTATAGTGATTAGTTTCTTTCCACTGCTAAATAATATTCTATTGTGTGAATATTCTTCACCTTATCTGATCTTCTGATGGACAATTGGATTGTTATCAATTTCTTTGCTACATGAACATTGCTGTTATTAACATTTTTTGAACATGCCTCTTGTTACACATGTACAAGAGTGTCTACACAAGGGTATGTGTGTATGTTGATGGGGTTCAGAACACGCTACTCCAGAATGGCACCTTGGCATATTAAATATTTAAAGCTGAAGGAATCTGAGAAATGGCATGTGCAGGAAGGAACATCCCCCTGAAGCATGTGTGAAGTGCCCTCCCTATGCCCACAGGAAATGTGCACCCTTATCTCCAAGATACTAGGAGGAATCTGAATGAATAGGCCTTACTGTTTCCCCCAGTTTACGACACTTAAGCTCATTCTCTGTTTTTGTCCTATGACATTTTTCTATGACTCTGCACTCTTCATCAAATCTAGCATGAAAACATTCAGGTTTAACTACTTCTTTTGGTCTTTGTTTCTTTATGAAGGCTTCTGTGTCACATGAAACATATTAAATGAATTTGTATGCTTTTCTCTTGCTAATCTTTTTGTTACAGGTGTTAGAAGGGTAGAGGAAAAAGACATTTTTCCTCTTCTATATTGTGTATCTATTTCTATATATCTATATATACAAACATACATACAACATATAGGAGTGAAATGACTGAACTGTGGTAAATTCATAGATTTATAGGAGAATGCTAAAATGTTTTTCCAACAGATTTTAACAATTTATACTTCTACCTGCTGTTTATGAGTTCTTCTTGCTCCAGTGCTTCTCAGCACTTCATACTATCAGATTTTTAATTTTTTTGCCAATCTAGTGAGCATAATATTAATTTTACCATAATGGAATTTCATTATGGCTTTAAATTGAATTTCCGTGATTACTAATGAGGTTGAGAATCTTTTCATATTTTTTTACTGGCTATTTTTATTTCCTCTTCTGTGCAATGCCTGTTCATATTCTTTTCTTATTGATTGTAGAAATTCTTTATATATTCTTTTTTTTAAGAACTTTTATTGAGATACAGTTGACATAAACTGCATACATTTAAAGTGTACAATTTGATATTTTTTTCTTATTAGTAATGTATATATGGCAATCCCAATCTCCCAATTCATTCACCCCCCACTCTAGAAATTCTTTATAGATTCTTAAATTGATCTTTTGTCATTACAGGCATACTTTGGAGATATTGCTGGTTCTGTTCCAGACTACTGCAATAAAGCAATATCACAATAAAGTGAGTCATGTGAATTTCTTGGTTTCCCAGGGCATTAAAAGTTAAAAGTTATGTTATACTATAGCATAGTCTATTAAGTGTACAGTAGCATTATGTCTAAAAAAAGTACATGCCTTAATTAAAAAATACTAATTATCATCTGAGCCTTCAGTGAGTCATAATCTTTTTGTAATGGTAACATCAAAGATCACTGATCACAGATCACCTTAACAAATATAATAATGATGAAAAAGTTTTGAAATATTGTGAGAATTACCAAAATGTGACACAGAGACACAGTGTGAGCAAATGCTGTTGGAAAAAAGGTGCCCTTAGATTTGCTCGATGTAGATTGCCAGAAACCTTCAATTTTGTAAAAAATGCAGTATCTGATAGCCAGTGGGAAGTTGCTGTATAACAAAGGGAGATCAACTCGAGGATGGATGATGCCTTAGAGGGCCGGGACGGGGAGGGTGGGGGGGAGTCGAGGGAGGGAGGGAATATGGGGATTTGTGTATAAATACAGCTGATTGACTTTGGTGTACCTCAAAAACTGGTAAAAAAAATGCAGTATCTGAGAAGCGCAATAAAGCGAAGCACAATAAAATGAGATATGGCTGTATATGTGTTTAAATATCTTATCCTGGTTTGTGGCTTGTCTCTTTTAATTAAAAAAACTCTATTGTGATGAGCAGAAATTTTTAATTTTAATGTTTTCAAACTTTTAACAAATGATGGATACTTTTACTTTTTTTTTTTAAGCTCTTTGTTGGAATATAATTGCTTTACACTCTTGTACCAGCTTTTGAAGTACACCAAAGTGAATCAGCTGTATTTATACATATATCCCCATATCCCCTCCCTCCCACGACTCCCTCCTGCTCTTCCTGTCCTGGCCTTCTAAGGCATCACCCATCATCGAATTGATCTCCTTTTGTTATACAGCAACTTCCCACTAGCTATCTGTTTTACAGTTGGTAGTGTATCTATGTCTATGCTACTCTCTTACTTCGTCCCAGCTTCCCCTTCGCCCCCTGCCCCACCAAACCCATGTCCTCCAGTCCATTGTCTGCATTTTCATCCTTATTCTTGCCCTGTCACTGGGTTCATCAGTACCAATTTTTTTTTTTTTTAGATTCCGTATATATGAGTTAGCATACAGTATTTGTTTTTCTCTTTCTGGCTTACTTCACTCTGTATGACAGACTCTAGGTCTATCCACCTCATTACATATAGCTCCATTTCATTCCTTTTTATAGCTGAGTAATATTCCATTGTATATATATGCCACATCTTCTTACTTTTTCTGTTTTACTCTTTCCCTATCCTGAAGGCATGAAGATAATCTACTAGATTTTCTTCTAAAAACTTGGAAATTCTTCTTTTTTATATTTAAATCTTTAGTACATCTGTAATAGATTTTTGTTTTTGATGTAAGGTAGGAATTCAATATTTTTTCCCTGCAGGATAACTAATTTTTCCAGCTCTGTTTATTGATTGGCTTCTAATTGATCTGCAATGTCATGTCTCTCATATAGAAAGTTTTCTTACTTGTATAAAAATAATCTAATATCATATATTAATATTCCCTTGATTTTGAGCTCCTGGAATGTAAGACAGTATCTTAGATGTCTAAGTGTTTGTGATGAGATAAAAGAAGAAAGATTAATAAAAATGGATCTTTATTAAGATCATTAAATGATGAATGGCAGCATAATATTTTTGCCAGGAAGGTTTTTTGTAACATTGTTTACCAAAGTTTATAAATATTTTCCTAAAGGAAATTATAAAGAAGATTAAGAATGTCTTAATATCACTTGCCTGAACATATGGACTTTTAAGTTCTGAATCTTGGGAGAATTGAACTCAATCTATCTGAGCACAAATCATTGAAACCAAAAAGCTTGATATTTCTGTATGAAATATCAAAATTCAGATTGATCACATGGAGCCAATAATTTAAAATAAACATTTTTATGTAGCAGATTTCTCCTGGTACCTGAAAGAACCGGGGGGAAAAAAGCAGCTACTTAAGTTAGAAACCTTGCATGGAACTTGTTCATGAGAGGTATCTCACCTGACTACTCAGTCAGAACTTTTGGCAAATTTCAGAAAAGCAGTCAAACTTAATTTTTTTTTTCTTAGAATGGATTTATTATTATAAGTATGTTCCAATTTGTTAAGGTTTAGAGAAATTGCAAGTTTTGGGGCAACACTGCCCTCTGCAGTGAGCAGATTAAGATTGTGCTCTTTAATTTTTTTCTTTTTTTTTTTGGAAACTGCTTTGACTTTTAATTTTGACCCTTCCTGGGCAAGTTTTATATATACATCTTAAATGATCTGAAGGAAAACCATTTATTTACTGCCTTCTAAATGGCGAATTTAAACACAGTGGTTTTATTATAAGCATAATCAACAGGCTTAATGTGTTTTATCTATTTCATTCTTTACTGTTTACTAGGTTAGCTCCAGTGGCACAATCGGTTAGCCCGTGGTTCTTATATGCTCTTTAATTTTTAAAGTACTTTAACTTCTCTGGGTCAGCCCTTTCTCTCCTATACCAAATGGATATCCTTGCTGAGTGATCATGACAAGTTTCATCTTCTGCCCATTTTGATGAGATAGGATAGATGTCCTAGAAGGTATTCTATCTCCTTGTTCTCTCTTTTCTCTGTCCCCAGAGTCAGGTAGTCTTCTACTACCTCTTTTTTGGGCCGTTTCCTGTTACTTTTTGCACTCCAAGGCTCTCAGAGTGCTCTGTTCTCTTCTGTCTGCCCTCCCAGAGACCAATGGGAGGCTTAAGATCTCCCAGAACTGAAGGGATTCTTACTAGGGAAATAATACAGGAAGCCTACTTAAATTTGAACTTTAGATAAATAATGAATACTATTTTAGTATGAGTATGTTCCCAATATTGCAAAGAATATACTTATATTCAAAGCCTTTCATTTTTTAAATCTGAAATTCAAATTTAACTGGTGGTTCTGTATTTTTATTTGCTAAATCTGCCAACTCTCCACTTTCCTCCAACCAAAATACGCTCAAAACACCCACTGAAATCACCTGACCTAAAAGGTGTGGGGCAGCATGTGGTACTTTCAGCTTTTCTAATTTTAGTCTCTTCCCAACTCCTACAAAAGTAGCCTGATGATATTTGTCCATAAATATGGGAATAGGAGAAAGGGATTACTTCCATCCCATCTTTTCCTGGTTAAAGTGACTGAACCACAGCAAAGTTTCATTCCTTTACACTCCTTTGCCTGTTTTAGATTTCTCTCACAGCCATTTGATTCTTTGTACTGTCTTCCATCTGCATCCCAGAAACTCCTGGCCTATCAAGAACCTGTCTGGGAAGAAGGCTAAGAGTAAAGCATGGAAGGCTAAGAGTAAACTTGGAGAGGGACTGGGTATGAGCTCTGAGTATGGAAATTATGGAGCCAATACCACCATTTCTTCCTAAAACTCTGGCTGCTGATATTTTTCTGGAGATAGCTTAAAACTCTGTAAACTGTAGACTTAAGAAAATCGATCCTTCAAACTGCTGTCAGTCTCTACCACTCTTTACCAAGTTATGTTAGAATCAATAAATTAAATGTAAATGACTTTATTTTGGAGGTGGGCTGGGTTTATATCTTACTTGCCATAAAAGAAGTGATAAAATGAAGTAGCATATAAAGCAGTTTAATCTCTGAAATAAAACTGGTTAATTTGAATCTATGTCTAATGGTTAAAAACAAAGAACTATATTTTCAGTGGTTGTGAGTGGTGGTTTCTTTCTCAGAGGAGGGGAAATAAATTTGGAGAGTTTGATCATACCCAGCCTTAAATAGATAGCCATAATAAAGATTTTACACAGCACAAAATCTTTTAAAAAATATTAAAAGGACAGGAAGAACTTGTACTTAATAGATTCTCATGAGGATTATATTTGAATCCATAGAAGCACACTTCCTTTTTTATCTTTTAATAAAAATAAAAAATTTAAGTAAGAATCCAGTGGGACTACATGCTAGGGTCATTTTGATGTCATTATATTCTGGCATTATCTGAGGGAAGTAGTTTTAAAGGATTTCATTAGATAAATGCCTTGATGAGACTACAAATAGTTTGAAAGAGTGATACATTAAAAAAATCAGTGTAAGGAAATTAAGGTAGAATTACCATGATAATGCAAGCTACTTTCATTTGGAAAAACAAGTGCTCCTATCAATAGATTTCACAATTAACTTTGTAATAATTGGAATTATGTTATTAAAAATGGTAGCAATATGTTTACTTGGCACCAATCAGCCAAATCTTTAGCATTAAAGTCAAGCAGAAAATGGGAATAATTGTTGAGGAATATTTAGATCAAAAAGCTGCCTTTATTTGAATTAATTATTCAGCTAAAATGAAAGAACCAAAGTCAGTCATCACTAGATAGCTTTGGAGAGATGCTGTCTGCCCTTTGCAGAACTTCCACAAAAGTGAATGTGTCAATCAGATGCTTGATAAGCTCTAGATATACATCTTAACTTCAGGGCCTTATCTAAAAGGACTGAATTTTTTTTTTTTTTGGTCATTTGTCTATCAAGTAATAGCATTCAACTTTTGTCAACAGAAGAGATACAGAAAGAAATCATTTATAAGTGATTTAGCACTCTCAGAACAAGTGGAGTACGTTGTTTTATTGTCTTTGGCTCTAATCTGAGGCTTAAAGCAGTGGTTTTCAAACTTGGAAGTGTCTAAGAATCTTTGGGATTCCTGCAGATGTGCCTAGGAGATTTTGACATAATATCAATAGATTGGGTTGGAGTTTTAGAATTTTAAATTTTAACAGATATGCTAGACCTCAGATGCCTAAGTTCCAAAGACAATACTTTGAGAAACACTGATTTATGCTTTCAGTTGTTTGCTGCATTTGCCAGTCTTCCACAATACTACTTAAGCCCTCAACAGCATAAGACAAACATGACCTGGGTGCAGGGTGTGGGGTCAGGATACAGAGCATTCCATTCTACTCTGTCCTATTCCATTCAACTCCATTAATTTTAACAAATACTCATTTGGCAGTGGAGTGAGAATAGGGGATATCTAAGGAAGAGACTATAGATAGACCTGAATAAAAAAAATACATTTTGCCATTAAGGAACTTGAAAACCTTGCAATATCTGCATAATAAAGCAAAATAAATAAAAGGAATTAATTTTGTTCTCTACTGTGTCCCAGGCACTTAGACCAATGCCTGTCACTTCACATATGCTCAATAAATATTTGTTGAATGCTTAATGAATAAATTACAAAGCAAAGTGCAATCAAGTGGTGTAAATATGTGAACAACAATCTAGAGGTGGGTGGAGCAGGATAGGAGGCTAGTTGTGAGGTTATTGATGTTTCCAAAATTGTTTCATCCCTGTAATTTGCTTCCCTCCAAACAGCGCCTCTCATGCCTCTCATGTTACTCACAGAAAGTGATAATCTTACCAGCTCATAGAATTTTTAGTGAGAATTTTCTGAGCTGGGTGTCCAAAATGGACATTGTGAAAGAGTGGGTTGGCAATGAGAAGAGCTGTGGTTGAATCTCAGACCTACCAGTGACCAACCATGTGGCAGAGTGTCCTAATTTCTCCATTTTGGTGGATTGCCAGGGACAGTGCAACCTGCTTGATCCACAGAGGTGGTAGATGATTACTGAGAACATAGCTAGGGAAGTACTTTAACTCTTGAAGGAAAAAAAATGAGATATAAAGTTATGAGTTCCTGGGTTGCCTTCGTTACTCGGTACGTACACTTTTCTCAGAGCAGGACTTATACAAAATTGTAGCTCAGGTGACCCCTTCACTCAATTCACTCCATGATTTGCTCTAGCTATTCAAGGCCTTCCTATTATCTTACTTTCTCTTTCTGGGAAGTAACTTCCAAATTCTACACTTCTTTTTTCCCCCTCTTACAACTCATTCTGTTGAAGCAATGTTTTTAACTAGAGTTAATTAACTACTTACATGTAAGTTTTAATGATTAATTATACTTTAGTAGGTTATTTTACTTACATACCTGTATTTTAGTAAAGTTCTATTCATGAAAATGATATTCTAATTGTAGAAATTTCTGGTACTATGGCAGATAAAAGGAATACATTTCTGTAGATAGACCTCTTTAGTGCTCTGAAATTATATAATTTATTCATTCACTTTAAAAATGTGTGTAACTAACTCTGTGCCAGGCTCTCCTAGGAGCTGGGGATGTAGCTTAGATAAACAAGTTCTGGCTCTCATGGAGCTTACATTCAATAAATAAGGAAGTAAGTAAGCAAAATATCAGTCAGCAACAAATGTGCTGCAGAATTAAAACAGAATGGTGTGATAGAGAATGAAGACTGCTTATGTTAGGCTGCATGGTCAGGAAAACCACTCTGAAAAGCTCATTTTTAAACTGAGATCTGAATGACAAGGAGAAGCCAGCCAGGTGAAGGTCAAAGTGAAGAGGATCTCAGAAGAGAACACTAACAGCATAATACTAAGGCAGAAATGTGCTTGATTGGGCAGGTTGGGGAAACAGCAAAGTTGAAGGGGAGAGTGATATGATACCAGGTAATCAGGGCCCAAGATGTACAGGGCTTTGTAAACTGAGTGAGAAGGTTGGATTTTATTTAAGTGCAGTGCAAGGCCATTGGAGGTTGTTAAGCTGGAGCATATGTTGTATTTTTAAAAAGCCACTCTGGCTGCTGTGGGAGGAATAGCTTGTGGGAAGCCGGGAGATGAAGCTGAGAGACATGTTGGGAGGTTACTGCATTATCTGAGTGAAAGATGATGGTGGCGTTCGTAGAATGAAATGAAATGGTTGGATTTATTACATGATGATTTGGTGATAGAGTTAGTGGAACTTGTTTATGAGTTAAATGTGGGAGTTGAGGAAAAGAGATAACATACACTGTGCCTTCATATGATACTGTTTCCATCTATAATTAAGGTAATTTTAGGAGATAATATAAATTCTTTGGTGATTTTGCTTACTCTTTTGTTAAGCAAGTATTTTTCCACCTGGACATTGTATTAATCTACTCTGGTTGCAATTACAAAATACCATACACTGAGTGGCTTAAACCACACATTCACTTCTTATAGTTCTGGAGGCTGAGAAGTCTAAGATGAAGGTGCTGGCTGATTCAATTTTGGTGAAAGCCCTGTCCCTGGCTTGCATGTGGCCTCCTTCTCTCTCTTCCTCTTCTTATAAACTGCTAATCCCATCATGAAGTCCTCACCCTCATGACCTCATCTAACCCTAATTACCTCCCAAAGGCGCAATCTCCAAATACTGAATACCATCACACTGGGGATTAGGACTGCATATAAATTTTGATAGTATACAATGCAGTCCACAGCTAGCATCTTAAAGATAATCAAAACTGAGTATGTCTTAGTTAAATCAGAACTCCTGGCCAATTATTCTTGATAAATTACTAGCAAAAGTTATGCTAGAGTACATGCACAAGATTGCTCTGTTTATTGTTTTTTATTGTATGTCTTCTTATCCAATGTTATTTATTTATTTATTTTTAAATACATTTATTTATTTATTTATTGGCTGCATTGGGTCTTCGTTGCTGCACACGGGCTTTCTCTAGTTGCGACTAGTGGGGGCTACTCTTAATTGTGGTGTGTGGACTCCTCATTGAGGAGGCTATTGTTGTGGAGCATGGGCTCTAGGAGCACGGGCTTCAGTAGTTGAGGCACACGGGCTCAATGGTTGTGGCTCATGGGCTCTAGAGCGCAGCCTTAATAGTTGTGGTGCATGGGCCTAGTTGCTCCACAACATGTGGGATCTTCCTGAAGCAGGGATCGAACCCATGTCCCCTGCATTGGCAGGCAGATTCTTAACCACTGCACCACCTAGGAAGTCCCTCTAATGTTATTTAAATCAGGTAGATTACCTCTGAGAACTCTCTAATCTAAGATACATGATTTTATGAAGTTTCTGTCATCACCAGAAATATGTTATTTTTTATAGATTATTGACGTTCAGATTTAACACTGTGAAAAATTTGAACAATTAGGGAAAGAGGAGAAAATGGTCACAGGATATGATATAAACCCCATTGTTTCTGAAGTTTGCCTTTGTAGTTTTACATAACTTTCCCAGGATTTATGACATACTGCACAAAATAGCCTTAACTTCTAAAACCTTTTCTAACCTAGAATAGATAGAAACAATGAAGGTCAGATAAAGACCCTGCAGCCTGATTTCCCCTTCTGTATCTGCCAAATCTTCAGCTGATAATAGATGACTGTGCAGAATCACAGGCTTCTAATGCTTTCCTCTCCTCTGCCATCAGGGAAAAAGATCAGCTCAGATCAGCTAACCAGAGCTGAAAGTCAGAGCAGAGTGATGAAAAAGATGGTCAAAAGAAGCAACCAAATTTCAGTTGTATATATTCAAAATAGAGCCAGCTGACAAGGCACCCTTTTATATTTAAGGAGCTGTGTAGAAACTGGTAATGATGTCATTAGGAATTTTTAGACCAAAAATCTTAACGTCAAAATATTTATTCACTGAGCTAGATGGTTGAGATTAATATGTTTAGAGAGTAGTCAGAAATTCACACATTAGTCACAAATTGTCAGTTTTTTACTTCTCTGGTCCTTCAGGACTTCTGAGCCCTATACCAGCTCTGTCTGTAGTGTCAAGAAATGGTGCAATGAAGAGATTTTTTTGGGCAATGGTCCAACTTTCCTTTGATCTTCAACTGAAAGAGAAGATGGAATTTTCTTGTCCCAGCACCTGGAATTATAGTGTACAAATATTTCATGGAACAGGGTGTGATTGGAAGACTGAGTGGGAAGAAACTGTTCTAAAACTAGTTGGAAAGCTAGGAAAACGAAATTAGGTAAAAAAAACTAGAAGCAACTCCCTGGCCTGAAAAACATAAAGAGCAGGGAATGAAGATGGAACCCATTCTTCCAACTAGAGGGGGCTGTGTGAACCACTGAAAGAGCAGAGTGGCTGAGATACAGCTGATAGAAACACAAAACCTGTGAGGCAGCACAAGTGGCAGAAAAGTAACCTGTAAAAGAACTACTTCTCTCATCTTCAGCCATCTAAAGTAAAGCCAGGATCATGGGGAGGGGGAAAAGAGGGATTTATCAGTTTGTTATACCAAATACTGATAAATGTTAAATTGTGTGTTTCTTTCAGTTAACCTTATTACTATTTGTCATTGTCAGAAGTACTTAAAAGATATTTCTATGGGATGTGAATACCATTTGACTTAGTGTGAGTATTCCTAGTCAATATACATGTTAAATGCAATATTCCCTGAGTCCATCCTCAAACATTTGCTCTATGCATGTTCCCTAAGTGACAGCATTTATCCAAGACTTCAATTGTTACTTATTTTTTTTCCCCAGAGAAGTCAAAGATCTTTATTTTTTCAGCTTTATTGAGGTATAATTGACAAATAAAATTGTAATACCTTTAAAGTGTACAATGTAATGATTTGATATACATATACATATCATGTTGCGGTAACTTCCTTCTATGCCCACTTTCTGGAGAGTTTTTTTTCTATCATGAATGGATGTTGAACTTTGTCAAAAGCTTTTTCTGCATCTATTGAAATGATCATATGGTTTTTATCCTTCAATTTGTTGATATGATGTATAACATTGATTGATTTGCGTATATTGAAGAATCCTTGCATCCCAGGGATAAACCCCACTTGATCATGGTGTATGATCTTTTTTAATGTGCTGTTGGATTCTGTTTGCTAGTATTTTGCTGAGGATTTTGCATCTATATTCATCAGTGATATTGGCCTGTAGTTTTCTTTTTTTGTGACATCTTTGCCCGGTTTTGGTATCAGGGAGATGGTGGCCTCATAGAATGAATTTGGGAGTGTTCCTCCTTCCATATTTTGGAAGAGTTTGAGAAGGATAGGAGTCAGCTCTTTTCTAAATGTTTGATAGAATTTGCCTGTGAATCCATCTGGCTCTTGGCTTTTGTGTGTTGGGAGATTTTTAATCACAGTCTCAATTTCCGTACTTGTGATTGGTCTGTTCATAGTTTCTATTTCTTCCTGGTTCACTCTTGGAAGATTGTATTTTTCTAAGAATTTATCTATTTTTTCCAGGTTATCCAATTTATTGTCATATAGTTGCTTGTAGTAGTCTCTCATGATCTTTTGTACTTCTGCGGTGTCAGTTGTTACTTCTCCTTTTTCATTTCTATTGCTGTTAATTTGCGTCTTCTCCATTTTTTTCCTGATGAGCCTGGCTAATGGTTATCAATTTTGTTTATCCTTTCAAAGAACCAGCTTTTAGTTTTATTGATCTTTGCTATTGCTTCCTTCCTTTCTTTTTCATTTATTTCTGATCTGATCTTTCTGATTTCTTTCCTTCTGCTCACTTTGGGGTTTCTTTGTTCTTCTTTCTCTAATTATTTTAGGTGTAAGGTTAGGTTGTTTATTTGATATTTTTCTTGTTTCTTGAGGTAAGACTTTATTGCTATAAACTTCCCTCTTAGAACTGCTTTTGCTGTGTTCCATAGGTTTTGTGCTGTTGTCTTTTCATTGTCATTTGTTTCTAGGTATTTTTTGATTTCCTCTTTGATTTCTACAGAGACTTCTTTGTTGTTTAACAGCATATTGTTTAGGCTCCATGTGTTTGTGTTTTTTACAGTTTTTTTCCTGTAATTGATATCTAGTCTCATCGCATTATGGTCAGAGAAGATCCTTGATACGATTTCAATTTTCTTGAATTTACTGAGGCTTGATTTATGCCCCAAGGTGTGATCTATCCTGCAAAATGTTCCATGTGCACTTGAGAAGAAAGTATATTCTGTTGTTTTTGGAAGGAATGTCCTATAAATATCAATTAGGTCAAGATGGTCTAATGTCTCATTTAGAGCTTGTGTTTCCTTATTTATTTTCGGTTTGGATGATCTATCCTTTGGTGAAAGTGGGGTGTTAATGTCTCCTACTATTATTGTGTTACTATTGATTTCCTCTTTTATGGCTGTTAGCATTTGCCTTATGTACTGAGGTGTTCCTATGTTGGGTGCATAGATATTTACAATTGTTATATGTTCCTCTTGGATGGATCCCTTGATCATTATGTAGTGTCCTTCTTTGTCTCCTGTAATAGTCTTTTCTTTAAAGTTTAATTTGTCTGACATGAGTAGTGCTACTCCAGCTTTCTTTTGACTTCCATTTGCATGGAATATCTTTTTCCATCCTTTTACTTTCAGTCTATATGTGTCCCTTGGTCTGAAGTGGGTTTCTTGTAGGCAGCATATGTAAGGGTCTTGTTTTTGTATCCATTCAGCCAGTCTGTGTCTTTTGGTTGGAGCATTTAACCCATTAACATTTAAGGTGATTAGTGACATGTATGTTCCTATTACCATTTTCTTAATTGTTTTGAGTTTGTTTTTGTATGTCTTTTTCTTCTCTTGTGTTTCTTACTTAGAAAAGTTCCTTTAGCAATTGTTGTAAGGCTAGTTTGGTGGTGCTGAATTCTCTTACCTTTTGCTTTTCTGGAAAGCTTTTGATTTCTCTGTTGAATCTGAATGAGATTTTTGCTGGGTAGAGTATTCTTGGCTGTAGGTTTTTCTCTTTCAGGACTTTCAGTATATCCTGCCATTCCCTTGCAGCCTGCAGAGTTTCTGCAGAAATATCAGCTGTTATCCTTATGGGTTTTCCCTTATATGTTATTTGTTGCTTTTCTCTTGCTGCTTTTAATATTTTTTCTTTGTGTTTAATTGTCATTAGTTTGATTAATATGTGGCTCGGTGTATTTCTCCTTGGGTTTATTCTCTATGGGACTCTCTGTGCTTCTTGGACTTGATTAACTATTTCCTTTCCCATGTTGGGGAAGATTCCCACTATAACCACTTCAAATTTTTTCTCAGACCCTTTCTTTTTTTGTTCTTCTGTGATGCCTATGATTCGAATGTTGATGCGCTTAATGTTGTCACCAACGTCTCTGAGACTGTCTTCCATTCTTTTTATTCTTTTTTCTCTTTCCTTCTCTTGGCAGTTATTTCCTCATTTTATGTTCCAACTCACGTATTCGTTCTTCTGCCTCAGTTATTCTGCTGTTTATACCATCTAGAGTATTTTTAATTTTGGTTATTTTGTTGTCCATTGTTCTTTGTTTGCTCTTTAGTTCTTCTGAGTCCTTATTAACTGTTTCTTGTATTTTCTTTACTTTGTTATTGAGATTTTGGATCATCTTTACTATCATTACTCTGAATTCTTTTCCAGGCAATTTTCCTATTTCCGCTTCATTTATTTGGTCTTGTGGGATTCTTTCCTGCTCCTTTGCCTGCATGGTGTTTCTTTGTTTTCTCATTTTGTCTAGTTTATAGGATTTCTTGTTTCCTTTCCCTATTTTGCCTAGTAGTAATTCTTCTTGTTTCTGCCCTCTGCCCCCTGTGGTGCGGTTTGTCCAGTGTCTTGAGTAGGCTTCCTGGTGTGGGGGCGGGTCTGGTGTCTGCTTTCTGGTGTGTGACTCTGTGCCTTTTCTCTCTGATGATCAGGGCTGTGTCAGGTGGTGTGTTTTAGGGTATCTGTGAGGTTAATATGGCTTTAGATCGTCTGTGTGCTGATGGGTGGGTTTATGTTCCTGTCTTGTTCATAGTTTGGTATGAGGTGTCCAGCACTGGCAGTTGCAGACAGTGGGATGAAGCCGAGTCTTAGACTGTGATACAGGGCTCTGTGGGAGTTTTCTGCAGTTAATCTTCCCTGTGTCTGAGGACTCCCTAGTAGCCTAGCATCCTGGATTTAGTGCTCCCTCCCCAGAGCCTCCTAATTGACTTCTGATGGAGTAGTCCAGACTTCAGAGGTTGCTTGTCCTGGCAATAAAGGGGTTTAAAGAAGACTGTCCAAGCCCCAGACTAATGGCAGAGTGTTGGGTCAAACAAATACTAAATCAAGGAAACATATACATGTATAAGACACACATACTGAATCCAATAGAACATAAGGCACTAGAAAGACCTGACAGAAGAACCCCAGTATGCCATGAGACAATCAAAGAAAACCAACAGAAATTCAAAACCAAAAAAAAAAGAAGACAAACAAACAAAAAAACACTCCCCCCCCCCCCCCCACCACACACACACAAGCACAAATCCAGGGAGATTTTGAAAGCTAGGATCAAATATAATAAAGAGCAAGTGTATCACTGGACAGTCTGAAGATTCTCAGAATGAAAGCAGACAATTGTACTTAGAACTAAGATAAAGACAAAACCTAATAATAAAAACCAAAGCAGTGTGTCATCTGTAGAATAAAGCAAGGAACCAGAACAGACCAATAATATTGCTTGTAAGTATTTTAAGATAAACTAAAAAAAATAGAAGACAGGGCAACAGAAGAGCGTAGTGTGACTGGAAATATGAAAAGAAAAAGAAAAAATAGAAACGTATAAAAGATAGAGATGAAAAGATGGTAGGAGAGATACAGTCAGCACTACCAAAAACTTAGCAAGAAGTAGAAATATATAAAAAGGCTAAAAATAAAAATAGAATAAAAAATTGAATAAAAAAATATGTTATAAATCGTGTAGATCCCTTAGGACTAAGATCGTATTTAATAAAATTAAAACAAAGAAACAAAACTAGAACTGACCCTGGAATGGACCTGACCAATAGTATTAATAATAATATTTCTGTTTCCTTGGGGTCTCAGCTGTAATTGTCCTTCTACGTGCCTTGGGCTTTTTTTTTATTACTCTGCAAACAGCAGAGCTTCCTGTTCATCTGTAAGTGCTGATATGTGGGGAGAGAGAGGGTACAATAGTGGCTTCTTCCCCTGGGGGTGAGTAAGCAGTGGCACCCTGCCTGGGTTGCAGTGGCTTGGGCGGTGCCTGTTGCAGAGTGATGCCCATGGCTCAAGCTGAGAGAGCAGCTACAACTGCAGCTCCTCCCCACTGCCAAGGCTCTTCTGGGGGCACCCTGCCTGGGTCACGGTGGCTCAGTTGGCCATGGCAGTGCCTGTTGCAGAGGGACACTGGTGGCTCAGGTGTAAACAGAATGTCTCCAGAGCTGGGCCACTCTGTGCACTTTTGGCTCTCAGCTGCAGGCACTCTAGGCCAGCCCCACCCAGGGGCCTTTGTTATCCCTGAGTGCATTAGCCAGGCCAA
This sequence comes from Hippopotamus amphibius kiboko, assembly GCF_030028045.1. NCBI lineage: Eukaryota > Metazoa > Chordata > Mammalia > Artiodactyla > Hippopotamidae > Hippopotamus > Hippopotamus amphibius. The sequence goes on along the minus strand of NC_080193.1, from coordinate 119,112,850 downwards.
AGGGTTCCTTCCTTTGTCTGTTGCAGGCGCAGAAAGAGAGGCTACACCCATGGCTCCTCCCCTCTGCTTGTGCGTCAGCAGTATTGAGCTGCCACCATGGCCGCCCAGCTTTCCGTGGTAGGCACTCTCTGCTGAGGATTTCTTCCCTCCTGTCCTCTCAGTCTGTCTTCCCACTGCCAACAATGTTTCTCACCCTGAACCAGTTCTCTGGTTCCCACGTTCCCGCTCCCAGACCCCTTGTTAACCTGTGAACCTATGTGTTATTCTGGACACACTGAGCCGTGGTGCGGACCCTCCATGTGTTTCTCGTCTTTTCCTGTCTGCCACAGCTCAGCTGCTTCACCCTCTTTGAGCAGTCCCAAATGTCTCCCTTCTGACCCAGGGAAATTCCCCATTGGAGAAGGGGTTTCCCCATCAGATAAGGGACGTTTCCCCAAATTTGGCAATTTCTCCTCTGTTTCAGATTCCCGTGCCCCAGAGTGTGGGACCCATCCCTTTCCTTTCTTCTCTTCCTCTTTCTCCTTTTTTTTGTTTTTTGTTTTTTCCCTCTGTCCTATGCGGTTATGTTGGGATCTTTGCAGTCCTTTCTGGTGTCTGAGGTCGTTTGCTGGTGTTCAGCTGGTTCTCTGTGGGAATTATTGCATCTTTTGGTGTATTCCTGATGCATCTGTGGAGAGGGATGCATTCCACGTCCTTCTACTTCGCCACCATCTTTCTTCTCCTAATAAAACTTTTAAATCTTAAAAAATTTTCTTTGAGTTGGGGACTGCCTTTTAAAATTTTGGGGTAGGGGGGTGGAGTATACAACCTTTAGGTAATCATTTTGCAAATACAGAATTCACCTTCAGGATTCCAAGTAGAATGATCTTTCCACTATACACACTGCTTCTTGTATGAAAAATTTAGGTAGTGATTTCTCTGTGTCAGATATCTTCTATGTACCCCTCCAATCGTTTCATTTTACATCCATCTGCATCCTTCTTTTTGCCCTGTGAATCAACCTGCATAGACTATGTGCTCCCCTGTCTTCTGGCTTCCTATTGGATTTGGGTACTGGGAGCCACATCAGGAGACGGAAAGCAGTGAGAGTGAGGTTAAGGAATTTAATCAGATGGTTCCTCTTTGTGAGGTTTCCTTTGATTGTGAGGAGCAGATTGATACTCCTTTCAAAGCTGTCTCCTCTGTATTGCTGTTTCCTTATGGGTCCTGATAAATGCTTCTTCCACTCATCTCTTTGGGCCTCAGGGCTATGAAAGCCTTGTGTTAATAACTCAGTTTCCTGCAGTATATCCCTTATGGTTCCCCTACACTCACCCACATCTTTGCTTAAAAAAAAAAAGTCCTTTACAAATCATCCTTGAATTGTTCTAAATTGAGTGTGTTATCTCTTTTTTGTTGAGACTTTGATAGCTAAAGTTACCTACTATTTTGGAATGTTCAGATCAAAAGAAATATGTTAGCCAGTGTGTGATTGTTTTACCTCTTAGTGATTGGTTTGATAAGAAATCACTTTTGCTGATTGACTAAAATCTCAATAACTTGCATAGCATCAAAAGGAAAACAATACACAAGAATAACTCATAGGCATCTCAGAAACCACAGGTCTATAGCAGAGGCAGAAATCTCAACAAAGATTCAATTAGCTCCTCTACATATCCCAGACCTCTTGAAGTTAGGCAGGGCTATGAAACTAGTCCTGGCCGGTGAAATGCAAACCCACGTTTTGTAGTGAAAAGCCCATGAATAATTCTCTAGTTTCTCGTCCTTTGGCAACTGAGGGAGCTTTGTGATTCAATTAATGCATCTACCATGTGGTAGAACCTCTATCATCTTGGGCCTCTGAGGGACTGTACGGTGCATAGCCCCACTGCTGAACCCTGAACATGTACGTTGAGTGGGAAATAAATCTTTGTTATGATAAGTCAGTGAGATTTTGTAGTTATTATTACCATAGCAGAATTTCATTCTATCCTGATCCAAGGACCACAAGAGAACCCTTGAGAACCCTGTCCCCCAAATCTACTTCTCTCCAGGCTTTTCCGTGTCAGTAAGCAGCACCATATCACATTAATAAATTTGGAAGTTTTATTGATTCCTGTCTTTACCTCACCTCCAGTTACAATCCATTGGCAAGTCATGTGTGCTCTACCACCAAGGTATATCCCCAATCTATTTTTGATGATCTTTTTTTCTAATTCTACACTAGACCAGGGTGCCATGGCTCTCCTGTGTTGTTACAGTAACTTTGTAACTAGTTACCCTGTTTCTGCTTTTGCACCATTAGGATCTAATACCCGCACAGCAGCCTATGAGATCTTCCAAAAATTTAAATTGGATGTTTCTTTCCTGTTTAAAACCATCTAGTAGATTTTCATCTTCCCATTGTTCTTAAAAATAACTGCCCAATATAAAGCTGCACTCCCAGCTCAGACCAGTCACTATCATAGTGCCCTCTTTAGTTTTTTCATAGCACAAAAAACTTTGACTGCAGTTGTTTTTAATGTATTTGTTTACTAGTTTATCTTTCATCTTCTAGTTTGATGTGAGTGTCATTAGAGCAGATAGTTTTTCTGCTTGGTTTATTTCTGTATTCCCAGTAACTAAAACAGTACTTCACACAGAGTTGAGACTCAATAAATATTTGTAGAAAGAGTGATAAATTATAAGGGAAAATGGTCTAGGATATGTTTACTAACCTTAATGCTCTATTTCTTTTTTTCTTTTATTTTCTGTTCTGCTTTTTTTTTTTCAAATTTATAACTAGAAAAGTAAAGCCTACCACAGTCAGCCACAGTCAGACTCCAGGCTCTAGGAAAGATTTAATGAAATATCACTTTAGCCAGAAAGAGAGAATAAATGAAGTGAAAACATTTTGTTGTATCATTTTTCTAAGAAAGCTTGTAAGAATACAGAGTCACCACATGAAGCTATATTTGTGTCAATTATTGCTGCAAAAATGAAAAGTTCTATTGTAGTCTGTGAATATCCTTAAAATGGCCAATAACTCCAGATTTATTAAGGATTCTGTTCTATACAGTCAGCTTAAATACCCACACTATCTTTGAAAATCTTTCAGTGCTATGGAGACAATTTTATAGGGTTGTTTATTATCACCGTGATAGAGCTGAAAGCTGGAGTGTGGACGCCTTGTGCTAGTTCTGCAGTATAATGGAGGTTCCCTGGACACTGTATTTTAGGTCTCTCAAGAAGAGTGGCTCACTTTTATCCAAGACATAACTCAAATACTTTCCCAGAATGCCACTCATTTGCTAAAGAACTACTTCATCTCTTTACTTAGTTAAGAATATCACAGGATAGACTGCTAAACTATTTATACCTTTGTGGAAAATTTACATAACATTTTCCTTTTATAGTTGGTCTCTCAAAATATATTCTTCCCTGTGTCATCCATACTAGATATAATTAAGGAATTATTCTTTTCTTGATTTGTATATATTAAACTTTTGTGGTATGTTTAAATCTCCTGAGAATAAAACGTGTTCTCTCAAAGTTCTCCAATGAAATATGAAACATGATTATTTTGTTTTCTTAAGCATTAATACAGCAGGTGATGTCTGACTTTGCTTGTTAAACTCTGCATATGCCACATAGATTGATACATTTTAAGGACAGATGTTGCTCATTGGGTCCAATTATGCATGTTCTATTTCCAATAAAATATGGAAACAGCTATTTATCCTGAGGAATGAACCAGTAGGGAAACAAATGCCTTAGAAGGCAAAAATGGTACTATTACCCAAAGAACCCACATTTAGAAGCTCTCTTAAGGCTATGTTAAATGGCCTGTTTTATGTTTTGGATTAAAACTGAGGAGTGTTCTTCCCATACCCATAACCAAAAAGATAAATAGAGTTATTAGAATTCAGTTACTTACAATAATTAATAGAGTAACCACTAGGTATAGGTGTCCATCAGTTGTAACTGAAATTAGAATGGATAATACGATAAGATGCTAACAATGTATAAGAAATTTAGAAAAAGCAGACAAATTACCCACACACGCACCCTCTACTTTACTTGAATGTATACAAACACCAAGGAGATGGCTGAAAGAGATAATAAAGTCACTGAAGCATATGTGGCGTTTCTAGATTACATACACTTAAGTCTATTTGTTTGTCCCTTTAACTTTGCCCCACCTCCCATATTAGAGTCATACTTAACCCTAGGTGTGAATTTACTTTACAAATGGAACTTTCATAAAAATTGCTCTGAATATTCTCTAATGCCTTGTTTTGGTGGGTAACTGTATACCAATCATTTTACCTCTCTTTTCATATAAAGAAATGAATGGCAAGTATTTTATAAGAAAAATAGAATAAATTTAAACATTTTCTAAGACTTTCAGTTTTTGAAAAGACATACCCCAAACTAGTACATTTGCTTAAAACAGTTAAAACTTTTGCAAATTGTTATATCTTTTATTTTCACCAGTCTCTATCATCAAGATTGGTTGTAAAAATTCAATTTTTGTGATATTTAGAATGTGGATATTAAAATAGAATTATCACATTTGATAAACTGTTAAGTTCTGAGTTTCTCATGGGCAATATCTATTTTTTAAATCAGGCTTATTGCATCATAATTTTCACCTTGGAATAAGAAGGAAACACAAAACATGTTTCTCAAACAATTGTCTTTAAAATGGAAGGTCATAAATTACTAAAGCTGGCTTTGTAGCTTGGAGGCTAAAAAACAATTTTTGATGTGAAATATGAGTAGATCCAGCCACACGGAAGTCCTGGGTAATTTAGAGGTCATGAAAATGCTTTCTTGACTGGAATTTCTCTACTAAATGTAGAAGCACATTTTAAACAGCCTGCTGGTCATCTCCATTTGAATATCTGTCTTAGCACCTCAGACTCAGTGTTTTCAAAATTCTTTATGAATCTCCACATAGTAGGTGCTCAAAACTATTTGTTAAATGAATGTATCATGCTCAAATCTTCTAAATTTATTATATAATTGCTCTTAAAATCTCAAAATCTTAATCACCTCTTTTCCCGTCCATTGTTAATCAATTTCATAGGTCTGCCAGTATTACTTCTGCAGTATCCCGTAACTCCAGAGTGTGTACTCTTTACCACAGACAAGAGCATCACGGTTCATGCTGCCATGGAGCTTAGGTTTTGTGTGTGAAACTTGCCGTCTCGTATCAGTTCTAATCGAGACCTGAATTTCCTCTTTTCCAGATTATTGTAATGGTGTCTTAGTTCTTGGCATTGAGTGTTTCTCCACTCCATTTTATTAGATTAATTTAAATTAATATTTTATTTATTTTTCTATTTATTTTTTGTCTGCATCGAGTCTTAGTTGCAGCACGTGGGATCTTCGTTGAGGCATGCAGGGCCTCCTGTTGCGGTACACGGGGTTCTCTCTAGTTGTGGTGTGTGGATTTTCTCTTTTCTAGTTGTGGTGCTCAGGCTCCAAAGCTCGTGGGCTCTATAGTTGTGGCGTGCCAGTTCCAGGGTGCGTGGGCTCTGTAGTTTGTGGCACGGGGGCTCTTTAGGTGAGGCGTGGGCTTAGTTGCCCCATAGCATGTGGGGTCTTAGTTACCTGACCAGGGATTGAACCCACATCCCCTGCATTAGAAGGCAGATTCTTTACCACTGGACTACCAGGGAAGTCCCTATTAGATTAATCTTAAAAGCATAACACATTATCTTTTTGTGCAGTACTTTAAACAACTCCCATTGTTACCAGCTAACTTGGAAATCATGTAGTTGGCTCTACCATAGCCTGGCCTCACCAGCCATGTTTATTGTTTCCTCTTGGACTCTATTATTGCAGCCAAACTAGGCTTTTCTCCAGTCCTCCAACATCTTCCTACTTCTGTACCATTACTCTTTTCTCTCCCTGGAATGATCTTCTCTTCTATTTCTGCTTGTTAAAATCCTACCCATCTTTCAAGGCCAATTCTGCTACTCTCTTGATTCCTTCAAATAGAAATATTTTCTCTCTTCTTTAAACTCCCATAGAAATTCCTTTCTGCCTCTCTCACTGCACTTATCAGTTTTGACACTAGGTTGTAGTTTTAGTGTTTTGTCTTACCTACTTGAATACCTTGCTCCAGTCTTCACAGAAGTTAGCATAATAACTTGCACACAAGTTGAATAAATGAAGGACTGACCTGGCTAATTAATTGACAATGTTGCATGTATTATATAGGAGGGCCTATGATCTAATCTAATGTAATTTAATTACATCTTAACTATGAAATTTGATTGAGTCATTTGAATTAGCATAAATGACATCAAGTTTATTTCATAAAAATTATATTTAAAAAAGACAGATTCTTCGCAAGTGATCAGATTGTGGACCAGTCATTGAGTTTCTTTGTGCACCATGACAATGTATGGCTACTTTTCCAGGCATACTAAAAATCAACTGAACTAAAACAAATATTTAAATTTAATGTCAAATGAGAGGAACAAATTGGAATATCTTCTTCTGATAGGGAATACTCTAGATGACAGATAGCTATTTATAAACATACCTCCAAACTTATATTCTCATAATTGTTCAGGTTGAAAGTACCTGCTGGTAGTTTGGTAATTCAAAAGCTTCTCTCAAGGCTGCCTTTTCCACCTTTCCAGTTGCACTTAATTTGACAATTTTAAGCTGTTAGATACTATAAATGCCTTGAGAAAAAGCATCTGAGGGGACATGTTGGGGGATGTTGAGTCACATAATTTCTGGGATTGTCCAGAATTCATATTATTTTGAGGTGATGGGGATAGTATTCTGCCTGGCCTTAGAAAGAAGATCTGGAACAAGAAAGTGCTGCAGAAGAAAAATGAACTGCTAGGGAGGTCTATGCCCCCGAGCAGGCATAGTGCATGCCATGAGACATAGCTATAATTGTGACTGCTTTCCTATAAAATTTGATCAATTCCATCATTTGGTAGACCCTTCCCTGTGGAAACACACATGATTTTTATAACAAACATTTACAACATGTGATTCACTTTGCCTTTGTAAACTATTTGGCTGAACACCACTATTTCACAAAGTGAGGGATACCACGTTGCTTGGTGAGTTATATTTCTTGCTATGTTTTGTAAGTTTAATAACAATTTATTTCATAGAAAGATCCTTTGGTTCTCTTAGAAATAATGCTGAAACTAATGCTCGTGTCATTGCCAGAATGCTTTCCTGCCCCCAGAGACTGAATAATTCATTTCTGTGAATTTGCTTCCCTACACTGAGCGAGGGTATGACTTAAGCTTACTCCCCAAGCAGGCTTCTGCCCAGATGCACAGTACATGATGCCAAAGCCGTACGGTCATCCCGTGGGTGAGCACATTTGTATCAAAACAATCACACTGTTCTCATTATTTATTAATTTATTCATTGGCATGTTTCCTTATCAAGGCAACCAAAGGGAACGTTAAAAAAAAGTAAATGGATTGAAAATCTCAAAGAAGCAGATCTTTGCACTTATTTCAAATGCAAACTGAGTTGGTTAAATGAAGGGTTCTTTGAAGAAAGACTTTGCATTTGGTAAATGACTAAGAGAAGGCTTCTGCACTGAGGGAATCCTGGAGAATATGAAAATCTTTGGAGGTGACGTTTGGGCTTATGCAAGGCAAGGGGCTATTCCTGAGCTCTCAGAGTTCCTTAGACACTCCCAGGAACCCACTCTGATAGAGATGTTTTAGGTGTTCTTATGGCCAGGAGGTAAGAGCCCATAATACCTCTGAGTTCTGTTCCTGGCTATTTCAAATTGCTCTCTGGATGGGATTAGGCAGGGATTCATGGAACGTTCCAATAACTCTGGAGTCTTAGGTAGCTATTGATATTGTTTATGCCTAAAGATATAGATGGATATAATTCCAAGGAAATTAAGCTCAAAAGACCCAGGATTGGAAGAAAAATCCGTATAGGGTCATTGATAAAAGGTGAGATAATTTTTCAATTCTTGTTGGTTGGCTTAGTTAAAGATTGCTAAGGACAAAATTGGTAAATAATTTTATTTTCAGTGCTTCCTTTGTTTATAGTGGCTTCTAGAGTGCTGCTTTGAGAAAGGTGTAAGGAGTACATTGATCAGTTAGTGATGTCTGTCACAGGCAAGGGAGAGAGGAAGAGGAATGCTTTGAATTTAATGACTTGGTATAGGTCTTTTAAATGTCCTATTATTCTTTATAATGAAGGCAGAAATATGATTCACAATGGCTTTGTTCTTCAGTTTTATGTAATACCCAAAGTGAACTCTGAAAAGCCACCCAAAATCTTTGTGCAGCCCGATGGAAATTTTTGTTCAGCCCATAGCAAATCAATAAGGTAACAACTGGAATGAGATAATGGAAATGCTATTTTCTTTATCATTTGTATAGCCAAATTGAGGACCTATGAAGAGTTTAGATGCATGTTTTTCAAAGTAATGGTATATTCCAAGGCAGCATTTAAAAATCTTTCTACAGCATAGAAAGTAGCAATGCATTAGATAATTTCTAATTTTAAAGCTCTAACATCTATAATCATGAATAAATTATATAGAACATTCAGAATACATTTCTCCCTTTATGCCTGTTTCAGACTTGAATTTGTGATAAATACATGTCTCCATCAAGTTGGAGCCATCAAAAGAGACAGTTTAAATGGTAGTAAGAAGTTTAAGAGGAGGGGAAAGAATCACTGCATGGATGAGCACACTAGCTTATATGATAATTACACTCTCAGTAATTTCAAATGTTGTCAAATTGGATTTCTTATATTTGGAGAAAAATTTTGAAATATGAACTTATGTAAGTATTTCATTATCAGGTCCACAGGTTCTATTAAACAAAATTTCTCCATCATAGGGAAAATGTCAGAGAAAAGATATATATTTATTTCTATCTTACTCAACCTCATTCCTTTAACTGTTAACTACACCCTGACTTTTTAAAGGGGAACCACTCATACCCTCAGTCCATGTTGTCCATAGCTGGGTATGTGACTAAGGTCCAAATAATTAGAGTCACAGAGATTGTTTCAGAGGTAGGTATATGACTTAATCTGGGCCTCTGAAGAGCAGCCATAGCTTCTGCTATAACTATTAGGAACAGGACAGTTTCATTCTACTGTGATTTCTAAGTCTAATTTGCTTGTGGATATCTTACAGGGAAACAAGATGTGCCAGAAAAAGGAGGAATTGAGAGATGGTGATAGGGCCTAATGGCATTCTTTGAGTAACTGCCTTGCAAAGTTCTTGAGTCGGTTCTATATTTGTACTTTTCATCTCTGTGCCAACAAATTTCTCTTTAACTTAAACCATGTTGAGTTTTTTTCTGTCCTTTACAACCCAAAAAGTCCTTATTGATAAGTATCCTCAGCTCCGTGTCTGTAAGAGGTTGTTATAGAACTTACTTTAAAATGATTAATAATTCAAACTTATAGAGATCCTAGACCTTCAGGTAGAACTATAGGTGTGCAGCTGCCTCTTCCTGGTGGTGGATGCTGCTTTGGGTGGGCCAGGGAGGCTGTGGGGTTGGGGGGAGGGGGGAAGACAGTGATAGGATTGGCAGGGAGAGAAGGATAGGAAGGAGGGTAGGGGGACTGATCTAGTACCAGGGAGAACATTCCATTGAACTGTGACTCCACGGCTTGGGGCAGAGGGTGGGGTGGAGGCTGAATTCTTTAAGAGGCCCTGAGACTGTGGTGTGTGGGAATGGAGAGCAGACTTGTCTTAGGGTGTCTAAGTAAGGGCTGTGTCTTTGTGGATTACCTTCTTTTATTCTTCCTGCCAGAGCTCATGCTAGGAGGATGTTGAGGGTAGGATTAACTTGATTTTTTTCTTTTCATTCTTCTCTCCTTCTGTCTGCTCCCTGCTTAGCCCCCGGTTTTCTCATTCCTCTGGAGTTCTCTTAGAGCAGCCCCTGTTAGTTGGCTGACAAGGGAATTTCTGGTGACTAGTTCTTAGTTAGGTCTTAGCAATCAAACCAAATCAATGAGTCCCTTGATTTTCCTCTGTGAATATGTGTGTGAGTGTGTGTGTGTATCTTGGTTTGGGGTAGAGGGGAGGGAGAGGCAGGACTGTGGAATCTCTAGGGTGTATAGGTAGATAAGTGGACCTTTATGTTAAAAACCTCTGGGGGTGTCTGTTTTGGGGGTGAAGACGGATATCACTCCCCTCAGCCATCTGGCCTAAACACTGCTTGACCTATGGCTGTCTGCTCCCAGGAAAGCTTTGGGAGGATAGTCCAAGATGAGGTGGCCATGCTACCATCCATCGTGGAGCTGGGTCTCAGTGGAGAGGGGAAGTGACTGTGGATGGTGGCAGCCTCTTGTGGGAGGCAGGGATGGAAGTGATAAAGGGCTGTTGAGGGGCTTCGGGGGAACTTTGGAGGAGGTCAGTCTCGCAGTGGTGAAGCCAGGAATTAGGGGATTCTGGAAGCAGGGCTGCTAGTGGGAGGAGATTCCAAGGGGGAGTGCTGGGGACATCTTGTCTGTGGATCAAACAGGGATGGGGTGGGGGATGGGGTGGGGGTGAGTCATTGCTGATTGAGCTGTTGATTCTTGTAAATCGCATTAAAAACTCTCATATAGGGTTGATGCTGTGTGTCTGTGGGGGTGGGGTGGGGTTTGGGATCCAGCTCATTCTCTCTTTTTATCTTTTTTTCAAATCCATCCTAGGGCTTGGTGGGGAGGCAGGAGAATGCGCCCTTCCTAAGCCTTTAGTGTGTGCTGAGCTTTCTTGTTGATGCTGACAGGGGAGGGTGGGGACTGTGATGGTGAATGAGTTCCCTATATGAAACCCTTTGGTGGGCACAAGACTGAGTGCTTGATTTTAGGTTTTATTTTTTTATGAATGTCCAGATCTGTTTCCCCCTGCCCTCCCAGACTTGTGTGGCCAGTTGGAAATGTCTGGTTTGTGTTCACCTCTCCCTCATTTCTGGGGCAGGGGCTGAGACCCCGGCACATCTGCTATGCTCTGCATCCACGCCTCCTTTGGACATTAAAAGTCGATGGATGGAAGGAGGATATGAAATATTTCTGTGGAGACATGTTTGTACATTTAAAATTAGGATTGCAACTTAATATATCTAGGTTCATTTTATATATTAAAATATTATGGTATTTATAATGATTTTTGGTTATGGCTAGAATGATCACATGACTAGCTGAAAAGACTATTTGTGATGGAGGTTGGATTTTGGCATTATTATAATGGTGTTATGGCTACAGATTCTATAATGCCAAAATATGCCCTACTGATCATCTATCCTCCCTTCAAGTTTTTAAAAAGTGAGAACTATAATAATAAACAGCAAATAATAAATAACAGAACTGACAAAATGCAAGTTTACTGTTATCTACGTCGAGAACTTTCAAAAATCTGCAACTGCAGGGCCCTCTGGTACACTGACTTGGAGCACATGGCAAGAGAACGTCCTCTGTAACTCTGACCTTGGCACAGTAGGCATGTCTGTGAGGCAAAAGAAAAAAAATGGATGTTCAGAGATTGCCTCTCTTAACTGATGACACAGTTGGAGATGCAGAGAGAAAAAGCTGAAGCTTGCCACAGAAAATAGAAGAGAAGGCTACACTCCACAGTGCTGACTTGAAGGCCCAGTTACTTCAACTGCTGCTTAACCATGGCCCAGTGGGCGTCTGGGCTCTAGTGCAGTAGATTGTGACTCTACCACCCTTGGGAGGGGCTGTAACTAGCAGGAAAGTGGGCAGAAGCGGGTCTGGTCCAATAACATGGGAGAGGACATTTCCCTTTTCAGTGCAATGTAGCGTCAAAAAATTCTTTGTATACTAGTTAAAGGAAACTAATTATTTGAAGAATTAGTTGTTTATAGACCTATACTAGAGTTTGACTTCTGGCTTTGCTCCAAGAGAATCCTTCCCCGATAGCCGCTCACTGTGCTGGACTCTCCACTGCTACTATTTCCCAAGGAGGTGTGCCTGGCACTCTTCAACATTAATTGTTGTCTGTGCTTGTGACTTTACCACATTTCTTAATCATTCAGCAGCTACTCGAAAGTCATTTTACCATGTAGTGTTCAAATGCTGCTAATACAACAGAGTTGCAGCCAACTCAACAGTGTTGTGTCACAAGGAAGCTCTGGGATACCACCTGTGTCTCATAGTGGTTTGTGATCTCAGTCTATCCATTAACCATCAGTAGAGTTTGTGGTTGAGGTTGATGAAGCAGTATAAGAAATATATATGATTTCAGTAGCTATGGATTCAGATTCATTGATGAAATGTTGAGCCTCTGTTCTCACTCCTATTTGCTACTCTATATTCTCTTGGGAGAAGTGAGCACCTTGACAAACGTAATGAAGCTTCTTAAGAATTTCCGTCTTAGCCTGATTGGACTGGATAGCTCCTGAGAAAAAAAATCTCTTGCCTGTGGGATTTATAAATTGCATTGCTCAATATGACTAGTCACATCTCTGAGAACTGAAGGGCCTTTCCTGAGGCTTGTAATTATAATTCAAGGTAATTTTGCTTATATAACTGTTGCCTTAATAGATGGCATAGACTGTGTTTAAAATTATTTTTGCTTTTAATAATAACAAAGATTATTAATTAAATACTTATTATTTACTGGGCTTATACATATATAACTTTCTTTTAATTTTTTCACATGATAATTGGTTAGTTATACATTCTTTCACTATTCTTTTAGTGTTCCTGACATGAGCGATTGTAACAGGAATCTTTGACTTATTATGATCTAATACCAATTATTTTACCACTTCCCTGATAATACTGGAATCTGTGATGCTATATTTATCCACTCTCTCCTTTTATGTTATTGTTGCTATGCATTTTAATTTTAATTTTACTTTCAATTCAGGAAGATATTATTATTATTGTCAAAGTAATATTTATATTTATGCAAGTATTTACCAATTCATTTATACTTGATCTTCATTTCTTTAGCATTTTGATAATTTTCCTTCTGCCTGAAGAGACACCTTTATCATTTTTTTTTTTTGGTGAATGTCTAATGGATATAAATTCTCTCATTTTTCACTTATTTATTTTAGTAATTATTTCCTTTTTTTCTTTATTTCTGGAGGATATTTTCACATAGGATTAGAGATTGGCAGTTATTTTCTTAGAATTTTAAAGAACTCTTTCCATTGTCTTCGGCTTCTATCATTTTGTTGAGAAGTTTTCTTTCAGTCTTATTGTAGCTCCTTTGAATTTATACCCACTGGTTGTTTAATGACTTTAATTCTTCTTGAAAATCCTGACATTAAGTGAAGAGCTATTAAATTTTTAAAATTCTATTTAATTTTAATGAAACGTTATAACATATAACATAGTCCATCTCAACCTAAGATACCCAAATAATTTGAATCAAACAATTTAAGGCTATAGTCCATCTTTTACATTGTCTTGCTCGTAGGGTACAGTTCTATAAGTCTTTGAACTAAGAACCCTGTGTATTTACCAGGAACCCTTTCTCACATGGGTCCTTAATTCCAATCTGTAATGTTCAAAGCTTTGAAAGACTCTGAAAAATATTTTACTTTTCAGAAGTGTCTGCCTCCAGCCCTGCGTGCCTTCAAAATTTGGCAAATGTCATTTCAAGACCTCTTAAGTCTCCAATTTTGTCACCCTAACTCCATGGCACTCTGCTTGAGCCAAGCTCAGATTTTTCAGATTCTTAGCTTTTTCCTGAGCCCCAGAGTTAGCAAATGACCCCAGGAAAAAGCTGCTTCAGGTCATTAGCTTACCTTTTTGAGATTCTCTCTTTAGAATTTTAACTTCCATAATTTGAGTTGCTTCCTCAGGCCTCTGATGATTTTAAACATTGTTTTATCTGACTGATCTGGTTGTTCTTTGTGGCAACTTTAGTTTGCCACAAAGTACTCTAGCCTATCCAAATTGGAAGTCTTGTTTAAGTTTTTCTTAAGAGTCTTTCAAAGAAGCGTTATTTTCTTCAGGTGAAATAAATCACATGCAAGTCAGTTTTGCTCTTTGCAAAGTAGATGTTTTACAAATGAATTATAATTATGACTTGTCTATGATGTCCAAACCAGGAATGATTGGAATCCAAAGACCAAACAAACCCACTAGTAGAAGGAGTCTTCATAGATGTTACAGAAATGTCCAAATGAAGGAAGCTCAAAGATGAGAATGTCTCAGCATTTTGGTAGGGATGAGAATTCAGGGTTAGCTGAAGACATTTGCTGGAAATCTAGGCAGGCCAATTTGGTGGTAGATGTGTGTAGGGGTGGGGTGGGGGGTCCAGTTACAAGGCTCAGATTTACAAACAGCATTTTATACTCTAGGATGCTTGCAATGGAAGTCAGGAATCTAAGCCTTGGGGAATAGGAGTATTAAAAAGTAAGGCAGGGATTTACATCCTTTGAAAAAAAGCCAAGGGGTTGGCCAGAGAAAAAAGGCAAACTCCCACAGTTAATCCAGCCAGGGAGAGTGATTAAGCGAACCAATGATTTCCTGAAGCTCAGGCTCCTTCTATTTCTTTTAACTCAGTACCTGAAGGGCTACAGTCTGGAACAGGGCTAAAATTCTTTGTCAAGAAACCCCTTCTGGGGAATTCCGTGGCAGTCCAGTGGTTAGGGTTCTGTGCTTCCACTGCAGGGAGCGTGGGTTTGATCCCTGGTTGGGGAAATAAGATCCAGCATGCCGAGTGGTGCGGCCAAAAGGGAAAAAAACAAAGCAAAACAAAAAACCCCCAAACCTTCTGTTTTTCATTCCTTTTCAGCTAACAAAGTTAAATTTCAAGGTTTTCTTCTTCTTTGGAGTTTTATTACCCACTTCTCATCAACTTTCCCTGATTAAATCGACCACTCTTTGTTTTGCCACTGAATATACTTTTGTATAGATTCTTTCACTTTTTCTTTATACAGGTACTGGTGATTTATTAATACACAAAGAATAATAAAAAGCAGAGAGTTAGTTGGATCATCTTAATGACTAGAGACTTACTATGATAGCTTGATGGATTAATCTCCATGTCTGAGTTAGACTTGCCAATAAGACAGTTTTATCAGCTGATGAGAAGAAGGAAGAGATAAGAAAAGGATGTTAAGAAGTGAGGAAGTTCTTAATGCTGATATTGGAGAGGAAAGTTAGAGAGTTACACTCAGCTAAAAATAACTCCATGCTTGTTTTGCTTTTGTGAAATATGCTTGCTGCTCCGAGAAAAACAGAAAAACAGGATGACCTAACGATCGAATGTAACTTTAAGATGTTTTGCAAAAAAATGGAATATTCTGCACCTGCTCTTGTAAGTTTCTGTTTGGAATCTTCCATGCTCTGTAAACATGTGCACTGTAAAAGTAAAGCTCACTCTGAGCCCGGGGCCCAGAACTTTGGAGTGCTAGCTCGTCTGGGGCCACCAGCTTAATAAACCTGAGTTCTCCAGCCCTCTGAGTGTGGTGCTTGGTTTCTTGATGGACCGATTTCTGCAACATTTCAATGCTGGCCAAACCTAGAATCACCCATCACTGGGTTTGAGCCCTGAGATGTAAAATCAAGTGCTTTAAAATCAGCCACTATTCTAGCATACCATTCTTCTACTAAAGTTTTTTTTTAGCCATGTTAGAGATTTTCAGTGTTAAATATGATGATTTGCTGCTGGGTGCAGCTGAAGGCACTGAGCGTGTTTAAACTGGAGAAGACTTCAGTAGACCTGAGAGCTTCCTTAAAATATCATGGCCTCTCTCCTTTGATAGTAGATTTTTCAAGAGGTGTGATTAGGACTATTTGGAAGAATTTACAGGATGAGAGATTTCAACTCATGATGAATGTAGCAGATAAGTTACTAACATTTAATTATGCAGAACCACCTATGGAGGAATTAACCGAGTCTTGTTTATGCTTAAACAAATGAAAAGTATTTTCCCCTCCCTTATTCCAAAGAAGTAGCAGCATTTTCTTTAAAATCCATATTTTTCTTACCCTCAAGGAAACATTAACAAGTCAAGGCTCTGAGAAGCAATTAGAGTTAATTGTCTAAGAGGGAAAGAGATAACAAGCTGTGTGCTTAGACTTGAAGTGTTGGCCTAGAGACATTATTGTTAGTTTAGAAAGGTAGTACATTTTCAGGTGAACTTGGTTTCTGGAGCCTCTATGAATATATCAGCTGTGAGACTGCAGGACCTTAGATGTTGTGGCAGTGTGAGGCTGTAAAGGTCTTGGTGCTAAGTGTCTGGGTCTCAGGGAGAATCTGCCGTGGCCAATTGAGCTGCCAACCCACAATGAATCATAAGTACCTAAATCTGTTTCACGTAGAGCCATTGCACTAGGCAGAGAGTGGAGGAAGAATGGCAGTGTGTCTGAGAGATCATGTTTGATTTTCACTTCAAAATAAATTGTGTGTGTGTGTGTGTGTATGAATGAGAGGGTGTATTGTCTATCCATCTGCAGGGGTTTGGGTGAGGGTGTGTATATTTTCGCATGGAATGACTCATAGTGACTTTCCTGCCAATCTTGGTGAATTTGTTTTAATTTGGTTTTCCTGATTTCAAAAATATGACATAATATGTGCCCTCAGTATTTTGAAACAGTTTATACCCATCTCAAATAGAATTCTTAAACAATTTTATCAGTTCAAAAATGAAATTGGATGCCAGAGAAATTATAAGTTTTCCGTCACTGAATCTAGTCAAACAGGGACTAGCTTTCAGGGACATTCTAAGAAAGAATCCTACATAGGTTGGAAGGTTAAAACATTTTCTTATTTATATTTGTATTGCTAGTGTCTAGGAAAGTAACAGTCATATAATAAGCATGATGTAAATATACATTGAATAAGTGAGTGGAGAGATGCACTAAAGTGACCCCCAGTGTGGGTATTAGATGACTATACGGATGAACTAAGTAGTTATTAGAGTACAATTTATGTGGATGCTGTATCAAGGAAGTTATGTATTTCTAGGGAAGATTTAAAGAAATCAATGCTTAAACTATTCATTTCACTTGCAATAACAGTTTTTATAGATGCTACAAAACTTAATCTAATTGTTAGTGCACCGTCAGATAGGAGCATGCTTACTCAGAACTCATTTGGAACTCACAGTTCCTCTAATATTTCTCTTTATCTCAGCACGAAATTGCAGACTGCTTGCCTTTCTTCTTCATTCCCCACCATACCACTGCCATCTGAATTAAGTAGTTCTTTTTCTCACTCAGATAGTTATATGTGACCTTTTCATTTCCAAGGGTAACCCTCATGCTAGAACATAAGGTGGAAACATTTTATCCTTTTGTTCTTTATGTGTCCTTTACAAACTAAAACAAAACCCCAAATATACTAAAAACATGAACAATTTTTAATCATTGTTCTTTCAGAGACAGTATTCGGGGTGGTCAGTCATGAGATTAGTGCATGTTCCTTGTCTGACTTCATATTTCTAACTTTTCTGTCTAATGACATAATTGTGGTTTGTCTTTCTTTATTGTCTTTGCAGCATAACTGCTTTATGGGGTATTCAATTTAGACTTAACAAGGAATAGTAGAAAAAACACTGGGGTGGAAATTCTCGCTGGAGTTAGGTAGCTTGTCCTTCACTTTAACCAGCGGAACCCGAAGATCCATTCTATCTTAAACATTCCGTCATTCCATCATACCTTTGACATATTGTGTCTGTAATTTTAGACAAACAATTTAAAAACAAACTTGGGTTTAATGTAATTTGAACTAGAAAATAGTTTTCCAGCGCTTTAGGGGATTTTTTTTTTTTACTGCATATATTTAGATTTTGAAAATCTGATTCAAATTTGTACATGTTAGAAGTTGTACGTTGCAGCATTGCAATATTGCTCCAATTTTTTTTAAGAAGATATTTTCTGAAATTTTCTAAATTCCATTGTTTCCTGTTTTGAGTGAACGGCTCTGTTTTAGAAAATGATTTGCTAAGTGTTTTCCATTTGTTTTAACATAAGTATGTCACCCTTTGAATTTCTCTGGATAATCAGGGAAAATAGCTTTTGTCCATTACAGTTATTGATTTTTTTTCTAACTCAAGTCTGAGCTGGTAAATATATAGTAGGTAGAGTCTGTATATGCTAATGCTTACAGCCAGATAAGACAATAGTCATGGAGATACACTTTTTGGCCAAACACTTAAGAAAAATCCATTTTCTTACCTTATTCTGAAATTACCCCAGCAGTGTTCTTGCAAATTACTCAACCAAGTTTGATTGAACATATTCAGTGAAAGAATGTTTACTGTGTTTCAAGACTCCATTTTCATTTTAGAAACTGCTAATTTATTAGCAAACCTTCCCTTCCCTTCCACTGAGCTGAAATCTCCCTCTCTTGAACTTCTGCATTTTGTTTTTAGTTTTAAATTCTGGAGCTCTCTAGAATAAATTTAATCTCAACTTTATAATAATTCTTCAATAGTTTTAAGGTCTTTAGTGCCTCCTCTTCCTATTTTCTCTATCAAGACTAAATATCCCCAATTCCTTACCTTTTTGGTGTATTCAATTAATATGGCTGGAAGCACTTCAATCTGTCCATATCTTTTCTCTTAATTTTTTATTTTGAAATAATGATAGATTCACAAGAAGTTGCAAGGAAATTTATGGGGAAGTTTTGTGAACTCTTCACCCATCCTCCACCAATATTAACAGTTTGTATAACGGTGGTACAATTGCAGACCCAGGAAATTGACATTGGTAGAAACCATAGAGGTTATTTAGATTTTATCTGTTAAATATGCGTTTGTGTGTGTGTGTCTGTCTTTCTGTATCTATGCAGTTTAGTCACATACATAGCTTTGTGTAACCACCACAATTAAGATACTTTACTCTTAAACTTATGGTGGTATCATCACCACAGGACTCCCTGTGCTATCCCTTTATAGTCACACCTGCACCCTTCCCCTATCATTAACCCCTAGGAGCCACTAATCTATTCTTCATCTCTATAATTTTGTTATTTTGCAGATGTTAAAAATGGCCATATCTTTTAAAAACTGACAAAGAATTAATGTGTCTGTTAATCTTGGTATTATGTATGCAGTTCTTGACTTATAAATGTTTGATTTACATGACGTTGTTTGAATAGTGTGGAAGACTGAACTGAGAAATCATGTTTTCTCAGGAGGCAATGTTTTCAGGTTCAAAGTTCTAGGAGATGACTGTTTTAGGCCCTTGCCGAAATCAGGGCTGACTCTTTTCTGTAGACCAAACCTTTGGTTTTTAATACTTAAAAAACAAATCAAAGAAAACAAACACAAAACAACAAAGCAGACATTTCCAGACCCCAACAACAAGGAGGTTTATCAATCTCTGTGAAATTTCCCATATTTGATGTTCTAGCCATTTGGGAGGTGGATAGAGCTGTATTTACCTATAGCTGAGTAGAGTCCGCTCCAACAGTATCTTGGGCCTCTGATAACATTTTCTGGAGCAGATGGCATTCATGTGCTGACATTAAATTAAAACTTTATCACTTCATTTAAGGAATTTTAGCAGCAATGAACAGAGCTGACAAAATTTTACACAAAGATTTCTCTTTCTTTTTACTGACCAAGACAGCCTTAACATTCCCCTCAGCTTGACTAAACCTAGATAAGTTTCTTCCTGACTGTAGTGCTGACTTCCCTTTTCTTAAAGCACTTACTTTATTAATTTTTAAAAAATTGAAGTATAGTTGATTTACAATATTGTATTAGTTTCAGATGTACAATATGGTGATTCAATATTTTTATATATTATACTACATTTAAAGTTACAACAAAATAATGACTATATTTTCCTGTGCTGTACAATATATCTTTGTACTTATTTTATACGTAGTACTTTGTGTCTCTTAATCCCATACCCCTATCTTGCCTTTCCTCACTTCCCTCTCCCTTCAGGTAATCACTTGTTTGTTCTCTGTTAGCCTGTTTCTGTTTTGTTATATACTTTCATTTATTTTATTTTTTAGATTCCACATGTAAGTGATAACATAGAGTATTTGTCTTTCTCTGTCTGATTTATTTCATTGCACAGTACTCTCTAGGTCCATGTGCCATTTGCAAATGGCAGAATTTCATTCCTTTTTATGGCTGAGTACGATTCCTCTCTGTGTGCGTGTGTGTGTGTGTGTGTGTATGTATGTATGCTTCTATGAACTTTGGGGTGCATGTATCTTTTTTTAATTGATGTTTTTGTTTTCTGTAGATGTATATCCAGCGGTGGAATTGCTGGATCATATGGTAGCTCTCTTTTTAGTTTTTTGAGAAACTTTCATACTGTTTTCCATAGTGGCTATATCAATTTACAATCCCACCAACAGTATACAAGGGTTCCCTTTTCTTCACATCCTCACCACCATTTATCATTTGTAGACTTTTTGATAGCCATTTATAAGCACATCAAAAATAATAAAACCTAGGAATAAACTTAACCAAGGAGGTGAAAGACCTATACTCTGAAAACTATAAAACATCGATGAAGGAATTTGAGAATGACACAAAGAAATGGAAAGATATCCTGTGTTCTTGGATTGGAAAAATAAATATTGTTAACATGTCCGTACTACCCAAAGCAATCTATAGATTCAGTGCAATCCTTATCAAAACACCCATGACATTTTTCACAGAACTAGAACAA
The DNA here is from genome assembly GCF_030028045.1 of Hippopotamus amphibius kiboko. NCBI lineage: Eukaryota > Metazoa > Chordata > Mammalia > Artiodactyla > Hippopotamidae > Hippopotamus > Hippopotamus amphibius. The sequence goes on along the minus strand of NC_080193.1, from coordinate 119,092,300 downwards.
ATAATCCTAAAATGCATATAGAGCCACAGAAGACCCTGGATTGCCAAAGAAAGCCTGAGAAAAAAGAAAGCTGGAGGCATCACCCTCTCAGACTTCAGACTCTACTGGAAAGTATAGTAATCAAAGCAGTATGGCACTGGCACAAATGAACAGACATATAGATCAATGGAACAGAGAAGAGCACCCAGAAATAAACTCATGCCTTATGGTCAATTAATCAACAACAAAGGAGGCAAGAATATACAATGGAGAAAAGACAGCTTCTTCAATAAGTGGTGCTGGGAAAACTGGACAGCTACATGTCAAAGAATGAGATTAGAACATTTCTTCACATCATATATAAAAATAAAATCAAAATGGATCAAAGCCCTAAATATAAGACCTGAACATAAAACTCCTAGAAGAGAACATAGGTGGAACACTCTTTGACATAAATCATAGAAATATATATATTTTTGATGTTTCTTAAGGCAAAAGAAATAAAAGCAAAAATAAACAAATGAGACATAAACTTAAAAGCTTTTGCACAGCAAAGGAAACCGTTGACAAAATGAAAAGACAACTTTCTGAATGGGAGAAAATATTTGCAAATGTTACGACCAATAAGTTAAGGGCCTTTGCACTACTCTTCCCTCTGATTGGAAAGCTTATCCCTGATAGTCACTTTGCTACCATCCCCACTTTATTTGTCTGCTTTAATGTCACCTCCTCAGAATGTCACCTCCTCAGAAAGAATGTCTCTAAGATTTAAAAAATCTTTCACAGCACTTCTCCATACCTGAAGTTATATAGTACTTATCTGTTGTTTGTCTCTTCCCCCATTTAGTCTGTAAACTGATGAGGCCAAGAGCTTTGTCTTATTATATCTGAAGTATCTAGAAGGTTGCCTGGCATTTAGCAGCAGGCAATGCATATCATATTCATGTGTTGAACAAATGAACAAATTTAAACTTGAAGGCTGATGAGGGCTGTGAAAACGTGAGTTACACGGATAGAGACTAATTGTGCACATCAGTATGTCTGGTACTCTACCTCATGTATATTACATCATGGATTATGGTAGTTTATGTGTGATAGACAGAAGCACTAAATCAATGTATAACATTTTGTGGGAAAATGCATTTTGAGTTCCAAATAATTGGCTTACACATAGTGTTTTGGAACATAATACATTTAAGTTGAGCATAGCTTGGTCATCCATAAATGTAGCCTACGATTTCAATAGTATGTTTTGCAAAATGTTGTTACTAAGATTATGCTGTTTCTGGAAATGTTATCTTCCCCAGTAACCATGGAACCCAATTGGTGAGCAAGATAGGAGTTTCTTGACAGCAGCATTACTCAAACTTTTCAGATAATTTGTTCATTTGGAGAAGGACTCTAGCCAGCCTTTAAGGATGTGGGGCAGAAGGCTGAATTTTTCTGCTGCCTTGGAGAAGTAATTTGCAAGAGGTAGGATGTGTGTCAGTCCAAGGAAATAAGCAGTGCTCCATTTTCATCCGAGAAAGTTCAGTTGGAACTCAACAGAAAGTCCAATGGTAACAAGTGGAATTAGGTGAAAGCTGCAGTGCCGTGAGCATGCGTGAGCCAGGGATTTACCTACACATGCTTGATACTGAAACTATGGCAGCCATAATTGTGAATCCCATTTATGTGAGAGGTCTGTCTCCTCATCTGTAGTCTTGCCCTGCTTAGCAATAGTGTAGGCATTGTAGAGGGGTGTGGAGAAAGGAGTAATGTTTACTGAGCACCCACTGTGTCAGATACTGCTCCTGTTTGTGAGTTGTCCCACTAAAGCTTCCAGCACCCTCTGAAGTGGGTGCTCGTATTATCTCCATCTTGTAGATGAGGTGGCTGAGGCTTAGAGCAGATAAGTGCACAGTAAGAACTGTGCTGGAATACTAATCCAGGGCTGTCTGACTCAGAAGTCAATCCTGTCTTCTGCGGCATTCTGTGATTATAGCTGCATGGGACTGGGGAATAAACGATCAATGGCGCAGACTTTGAGGGCAGCATTTCAGAAAGTTGTCAATATTCTTGTATTTTTCTTGAAAGCTTTTTAAGTCATTGTTGGGGATTTAGGGCCAGATTGGAAGGAATTGCAGGATGAGAATGAAGTGCACATTAACCCTTAGGTCTTTGAGTTCATATGTAACATCTCTTTGTCAGCATTTATCCCCCCATAAGAGCAAATACACTAAAGAGAAAAATTGAAACTACTTGTTTTTATGAATATCCATATACATGAATTCACAGCTAGTCACTAAAGCATAATCTCTACTCTGCTGGAGTTTGAAAGTTCTTGTCAGTTTGAATTCTTATTTGTCTTACTAAATAATGGATAGCTATTGCAATGATTCTAACACAGAAAGAGCAAGAAAATGGGTGAATGAGTGTTACATGTAAATACTATAATGAGTAAAAAGTTATCCACAACTCTCAAACCACAAACTAATTCAGAATAACCATTTCTGAGGCCAGAAAGGTGTGTGGGCCCTTCAGGAAATGGGAGTGAGGAAATTCTGCTTTGCAGCGTAAGGGCGTGTGAGTAATAGCTTCTTCTCCATTCTTATTGTTTCCATAAGAAGCCTGATTTGAGACTTTTGGCTTAAGGTATGGAGGCCTCCGACACTGAACTTTGCCCTGCTCCTAGAGTCTTGTATCATTTGCTTTGTTCAAGTCATTTAAGTTTAAAAATAATCTGTTTGAAGAGAGATTTGCCTGTCTGCCTGCACAGAAGACTTTACATGGGTGTATGCTGTGATTTGCTCATATCCAGATTCTAGTTCCTTACAGCAGTAGTCTTACAAACCCACGTATGAGCCTTCTATGAAGCTACCCATGAGCATATTAGTGATGGAAAATGGGGTGGGAATGTTCATGGTGGTCAGAAGTGCCCAGAACTGTAGAGGTGCTTAAATAAGTGTCTGATTGATTGATAAGCAGCAACAAATATCTTGAGTTCCTTTTGCAGTTTATATCAGTTTGTTAAAGACAGCTGCCATCTAATAAAGGCACACATTCAAATATATAGTTGTCACTAAATGAAAATCATTTTGTTACCGAGTCCAAGCTCACTCTGCTTGCCGCACGACAGGCCAATGAATCAGAGACGAGGTGCTGAGGCAAAGAATACGACTTTATTCAGAAAGCTGGCAGACAGAGAAGATAGACTAGTGTCTCTGAAAAACCATCTTATCGGGGCCTGGATACCAGTTTCTTTTATAGAATCAGAGAGGGAGAGGTGGTGAGCAACTAAAGTAAAAGGGCCATCAATTTTTCTAAACATCTCCTGGAATGACCAGCCTTGGTGAGGGAATGTGTTAGTTTCTTCTTTCTTGCAGCCATTCACAAGTGGGCAGGGTCAGATGGTCTCCCTGTGAGCTGAACAGCAGAGGGGCAGGGTTCCCTGAGGCAGGCCATTACATATGATTATAATAACAAAAGCAAAGAAAAGCAAAAGTTAAAGTCAAAGAAACAGATTTAATGTGGAGTCCTATTTAGCTCTTCCCTGTTACAATTTCTAGATACACTTTGACAAGGGTTGCAGATTTTAAAAATGTTTATACTTAATTTTGTAGTTGTAATTGACACAAATTTCCAAATGATTACAATAGAAATTTTTCATGAATTTTGATTTGTAAAAGATTTTATACAACCACATAACAAATATATCATTTACAATGATTGCTGCAAGTAGAGCAGGGAGAGGTCAATAGATTGCTTAGAAGCTCTGTCGTTGGCCTGGTTGCTAAGTCTTCAGCACGTGTGGATGATTTAGGCTGAAATAATCAGCGCTGACCTGTGTTTGCATACCTCTTAGCTGGCATGGGCTTGATGGGCAAATAGGCAAAAGTTTATGGTGTTTCCATTTTGTTGTCCAGTCTCTCCATGCTACTTTCTTCTCTTAATCAAATCTTGCTTTCATGATATTAAGAGAACTGAAAATTTAAGTGATCATCCCAAGTGTCTTAGCATTGAAAGTAATACTCAATAAAAAAGAAGCTCTAATGGTGGGAGTTTGTACTCTCAGGGGCCAGGGAAGTCTTCCTTTTTTTTTTTTTTTTGCTTCTTCAATGTGCTTTCCTGTATTTCTAAAAGCAACCCATTCTGTGATTTGTAAGCCATTAATGTGCCAAAGATGTATCAAAATATTTTATCCATTGATTTTGTTTAGAGAAACCATATTTGCTAGTCCTTATATGGATTAAACATTTCCCTCCTGTCTGGTGGACAGTCTTTCTTGCTTTTTAAGGGTTAGGTCCTGTAGGAATACAATTTGAATTTATAATCACAAAGAAGGAAAGATAAAATTAAGCAGAGTTGATTGCTTTTCCATCAGACTTACTATAAATTCATATATATATTTAAATTGTGTTTATAATACTCTCATCAAATATTTAATATGTATTACAAGTATGAAATGCACTGTGATCTCCATGCTATGGATACTTATGAAAAGAAAGCATATGCCTATCAAAATGGTGAAAATTATGTAATAGGCAATGTGTATTTATTCCAAAACCCAATTCTAGAGAAAAACATTCTTTGGCAAGCAGACAACTTTAATGTAAAATTTAATGCAACAGGTTTGACATATTTTAATACAAGTTAATTAGATTAGTGAAGTGAAATGGTCTGAGTCAGAAGAAATAAAATGAGCTGCATAACATGAGACACTTCGCAGTAATTCTTTGGCTATCAATTCTGTTGCTTTGCAATTTGAATTCTATTTAGATCATCAAAAATCATGTAAAACCAACTCTATTTCTTCTGGTTGATTCCATAAAATATAATAATAAATTCCATTTTCTGGAAAATGAACAGAACATATTTTCTTCAGTAAAAGGTTTCTGATTTGTAAAATACTGTTAATCATTTCTTTAATTTTCCTTGCTTGTGTTTGTACTATGGGCCTTCTGAGAAAATTCCACCTCTTTTGTAATTCATTTTATTTTACTTTATTAATTTATTTATACCTCAACTTATTCTGCAAGTAATCTGTGGTGGTTGATAATAAAAATTAAAAGTTATAAAGAAAATGTTGAAAAACCAGAAAGAATTAGACAGGAGGGAAAACTGGACCTTACTAAATGGGACTAAAAATGTAGGCCACAGGCTTATGTAATTTTTGTGGCTGAGTTTCAAATTTGACTCTAAATGTCTAGCAGCAAGAAGTGAAACATGATTAGTTACACAATTGTCTTAATTATGAAAGAGAACCCTGTTCATTATATGTGTTAAAATATTTTGTCATAAGTAATGGAAAATTCAACTCAAACTAGTCCTCAAGAACCCCGAAATATTTATAGTTGGGGTGGCAGCTAGGCTTAGTTTAACCCCAGAACTTGGTCTGATTGGCTGAGATATTCTTGGCATTATCATCCTTTTTGTGTTGATTTCCTTTCAGTCTTGTCACAAGAAGGATGCAGCAATACTAGGCCTCACATCCGTACAAAACTACAACGTGGGCTGTTTTTTCTGCCTGCAGGGAAACTTTCTTTCCACTTTGTCTAATAAACGTCCCTTCATGTCTCACTAGCCTAATCATTTAGTCAGTAAGCTGCAACCAGAGGAATGCTATGGGCTGGTTGGGTTAGGCCTAGTTTTTGAATCAGTCATGACAAGGAAACTGCATTACGTTGGAACACTCTGGGCCAACCCTCAAATTGTGAGTGTGATCAATTTCTCTTCAAGTTCATGAACTAAGTGGTCTAGGGGTGGATACTTGAGCAGATGTTAGAAATCAGGGAAGGGAAAATACGTGCAACTAACGATGTCCCCATACAAATTACCTGAAGGAAATTAGCTCTTTTTATTACTTAGGAATTTAACATTCTGGATTCATTTATTGGTTATGAAAGGATATTTTAGGTCTTCATTCAGAGACAGTCATGATATTTGGCAGATTTTAATGTTAAATCAAAATAAATCAGAAAATGATCCCATAATAACTGTATCTCCTTTGTAGAATGTTTTGAAGATAGCTGACTTCACAAAAGTTTTACATAATAGATGGGCCAGTGGGATTCTATGTTTTCACTTTAAGCTGTGCAGGTCTCCCCAGGTCTTTTCCTGATTTCAGTATATTTTCCTAATATTTGTCTAAATAGAGATAAAAATCATTGACTGTCAATTAAAATATGTTGATCTAGAAAACTTTTCTCAATATGGCAAAAAACAACATTTTTGGTGGGGGAAGAACAAATTTGAACAAGAGAGTAATCACTGCGGTACTAGGGCTAAAACTTCTGGATTTAAAGGTATGTCTCAAGGTAAAAGCACTGTTACTTTGATGGTTAAGATCTTAGATAATGATATGCCTGACCTTTGGGTTCACACACCCCCCCCACCCCGCAGTAATATGAACCATGATCTAGAGAAGACTTTTTTTTTCAGATCTTTATTGGAGTATAATTGCTTTACACTGTTGTGCCAGTTTCTGCTGTACAACAAAGTGAAACAGCTGTATTTATACTTATATCCCCATACCCCCTCCCTCTTGAGCCTCCCTCCCACCCTTTCTATCCTACTCCTCTAGGTCATCACCAGTCATCGAGTTGATCTCTGTGTGTTATGCAGCAGCTTCCCACTAGCTGTATATTTTACATCTGGTAGTGTATATATGTCAATGCTACTCTCTCACTTCATCCCAGCCTCCCCTCCCACCCTCTCCACCGCCCCCTCCCGCCTGTGTCCTCAAGTCCATTTTCTACACTTGCCTCTTTATTCTTGCCCTGCCACTGGGTTCATCAGTACCATTTTTTTAGATTCCATATATATATGTGTGTTAGCATACAGTATTTGTTTTTCTCTTTCTGGCTTACTTCACTCTGTATGACAGACTCTAGGTCCATCCATCTCACTACAAATAACTCAGTTTCATTCCATTGTATATATGTGCCCCATCTTCTTTATCCATTCATCTGTTGATGGGCATTTAGGTTGCTTCCATGTCCTGGCTATTGTAAATAGTACTGCAATAAACATTATGGTACATATATCTTTTTGAATTATGATTTTCTCAGGGTATATGCCCAGTACTGGGATTGTTGGGTCATATGGTAGTTCTATTTTTAGTTTTATAGGAAGCTCCATACTGTTTTCCATAGTGGCTGTACCAATTTACATTCCCACCAACAGTGCAGTAGGGTTCCCTTTTCTCCACACCCTCTCCAACATTTATTGTTTCTAGATTTTTGATGATGGCGTTTCTGACTGGTGTGAGGTAATACCTCATTGTGGCTTTGATTTGAATTTCTCTGATGATTAGTGATATTGATCATCTTTTCATGTGTTTGTTAGCCATCTGCATGTCTTCTTTGGAAAAATGTCTATTTAGGACTTCTGACCATTTTTGAATTGGATTTTTTGTTTTTTTGATATTGAGCTGCATGAGCTGCTTGTGTATTTTGGAGATTAATCCTTTGTCAGTTGGCTTCATTGGTGAATATTTTCTCCCATTCTGAGGGTTGTCTTCTTTTTTTTTAAATAAAGTTATTTTATTTTTTAAGTGTTTATTATTTATTTATTTATTGGCTGTGTTGGGTCTTCGTTGCTGCACATGGGCTTTCTCTAGTTGCAGCAAGTGCGGCTACTCTTCATTGTGGTATGCAGGCTTCTCATTGCAGTGGCTCCTCTTTGTTGTGGGGCTCAGGCTCTAGGTGTGTGGGCTTCAATAGTTGTGGCACTCGGGCTTAACAGTTGTAGCTGGCGGGTTCTAGAGCACAGGCTCAGTAGTTGTGGTGAATGGGCTTAGTTGCTCTGTGGCATGTGAGATCCTCCTGGACCAGGGATGGAACCTGTGACCTGCATTGGCAGGCAGATTCTTAACCACTGTGCCACCAGGGAAGTCCCTGTCTTCTTGTCTTGTTTGTGGTTTCTTTTGCTGTGCAAAAGCTTTTAAGTTTCATTAAGTCCCATTTGTTTATTTTTGTTTTTATTTCCATTATTCTAGGAGGTGTGTCAAAAAGGATCTTGCTTTGATTTATGTCAAAGCATGTTCTGCCTATGTTTTCCTCTAAGAGTTGTATAGTCTCTGGCCTTACATTTAACTCTTTAATCCATTTTGAGTTTATTTTTGTGCATAGTGTTAGGAAGTGTTCCAATTTCATTCTTTTATATGTAGCTGTCTGATTTTCCCAGCACCACTTATTGAAGAGGCTATCTTTTCTCCATTGCATAACCTTGCCTGCTTTGTCATAAATTAGTTGATCATGGTTTATCTCTGGGTTTTCTATCCTCTTCCATTGATCTATATTTCTGTTTTTGTGACAGTACCATACTGTCTTGATCACTGTAGCCTTGTATTATAGTCTGAAGTCAGGGAGCCTGATTCCTCCAGCTCCATCTTTCCTTCTCAAGGTTGCTTTGGCTATTCAGGGTCTTTTGTGTTTCCATACAAATTGTAAAATTTCTTGTTCTAGTTCTGTGAAAAATGCCATTGGTAATTTGATTGGGATTGCATTGAATCTGTAGATTGCTTTAGGTAATACAATCATTCTCACAGTGTTGATTCTTCCAATCCAAGAACATGGTATATCTCTCCATCTGTTTGTATTGTCTTTTGATTTCTTTCATCAATGTCTTATAGTTTTCTGCATTCAGGTCATTTGCCTCCTTAGGTAGGTTTATTCCTAGGTATTTTATTCTTGTTGTTGCAGTGGTAATTGGGAGTGTTTCCTTAATTTCTCTGTCTGAGTTTTCATTGTTAGTGTATAGGAATGCAAGAGATTTCTGCACATTAATTTTGAATCCTGCCCCTTTACTAAATTCATTAATTAGCACTAGTAGATTTCTGGTAGCATCTTTAGGATTTTCTATGTTTAATATCATATCATCCGCAAAGAGTGACAATTTTACTTCTTTTCCAATTTGGATTCCTTTTATTTCTCTTTATCCTCTGAAATGCTGTGGCTAAAACTTCCAAAACTATGTTGCATTATAGTTGTGAGGGTGGGCACCCTTGTCTTGTTCCTGTTCTTAGAGGGAATTCTTTCAGTTTTTCACCATTTAGAATGATGCTGGCTGTTTGTTTGTTGTATATGGTTTTTATTATGTTGAGTTAGTTTCCTTCTGTGCTCACTTTCTGGAGAGTTTTTATCATAAATGGATGTTGAATTTTGTCAAAAGCTTTTCTGCCTCTATTGAGATGATCATATGATTTTTATCCTTCAGTTTGTTAATATGGTGTATCACATTGATTGATTTGTGTATATTGAAGAATCCTTGCATTCCAGGGATAAACCCCACTTGATCATGGTATATGATATTTTTAATGTGCTGTTGGATTCTGTTAGCTAGTATTTTGTTGAGGATTTTTGAATCTATATTCATCAGTGATATTGGTCTGTAATGTTCTTTTTTTGTGACTTCTTTTTCTGGTTTTGGCATTAGGGTGATGGTGGCCTCATAGAATGAGTTTGGGAGTATTTCTCCTTCTGCTATATTTTGGAAGAGTTTGAGAAGGATAGGTGTTAGCTCTTCTCTAAATGTTTGGTAGAATTCGCCTGTGAAGCCATCTGGTCCTGGGCTTTTGTTTTTTGAAAGGTTTAATCACAGTTTCAATTTCAGTGTTTGTGATTGGTCTGTTCATATTCTCTGTTTCTTCCTGGTTCAGTCTTGGAGGGTTGTACTTTTCTAAGAATTTATCCATTTCTTCTAGGTTGTCCAACTTATTGGCACATGGTTGCTTGTAGTAGTCTCTCATGATCTTTTGTATTTGTGTGGTGTCAGTTGTTACTTCTCCTTTTTCATTTCTAATTCTGTTGATTTGCATCTTCACCCTTTTTTTGCTCGTGAATGTGGCTAATGGTTTATCAATTTTGTTTATCTTCTCAAAGAACCAGCTTTTAGTTTTATTGATCTTTGCTATTGTTTCCTTCATTTCTTTTTCATTTATTTCTGATCTGATCTTTATGATTTCTTTCCTTTTGCTAACTTTGGGTTTTTTTTTTGTTCTTTCTCTAAGTGTTTTAGGTGTAAGTTTAGGTTGTTTATTCGATAATTTTCTTGCTTCTTGAGGTAGCATTGTATTGCTATAAACTTCCCTCTTAGAACTGCTTCTGCTGCATCCCATAGGTTTTCGGTTGTCATGTTTTCACTGTCATTTGTTTCTAGCTATTTCTTGACTTCCTCTTTGATTTCTACAGTGACTTCTTGGTTGCTTAATAGCGTGTTGTTTAACCTCCATGTGTTTGTAATTTTTACAGTTTTTTCCTGTAATTGATATCTAGTCTCATGGCATTGTGGTTGGAAAAGATGCTTGATATGATTTCAATTTTCTTAAATTTACTAAGGCTTAATTTGTGACCCAAGATGTGATCCATCTTGAAGAATGTTCTGTGTGAACTTGAGAAGAAAGTGTATTCTGTAGTTTTTGGGTGGACTGTCCTATAAGTATCAGTTAAGTCCATCTTATCTAATGTGTCATTTAAAGCTTGTGTGTCCCTACTTATTTTCTGTTTTGGATGATCTGTCCATTGGTGAAAGTGGGGTGTTCAAGTTTCCTACTATTATTGTGTTATTGTCTATTTCCCCTTTTATGGTTGTTAGCATTTGCCTTATGTATTTAGTTGCTCCTATGTTGGGTGCACAGATAATTACAATTGTTATATCTTCTTCTTAGATTGATACTTTTATCATTATGTAGTGTCCTTCCTTGTCTCTTGTAATAGTCTTTATTTTAAAATCTATTTTACCTGATATGAGTATTGCTACTCCAGCTTTCTTTTGACTTTCATTTGCATAGAATATCTTTTTCCATCCCCTCACTGTTTCAGTCTGTATGTATCCCTATGTCTGAAGTGGGTTGAGAAGACTTATTTTTAAATGTTATTTTTCTTTTAGGAAAATCTGTGGGATTTAAAATAATGTGAATGCTATTGTATATAAGTGGAAGGAAAAATAAACACTGAAAAATATTTTTAAACAAATTAAAATTTAAGGAAGAATTGATGATAATAATTATTCCTTCTTGCTTCTCTGAATTTGATGATGCTATTTATCCTTCTTCCTACCCGTCTTTGAGGACAGTGTCTACATTTAGACAACAGCTTCTAATTTTATGGCTCTGCTTTGCTTCAAGATGATTCTTTTTTTTATAGACAGTGGTCTTGGCAGGTAAATCAAGTCCCATAAGTAGAGTCTCCTGAAATGAAGGCAGGTTCAGTGTCCTCTCTGGGGGCAGCACCAGCCAGTATTTTATTATCTCTTCCAGATCATGACACTCAGTGAAATGTGGAACTGATAAAAGATGAATTTACTTTAAGGTGCAAGAGAGAAAATAGCAGAAAATGAGAAGTTTCATCATAATGCATCAATGAATTTGCCCAAGGAGACTTGGTGATGGTGAAACTATCTCAAAGCCACAGAAATTGCATCTCCCCTTATTCATGACTGACACTCTAATGGAATCTCACACTGTCTCAGCATACTGTCTGTACTAGCTTCATTTTCTCTTTCAGGTGCAAAGCAGTGTTTCTGGTTTGACCCATTGTCCTAAGCTAGGAGAGAGTTTCTTTGGCATTGGCCCAAAGGACAATAGGGAAGCGATCTAGCTAAAATTACGTATTGATCTCCCTTTCAACCAGCATCCTTTCCAGTTAAATTACCCTGATTCTTCCTGAAGGGATGACTATGAGTTTTCAATACCTGCTCACCCTGCTTCTTAGGTGATAATTTTTCCTCTTACAGTCTTCTGATTTAGATTCTGGTATATTTTAAAACTTATTTTTGCAAAAAGAATACTGATTTTATAGTGCTGTAAGCACAGACATTTGATGAAAAACCAATTCTATAAGTAGGACAAATTAAATTTTTGCTGATATAAACCTTTAGGAAACAATTTCACTACTATGAGAAACTTAAATATTCTTCTCACCTAGCATGGTCTCCCTACTATCAGTTTTCTATACTGCTGAAAAATTTTCCTTCTTTCCTAGTTTTTCCTAATTTTTAAGTCTCTTGACATGGGAAGCAATGTTTATGCTTGTTTTCTTCATCTTTGTCTTCTTTTTTTTTTAATAACTTCAGATGCACAAACTTGAATTAACCATAGTCTTTAGTATATGACACACTCTCAGTCCAGGAAAGGTCTTCCCTGATCAATATATTAGGTGTTCAATGAATACTGTCTGCCAATTGATTAAAGTCTTACCACTTCAGAAAATTCTCCAATGTTGGACATGGAAAGAGGATTGAGTATTGATCACAACTATTTCCTTTACCAGAAACATTAGGCGTTATCAGTAGTTCCTTAGTGAGTCAACAGTGGAGTCTGACATGAGAACTAGTGTATATTTCTTTATATTTGATTGTATATTAATATGATGTTGAAGGGTACTGAATGTGGTTCAGCTTTTGTAATTTTTTTGTAAATTGACTAACTACTTTAAGTATTGCTGTAGGTAGATGCCTGATCTAGTGAACCCTATCTTCTGTTCCAGTCAAGATTTGGATGTTTGGAATACGGAAATACTATTCTAGGAAATGGGCCTTACAGAAACAACAGAGTTTACAAGAGCATACACTGTTTGAAAAACAGAGGGGAGGGGTAAAAAAGAGCTGCAAGAACTGCAAAGCCATGAGTAATTTCACTAGTGTGGACATTACATAATCAGGAGGTTGCACCCTTTATATAACTCTGTATTAACAAGGCTCAATTCTGTCTGTATTCTACAAGTTGAATAGTCATTTACTAAATCTTATTTGATGTTGTGCTTTATGTTTCACCATTCACTGAGTGGCCAGACTACGCAGCCAAGGTTAAAAGGCAGTAAGTGCCACACAGGGAAGAAACCAAACCATGATTTGAGGTTGCTGAGAACAGACAACAGGTACCCCCGGTTCAAGTGATACAGATTTACTTATAGCAAGAGGAGAGAAAGAGTGCACAAGATCCAGCCTCTTGCAGTGTGTCTGTCCCACATGGCCAGTGGCTGCAGTAAGCCAGCATAGGCATTATAGCTGTACTCATCCCATTTCCTACTGCAGTAGAAAGACCTTGGCCCCTCTTCTCTAGGGTCTGAAATAGAGAAAGAAGGGAACATGGGTGAGGGCCATTGACACGTGTGCCTAAGCAGAACAAAGGAATATACACTGAGTCTGAGACAAGAAATGATAATCCCACAGGAGGTGGTAACCCAGCACAGACTGTGAAGATTCTTTATCTCTTGGTAAGGAAGTGTTCTAGGCCTAAGGTGCATTCTTATGTGGCCAAAAGATAGCATGCATGAGACTGCCTTTCCTAACACTTGATGATGATGGTGAAAATACTTCTATTGCAAACAGGTTGAATCACATATACTTTGGAAAAAATACTCTCTTAGCATTGTTATAGACTTTTCCAGCATAATAGTTTTCTGGATAAGTATTTCTCACGTGTTTTTGATTATGACAGTAATAAAGTTTCCATATGATGTATGTGTGTGTGTGTATACCTAAAACAAAAGCTTTAGAAACAATACTTCCCATTATGTATTATGTGCTATAACATTTTTAAAGTTTGATTCTATTCTATTACTTTTTAAAACATCAACTCACTTAATTGATTTCATTAACAGATTCAAAGTACTGTTGAAAAAACTACTATTATAGGAAATGCGCCATACAGAAACAACAGAGTTTACAAGAGCATACAGTGTTTGAAAAACGAAGGGGAGGGGTAAAAAAGAGCTGCAAGAACTGCAAAGCAGTGAGTCATTTCACTAGTATGGACATTACATAAATCATATTTGTTTTTCTAGCTACAATAAACATGTGGCTGAAAAACTTTTGCAATAAACAACTTAAATATTACATATGGGGTTACATAGGTTCTCATAGTTTGCTTATACAATTCTGCTAGAAAAAAGAATTGATTATTTTAGTAATCCATAGAGGAATTGGTAAATTAATTAGAAATACATGTATGATACATATAGGGATACATAATTGTATCATTACATGTATAATATATAGGAATTAATATGATATGATTTTTTATGATAATATATCCTTTTAAAGTTTTTACACATATGCGAAATTTTATACACACACACACACACACACACACACACACACACACACACACACACACACAGTTAACCCTTGAATAACCAGGAGGTTAAAGACACCAACACTTCCTACAGTCGAAAATCCTATATAAACTTATAGTTGTCCCTCTGTATATGTGGTTTGGTTCCTCCATATCTACGGTTCTGCATTTATGGATTCAACCAAATGTGGACCATGTAGTACTATAGTATTTACTATTGAAAAACGCCTGAGTGTAAGTGGACCTGTGGAGTTTAAATCTGCATTGTTCAAGGGTCAACCGAACACACATCTATGTAAAGTTACGTACATGAAATGTATTATAATCACACACATACATATCATTCATCTATCAGACATCAAACAATTTGCATTTTCCCTTGTGTTCTGGGTTCCACCTGGTTTTCTTTCTGTTTATCTAAAGGGCAATCCCAGGAGCTTTAGGAATGTTATTTGCTCTGCTCAAGATGCTATCTTCCCTGCCATTTTCCTACTTTCCTTTGACATAGTTTGATTTTCATTTCCTTTAAATTTTAGCACAACTGTCATTTCTCAACTCTGTCTTTACTTTCCCAAGACTAAATCATGTCCACTTCTATTATGTTCTTTTTTTTTATTGCTACATGTCATCTTTTTTTAAAAAATAAATTTATTTATTTATTTATTGTCTGCATTGTGTTTTCATTGCTGTACATGGGCTTTCTCTAGTTGCAGTGAGTGGGGGTTACTCTTTATTGTGGTGCTTGGGCTCCTCATTGTGGCGGCTTCCCTTGTTGTGGAGCACAGGCTCTAGGTGCATGAGCTTCAGTAGTTGCAGCACGGGCTCAGTAGTTGTAGCTCATGGGCTCTAGAGCACAGGCTCAATAGTTGTGGCACACGGGTTTAGTTGCTCCACAGCATGGGGGATGTTCCCAGAGCAGGGATCAAACCTGTGTCCCCTGCATCGTCAGGCAGATTCTTAAGCACTGCACCACCAGGGAAGTCCCCTATTACGTTCTTATAATGTACCTTTCCTTAGAGTGTTTATAGCACTGTGTTTATGTAGGCTTAACAATTTTCCTTGAGTGCTCTATGCAGTACCTGATGCATAATAAGCACTTGAATATTTGTTGTATGACTAATTGCATCCCAATAATTAAAATTCCAATCACTTAAAAAAAGGGTTAAGTCAGCATTCACAACATACCGAGTACTTTTCAGATCTCATTACTTTCTGCCTGAATCATATTTTTTGTACAGGAACATATATTTTTCCTTCATATATTTATCCATCAGATTTGATATTGACTTGTGTGTGGTAAATGCTATATAAATGTTTGTTGAATTCATTCTTTTAGGCAAAACTCATAACATATATAATATATATATATGTTATTCATGTAATGAGGCCTGTAGAGAAGGGAATATATTTCTAGTAAAACATTAGAGCAAATTTACATAGTCATTATTGTTGTGTTTATTGATTTCCATCTTTTAGAATCAATCTAATGAGAAGCAGAGAAAATATATTTGGGTGTTAATGTGCTTATGTTACAAAGTGTGTTCAAGAGCTACTGTAGAAAGACAATGTAATGAGAAGTAGGTGTTTTGTATGTTATTTATGGTTAATGGTTAACAAATACAAAAGCTAAAAATAACTATATAAATATCTAACACTGGGAAGAGGAGAAGAGAAGGAGGGAACAAGGAAAATGAACTCAATTTTCACAATTCATAATGATGGCAGTCAATAGATATTATCTAAATTTAATAAGTCAAAATAATAAAAAGAAACAAACTTCTTACTTACACTTATAGAGATAACCACCAAAAGTCCTAGAAACAGAAAAAGTTGAGATATTATCATTGGAGAGTGTATCTGCAAGAGAGGAGGAATTAGATGAGAGATTGCTGCTTTTCATCATAAATCATTGGTGCTAACAAGGCAAAAATCTAGGAGAAAAAGTGATATAGAATTCTACTTTTTGATTTAACTCTCTTAAAGCTATTTTTGAAACCCATGCATTTTTCTTGCCTCTGGCTGTTCCTCAGTATCTTGCTATGAACTGAGTATAATGATTTTTTTTAAAGCATGTGTTGAATTGCCATGATGGAAAATATTCATGCCTTCACACCAGAATACTGTTATGGGTGGGAATCTGGGTCCCTACAAAATTGTCATCTGCATACTATACTAGTATTTAGAATTTCTGTGTAGACGGGAAAGACTTAACACATTCCAAGCTTCTTATAAGTGGCCTCATTTTTAAACCCTTTTACTAATTTGTTATAGTTCCTTCCAAAGAAGTAGCATATATTGTTACTGCTCTGTTCAGACACAAAAACATAGGAAGGTCTCTTTAAAATTGTTACATTTGTGAGTAGATATTTATAGGAATACTGATTATTTATTGAAAGTAAGAATTTTGGAGGCTCAGGAGACTGGGTTAAGTGAAGGGTAGTTTATGCTATCAGTTCCCACAAATCTCAAGGAGCTAGAGGCCTCTTTTAAAAAATATTTTTAATAGCAGGCATTATTTTTCAGAACAGTTTAAGTTTACCACAAAATTGAGCAGAAGTAATTTCTTGTTTCTGATTCTACATGTAAGGAGCTTAGAATTTGGCACTTTATCCTAAAACAGTTAAAAATTTAAACAAACTGAAAAATCAACAACTCTCCTAGGGATCCATAAGAGAGGTGAGATCACAGGATAAACTATTGCCCCAAAGATTGGAGAGACATTCAGGCCAAACTGGGAGTCATGGCTGATCAGAGCAGAGCCTCACAAGAGGAAACTGCTATGAGAACTAGTGCTGAGTAGGAAAATCTGAACTGTAATTGACTCATTAATGGAAGCTCAGTCCACACTTAGAGTTAAAAGCTCAAAGGGAACCCAATCATTGGGGGCTTCCTATTTTTGTGAGTTTTACCTCAAGGAGCTTGACAAAGTTCTCACAGCAAATACTGGAGAAAAATCTTCTTGTGCTTCCAGCAAAGGGAGAAGAAGGAACCATTTTGAAGTACGCAGTGACTCCGTTCTCCTTAATAAGGCCTGCTTTCAGGAGAAACTGGTTAACAAAGCCTAACCTGCTGGGGTGTTATCAAAGCCTAACTTACTTGGGGGAAGGGAAATACCCAACCCCAGCCAACTTTTGCCATCCTGTCCCACCTAAGGGGAGATACATAAACGAGAAATACTTGTGAAGTTCACAGTCCAGAGGCATAGGCTCACGAAAAGACTGAGACCTAATCATAGAACTGTAGAATGTTTTCTTTTCCCCCAAACCCCACCACCACAGGCCTATATACATCAGTTCCTTTTACTCGGTACATCATGTGTAATTATCAAGAAAAAATTACAAGGCGTACCAAAAGGCAAAACACAGAATTTGAAGAGACACAGCAAGCATCAGAACTAGACATGGCAAAAATGTTGGAATTAAAACAACTATGAAAAATATGCTAAGAGCTCTAATGGATAAAGTGGAAAGCCTGCAAGAACAGATAGGCAGAGTAAGCAGAACAATGGAAATCCTAAGAGAACCAAAGGAAATGCTAGCGATAAGAAAACGCTGCAACAGAAATTAAGAATGCCTTTGATGGACTTAGTAGTAGACTGGACATGGCTGAAGAAAGAATCTCTGAGCTTGAGGATCTCTCAGTAGAAACCTCCAAAACTGAAAACCAAATAGACATTAAGGAACAGAATATCCAAGGAGTATGGAACAACTACAAAAGGAATAACATATGTGTAATGAGAATTCCTGAGAAGACGAGAGAGAGAATGGATGAAAAAAAATATTTGAAACAATAATGATTGAAAATTTCCCCAAATTAATCTCAGACACCAAACCACAGAACTAGCAAGCACAGAGAATGCCAAGCAGGATAAATGCCACTGCCCGCTGCCCCCCATGACAACAACAACAGTGACCCCGTAAGCACATAATTTTCAAACAGCAGAAAATCAAAAATAAAGAAAAAATATGGAGAGAAACCATAGGAAACAAAGTCTCACCCGTAGAGGAGCAAAGATAAGAATTACATCTGACTTCTCAGAAACTGTGCAAGCAATAAGAGAATAGAGTGAAATATTTAAATGTTGAGAGGGAAAAACTCACCAACTTAGTGTTCTGTACACTGTGAAATGATCCTTCAAAAGTGAAGGAGAAAAGATTTTTCCCAGCCAAACAAAAATTGAAGGAATTTGTTGTCAGTAGACTAGCCTTGCAAGAAATGTTAAAAGTAGTCCTTTATAGAGAGGAAAAATCTTATATGTCAGAAACTCAGATCTACATAAAGAGTGGAAGAGCATTGAAGGAGTAAGTAAAGGTAAAATAAATTTTAAAATTTTAAATTCTTGATTGGTCTAATAGATAAAAAGTTTGTTTAAAATAATAACAACATTGTATTTGATTATGTACCCCCCTTATATGTATATATACCTAAGTATGCTTATATAGAGGTGAAATGAATGACAACAATGATATAAGGGACAGGAGAGAGAAATTAGGATAATTTTGCTATTATAAGGTATTCACACTACTCATGAAGTGATATAGTATTATTTGAAAGTGGACTTGAATTGGTTGTAATGTATTTGCAAACTCTAGGGCTAATACTAAAAAAAAAGGAAGAAAAGAAGTGTAATGATTTGCTAATAAAGGAGAGAAAGTGAATCAAGTAATGCTCAGTTAAAAGCACAAAAGGCAGAAGAAGAGTGGAAGAGAAAAATAGCAGCAAACAACAGGGGAAAAAATATAAAACAGTAACAAATATGGTAGAAATTAATCCAGTAATTACTTTGAATTTCAATGGTCTAAATGAACCACTTAAAAGACAGAAATTGTCAGAGTGGATACAGAATCTCCAACTATATTCTGTCTACAAGAAAACCACTTTAAATATAAAGACAGATACAGATTAAAAGTAAATGGATAGAGAAAAATATACCATGCTAACATTAACCAAAGAAAGTAGGAGTAGCTATATTAATTTTAGACAGATTTCAAAGAAAGAAAAGTTACCAGGGATAAAGAAAGACATTATATAATGATAAAGGAGTCAATCCTCCAAGAAGACATAACGATGTTTAACATGTATGCACCTGACAACCAAGCATCAGACTACATGAGGCAAAACCTGATAGAACTGCAAGGATAAGTAAATAAATCTACTATAGTTAAGACTTCAATATCCCTCTATCAAAAATGGACAGATCCATCAGGCAGAAAGTCAGTAAAGACATGGCTGAACTCAGTAACACCATCAATCAACTGCATATAATTGACATTCATAGACTACTTCATTGATAACAGCAGAATACACAGTCTTCTCAAGCTCACATAGAACATTTACAAAGATAGATACATTTTGGGCCATGAAACACACTTTAACACATTTGAAGAAACAGAAATCACACAGTTTGCTCTCAGACTACTATGGAATTAAACTAGAAATTAATAACAGGAAGATAACTGGAAAAATCTCAAAATATGTGGGGATTATACAGCACACTTCTAAATAACACATGGATCAAAGAAGAAATCTCAAGAGAAATTTAAAAAATATTTTGAACTAGCATTGAAAAGAATAAAGTACCTAGGAATAAATTTGATCAAGGAGGTGAAAGACATTGATGAAAGAAATTGAAGAAGTTACAAATAAATGGAAAGATATTTCATGCTCATGGGTTGGAAGAATTAGTATTGTTAAAATGTCCATACTACTCAAAGCAATCTACAGATTTAGTGCATTCCCTACCAAAACCCCAGTGGTAACTTTTCACAGAAATAGGACAACGCTAAAATTTCTGTGGAACATAAAAGACCCAGAATAGCCAAAGTAATCTTGAGAAAGAAAAACAAATCTAGAGGCATATGTTCCCTGATTTCAAACTATATAGCAAAGCTGTAGTAATCAAAACAGTATCATATTGGCATAAAGACATAGACCAATGAAACAGAACAGAGAACCAAGAAATAATCCCACTTATTATATATGACCAATTAAGATATGACAAAGAGGCCAAGAATATAAAATGGGGAAAGGATAGTCTATTCAATAAATACTTTTAGAAAAACTGGACAGCCACATGCAAAAGAATGAAACTAGACCACTATCTTACACTGTACACAAAAATTAATTCCAAATGGACATAAGACTTGAATGTAAGACCTGAAATGATATGATTCCTAGAAGACAACATAGGTGCTAATCTCCTTGACATTGTTCTTGGCAATGCCTTTTTAGATTTGACACCAAAAAGAGAGGCAGCAAAAGTGAAAACAAATAAGCAGAACTACATCAAACTAAAAAGCTTCTGTACAACAAAGGAAACCATCAAGAAAGTTAAAAGGCAACTTACAGAATGGGAAAAAATATTTTCAAATCGTATACCTGTTGTGCTGAGACCAGCTCGGCGACTCGAGGTGAGTGACGGGTGCTGCAAGCTTAAAGAAAACACAGACACAGATTTAAGAGAAAGATGGGACCGGGGCACTCAAGACCTCTAGGATCAAGAGCCTTGCTGATTGATCCCACGTTGCTTTTATTGAGTTCTTGGCATAGCCTAAGGGTCTAACATTTCCAGTTTAGTCCCATAAACAAGGCTATCTTTGAAATAAACAAACAAAGGCCTCACATGACTGGGGCAATGATCTTTGTTTGCCTCCTGGGTCGGATTTGAGCAGGTGTGGATCTGAGCAGGGTACGGATTTGAGCTGGGCGTGGAGAGCAAAGCAGCCCTGGGGGCAGGAGACCTCTCTCAGAAGGATTAAGGGTCTGTGCCCCACCCCTGTTGGCCCCTCTGTGACTGTGCCTGTTTTAGGTTGTTCCTCCCCTGAGGAATCTTACCCATCTCTGGCTAACCAGCCATCCTCCAGGGCCAACCAGGGTGATATGAGGTATGCAAGTGAGAAAGGGGCTGCGCCCCCAGAGAGGGTCATTTTTCTGTTTCCACGGTAGCCTATGCCCCCATGGTCGCCATGCCCAGCACCCTTAGTTCCTCCACTGCTCAAGCAGGACATTCTGCATCCAGTCACTCGGCCCACATACATTAATTACTTTTAATAACATTTACAAGGTTTCAGAAAGACTTCTGAATGTCTTCCCACACTGTTGGGGGTTAATATCCAAAATGTATAAAGAACTTATACAACTCAATAGCAAAATACCAAACAATCCAATTTAAAAATGGGCAGAAGATCTGAATAGACATTTTTCCAAAGAAGACATACAGATGGCCAACAGGTACATGAAAAGATGCTCCACATCATTAATCATCAGGGAAATGCAAATCAAAACCACAATGAGATATTATCTCATAGCTGTTAGAATAGCTATTATCAAAAAGACAAGAAACAGCAAATGTTGGTTTGTAGGATGTAGAGAAAAGGGAACATTTGTGTACTGTTGATGTAGAGAAAAGGGAACATTTGTGTACTATTGATGGGAATGTACATTGGTACAACCACTATAAAAAACAGTATGGAATTTCCTCAAAAAATTAAAGGTAGAACTACCATATGATATAGCAATTCTACTTCTAGGTATTTATCTGAAATAAACAAAAACACTGATTTGAAAAGCTATATGCAATCCATGTTCACTGCAGTGTTATTTATAATAGCCAAGGTATGGAAGCAACCTAAATGTCTATTGATGGATGAATAGATAAAGAAACTGTGGTATATATATAGTCAATGAAATATTATTCAGCCATAAGAAAGAAGGAAGTCTTGCTATTTAAGACAACATGGATGGACCTTGAGGGCATTCTGCTAAGTGAAATATGTCAGACAGGAAGACAGTTACCATATGATCTCATTTATTTATGGAATCTAGAAACAAAAAAATCAAAACAACAACAACAACAACAACAACAACAACAAAACTGAGCTCATGAATACAGAGAACAGATTGGTGATTGCCAGAGGTGGGAATGTGGGGGATGGACAAAATGGGTAAAGGGGGTTATAAAGTACAACTTGTAACTGTAAAATAAATGTCATGAGGGTGTACAGCATGGTGACTCTAGTTAATAATACTCTATTTCATATTTGAAAATTGCTAAGAGAGTAAATCTTAAAAGTTTTCATCACAAGAAAAAAAATTGTAACAATATATGGTGATGGATTTTAACCAGACATTGTGGCCATCATTTCACAATATATACAAATGTCAAACCATTATGTTGTACACCTGAAACTAAAAAAAAGATTCTGTTCAAGCTTAGAATTTGATAAGATTTATCTAGCATTTCTTAACGATATGCCATTTCTTTTGTTGATATTTTGTGGACTACTAAGTTCTACAAGCAATTTATTTCTTATTGTGTAGCTGGGCAGCTCATTTTTTCCCCCCTCTTAGGTATTCCATATTTGATTCTTATACTATAACAAATACTTGTTCAAAAATTACTGTAATGTGTATTCAAAATACTTTGAATTATACTTACTTTATTATTATTTCACCTGTTTCTTTTCACAAAAAAACATATTTTTTTGGTGTTGAATGCATATATTAGAAAAGAAACATTTAAAATCAATGATGTAAGTTTCCACCTTAGGAAACTGAGAAAGAAGAGCAAATTAAATCCAAAGTAAGCAGAAGAAAATAAATAATAAGAACTAGAGCATAAATCAATGAAATTGAAAACAGGAAATCAACAAAACCAAAAACTGGTTCTTTGAACATATCAAATCAATAAGACTCAGCCACACAAACTGAGAAAAAAAGAGAGGACACAAATCACTAATATCTGATTTGAAAGAGAAGACATCACTACAGATCTCAAAGACGTGAAAAGGATAATAAAGGAATATTATGAACAATTCAGTGCCCACAAATTTGATATCCTTAATGAAAGGGACCAATTCCTTGAAATATGTAAGCTGTCAAGACTCACACAGAAGAGATAGATGATCTGATTAAGAATGTATCTATTAAGGAAATTGAATTAATAATTTATAACCTTCCAAAACAGAAATCACCAGGCCCAGATGGGTTCACTGATGAACTCTACCAAGCATTTAAAGAAGAAAGTGTATCAATTCTGTACAATCTCTTTCAAAGGGCAGAAGCAGAAGGAATAGTCCTAATTCATTTCATGAGGCTAGCATTACCCTAATACTGAAACCAGATGAAGCCATTGCAAGAAAAGAAAACTACAGACCAGTATCTCTCCTGAACATAGATGCAAAAATTCTCAACAAATTATTAGCAAATCAAATACAACAATGTATAAAAATAATTATATACCACAACTAGGTGGGCTTTATCCCAGGAATGCAAGGCTGGTTCAACATTTAAAAATCAATTAATGTAATCCATCACATCAACAGGCTAAAAAAAGAAAAATCATATGATTATATCAATAGATACAGAAAAAGCATTTGACAAAATCCAGTATCTAATGATGATAAAAACTTCCATTAAACTAGGAATTAAGGGGAGCTTATTCAACTTGATAAAGACTGTCTACAAAAAACCTACAGATAACATCATATTTAATGGTGAGAAACTTGAAGCTTCTCATTAAGATGCAAGATGTCCCCTCTTGTTAATCCTTTTCAACATCATGCTGGAAGTCCTTGCTAATACAATTAGACAGTTAATGGAAATAAAAGATATATATATTGAGAAGGAAGAAATGAAACTATATTTGTAGATGATATGATCATCTATGTATAAAACCCAAAAGAATTAATAAAAACACTCCAGGAACTGATCAGTGATTATAGCAGTGTTGCAGAATACAAGGTTAATGTACAAAAGTCAACTGCTTTCCTGTATACCAGCAATGAATAAGTGGAATTTGAAGTTAAAAACACAATACCGTTTACACCAGCACCGTCTCCCCCACCCCACGGCAATGAAATACTTAGGTATAAATCTAACAAAGTAGGGACAAGATCTGTATAAGAAAAAGATATGAAACTAATGAATGAAATCAAGGTAGAACTAAATAAATAGAAAGATATTCCATGTTCATAGATAAGAAGATTCAATATTGTCAAGATGTTAGTTCTTCTTAAGTTGACCTCTCCCCATCAAAATACCAGCAAGTTGTTTTGTGGTTATCAACAAACTGATTCTAAAATTTATATATAGTGGCAAAAGACCCAGAATAGCCAACACAATATTGAAAGAGAAGAAGGCAATTGGAGCACTGACACTACTCAACTTCAGGACTTACTATAAAGCTACAGTAATCCAGAGAGTGTGGTATTGATGAAAGAATAGACAAATAGATCAACAGAACAGAATATAGAGCCCAGAACTAGACTCACATCAAAACAGTCAATGATCTTTGACAAAGGAGCAAAGGTAATGCATTGGAGCAAAGAAAATCTTTTCAACAAATGGTGTTGGAACAACTGGACATCCACATGCAAAAAAAGTGAATCTAAACATAGACTCTTCACAAAAACTAACTCAAAATTGATCACAGACATAAATGTGAAAAGCAAGAGTATAAAACTCCTAGAAGATACATAAGAGATAATGTTGTCATAGGTATGGTAATGACTTTTTAGATATGGTACTAAAGCCAAGACCCATGAAAGAAATAGTAGTTTCTAATTTTGCTGTAGACCTAAAACTGCTCAAAAAATAAAATCTTTATATATATATATGTATGACTGTCTCTCTGTATGTGTGTGTGTGTGTATATATATGTGTGTGTGTTTATATATATGTCTTCTAAAAAAATTATTTATTGGCTGTGTTGGGTCTTCGTTGCTGTATACAGGCTTTCTCTAGTTGTGGCAAGTGGGGGCTAGTCTTCGTTGCAGTGAGTGGGCTTCTCATTGCGGTGGCTTCATTGAGAAGCACAGGCTCTAGGTGCTTGGGCTTCAGTAGTTGCAGCACACAAGCTCAGTAGTTGTGGTGCATGGGTTTAATTGCTTCATGGGATGTGGGATCTTCCCAGGCCAGGGATCAAACCCTTGTCCCCTGCATTGGCAGGTAGATTCTCAACCACTGTGCCACCAGGGAAGTCCTATATATATAGCAGTGTCAGTGCTCCTGTATATATATAAGATATATATATATATATATATATCTTTTTAATCACATAAATAAACTGAGAAAAAAGAAGCCAAAAAATTGAGCAGAATATATAAAGATTTCCCATATACTTCCTTCCCCCAACACATACATAATCTCTCCTATTATCAGCCTCCCCAACCAGAGTGGTACACTTGTTGCAACTGATGAATCTCTGTTGACACATCATTATCACCCAAACTCCATACTTTACATTAGGGTTCACTCTTGATGTTGTATATTCTATGGGTTGGGACATATTTATAGTGACATGTGTCCACCATTATAATGTCCTACAGAGTAGTACTGAACTTAGCTTGTTAATTCTTCCCTCCTTCCTAATCCCTGGAAACCACTAATTTTTTATTGTCTCCACAGTTTTGCCTTTTCCAGAATGTCCTATTGTTGTGACCATACAGTATGTAGCCTTTTCAGAGTGGCTTCTTTTATTTAGTAATACACATTGAAGGTCCCTTCATGTATTTTCATGGCTTGATAGCTTATTTCTTAATAATATTCTATTGTCTGAATGTACTACAGTTTACTTATCCGTTCACCTACCAAAGGACATCTTGGTTGCTTCTAAGTCTTGGCAATTGTGAACAAAGCTTCTGTAAACATCCAAGTGCACGTTTCTGTGCAGACATGTTTTCAACTCCTTTGGGCAATACCAAAGAGCACAATTGCTTGAAGGTACGCTAAGAGTGTGTTTAGTTTCGTAAGAAACCTCCAACTTGTCTTTCAAAGTGGCTGTACAATTTTCCATTCCCAACAGCAATGAATGAGAGCTCCTATTGCTCCACATCCTTGCCAGCAGTTGATATTATCCATGTTCTGGATTTTGGCCACTCTAGTATAAGTATGTAGTAGTATCACATTTCTGTTTTAATTTGCATTTCCCTGATGACATTTGATGTGGAACATATTTTCATATGCTTTTTTGCCACCTAAATATCTTCTTTAGTGAGGTATCTTTTAAAGTCTTTGGTCCATTTTTTAATCAGGTTGTTTGCTTTCTTATTGTTGAGTTTTAAGGATTCTTTGTATATTTTTGGATAACATTCCTTTACAAGATATATCTTTTGCAAGTATTTTCTCTTAGTCTGTGGCTTGTCTTTTCACTCACTTGATAGTATCTTTGGCAGAGCAGTGGTTTTTAATCTTAATCAAGTCCAACAATTATTTCTTTTTGTGGATCATGTCTTTGGTGTTGTATCTAAAAAAGCCTCACCATACCCAATGTCACCTAGATTTTCTCCTATGTTATCTTCTAGGATTTTTATAGTTTTACATTTTACATTTAGGTCTGTAACCCATTTTGAGTTGTTTTTTATGAATAGATTGTAAGGTTGGGCATAGATTCATTTTTTCTCATGTGGACGTCCAGTTGTTCCAGCACCATTTAGTGGCCTCTTTTTAGTGTTAAACTCTGGCTGATTTTAAAGAAACTTCACTTGAAAAACTAGAGAAAGGAACACCAGGTCAGGCATAAGGAATTGCTTTTGGCTGGCTTAACAAGTTAAAAATTTATTTTTCCTCATGTAAAAGAATTCCATGTGTGGGCAGTCTAGTGTTCATACTATACCATGCCATCCCTGGCTCCTTCAATAATCCTGTTACTCCTTTCATTAAGCATGGTTTTTATCATTGGGTTCTCTCTTAATTTCTATCCTTGATTTCTATCATCATTCTCTTATGGTCACAACATTGCTACTTCATTTCAGGCAGAAAGAAGGAGAAAGGAATATGGGTGTCTGTCAGATAAGTAATCCCCTTAAGAGAACTTTCCCGGTAGTTCTACCTTGAGAATTTAGCTTACATCTCATTTGGTAACTTTTTCTGCAAGAGCAACTTAGAAATTTAGAATTTTAGCTGGAAACATTGCTACACCAATTGTGTAAGAGTAGGGGAAGAAGGAGAGGGGATTTTGGCAGGCAACTTGCTATTTCTGCCCAAAGCTTCATCTGTGGCAAAAATTTCTGCTTTCAACTATTTACTCTGTATAGAAGGGGAACAAAATATGGGTCTGTAAAATGCCAAAGATTTGTTTTAATAAATTATCTTAGTTGTCTAAACTATAGGTAGAGAACTTTTCTAAGCAGTACTCATGATATTATATACTATAGTAAGTTTCTCCAGGGCCACATAATGGGACTTATTGAGAAGGAAATACATCCCTAGAGTGTCTTACTTAACTCATTTTCTCTAAAACCCAGCAGAGCTCTTGCCATATAGGTAATAGTATTAGCTTTCTATTGCTACTGTAACAAATTATCTCAAATTTAGTGGCTTAAAAAACCCAAATTTACTATCTTACAATTTTGCAGGTTGGGAGTCTGACACAGGTTTCACTAGGCTAAAGTCAAGGTGTTGGCAGGGCTGCTTTCCTTTCTGGAGGCTCTAAGGGAGACTCCTTGCCCATGCCTTTTCCACCTTCAAGATGCTTCCCACATTCCTTGGCTCATGGCCCCCTGCTTCATTTTCAAAGGCAGCAACATTGAATTTCTGTGGCTGTTCTTCTGTAGACACATCTCCCTCTGACTCCAACAATCCTCCATCTCTCCTTCATTTTTAAGAACCCTTGTGATTGCGTTGAGCCCACTTGGAGAATACAGGATAACCCTCATATTTTAAGGTCAGCTGATTGTCGACCTTAATTCCCCTTTGCTACATAAGGCTTCAAGGATTAGGAAGTGGAAATCTTTGGAGGGTCATTATTTTGCCTACCACAGGGATGCTGGATAAAATTTCTATTAATAAGTAATAATTATAAACAGTTAACACACCGTGTTTCATTTTCTCCTTCCACTACTCAGTGAAGTGAGGAAACAGATTTAGAAAACTCAGATGACCTTGTGTAAAATCACAAGACTAGGATTTTGCCCACATCTGTATGATTGGAAAGCCCATGTTTGTAAACACTGTGCTATGCTCTTCCTGCCTCTAATGAGTAAATGAACAAAGTGTGCAGCAAACCTGACTCTGTGACCACATTCTATGGTTTTGCATGAAGGCTAGTGCTAAATCAAGCTAAGTATATTTTAGAGTTTCAGTCTAGGCTGGTGACCTTTTACATGTATGATTATGAAGTGAAATAAAATATTTATTTTGTTTTGTGATTTAGAATGTTTCTCACCATTTGCAGTCTGTGAAGCCCCAAACTTGTATAGAACCAGCTAAGGAGAATTTTGGTTTTTTCATCTGTGCTTAGTCACACCTTATAGACTTGGTAGTTATATTAAAAATTTTTTTTTATTGAAGTATAGTTGATTTACAATATGGTATAAGTTTCAGGTGTATATAGCACAGCGATTTGGATATATATGTATATCTGGCCAATATATATATTCTTTCTCAGATTCCCTTCCCTTATAGATCACTACATAATATTGAATATATTTCCCTGTGCTACACGATAGGTCCCCGTTGGTTATCCATTCTATACATAGTAGTGGGTATATGTTAATCTCAGTCGCCCAACGTAGCCCTTCCCCAGCCCCCTTTTCCCCCTTTGTTAACTGTAAGTTTGTTCTCTATGTCTATGTGTCTCTTTCTGTTTTGGAAATAATATATTTTATTTAATACTGTTCTTTTCTTTTTTAAGCATTATTATTCCTGTAAACTAGAGGGAGCTCAGATATTTTCAGCATTGAACTGTATTTGAATACCTTCTGTACCATAAAGGAACCATACTAACCAGGAATGGTATGAGGGTTTCTGAATGTATTTTCTGATTATATTTTCACTCACCTCATCCTCATTTAATTTAGCATTCACATAATGCAAACCATTATGCTCAATGTAGGTTGAAAATATTTAAGGCTGTGAAAACATGTGCCAGTCTATTATTGTAATTGAATACTAAAGTACAATATTGGAGAAATACATATTATTTTCAATCTCTTTCATGACATTACATTTTGAACTGTTCACATACATATAAAGAAACATTTATTTTTATGAGTATTTAAGGAGAAACCATATTATATTTGAATATGGAAGTCTAATGAAACTGTTGATTAAAATTTTGAATTTAGCAATATTGAGAAATGAAGTTAGAACCAAAAAAAAAGAAAATTGTCACACTGCAACAAAACTCTTCATGGTGTTGGGTTCTGATGCTTTATTGATATGGTAAATAATTTTATTCAGTAATTGAAATGGTTTTCTATGAGAGAGTATAACCAATATTTTCAGGTTTAAGTAATGTTTTATTTGGGTTATGCTGAAATTGTTCTTCTAGATACTGGTTTCTTTTAAATTCCAAATCCTCCTGTCTTACAAAACATTTAGAATGCCCCATGATTGTTATTATAAGTTCTATAAAGAATGAATGAATTTGGAAGACCTTCTAGTTAAACTAATTTCACATAATGACCATCTTTCTACATGATGACATTCTATGAATAAATGGTAAAGATTCATTAGCGTGGTTTTGGAGGCTCATTTGTTTCACAGATAGAAGAGAAAGACCTGAGTATAATTAAGTTAGCTTTATTTTCTTCAGGACTCTAGAAAATCTGGAAATGTATATTTTGAACTTCAGTATTTATAGTACATGTACACAAGAATATTGTAGGCTTCAATTTGATTCTCATTGTTTCGCATATGGTGATGTATACGTGTGGGGTAAGAAAGAATAGAAAAATAAGACAAATGAAAGAAGGTTTATTATTAAACCTTTTTTTCACTGTGAGACTTCTCAGCAAAGTTACTGTATAGTGGCAGTATTTACCCACATTCTCCCTATTAAGACTCCTTTTCTTTTTGCCGTTTGGCTATAATTGTCAAGTGGTATTAACCAAATAGTCTTATGATATACTCAACAATCAATATTTAAAATATTATTATTAGAACTTTTAAACTATAAATACACAGGTCCTCAAGGGCAGGACAATGTCTTATTTGTCTTTTTATCCTCCAGTGCTAATTCTAGTACCTGACATGTTGGGAGTACTCAATACATGTTTATTGAGTGAAGGAATGAATGAATTAAATCATACATGTTTTTCTCTTCTAGCTACATAAAATGGTTTACTTATGCTTGCTGAGCTAAGTTACCTCATTTATAAATTGGGAATCTGCATTAGATTGTCTTAGACCCTTTCTAGTGTCAATATCTCTATGGTTCTTTTCTTCATTTGATGTAGAAGATAACGGAACCTTTCTTCTTTCTCCCTCAGTCATTATCTCTGCCTGGACGGCAGAGAAGATAGAGACTCCTGGATAATAAAGTCTCTTCATCCTGGGAGGTTACTTGCTGATCCTGGTGGTTGATGACAGCAGTGGGAGGTGGATTTTGATGGATGACAAAGACTTCTAGCAGCTTCCACTCTCCGAATTCCATGGTGATTGGGTTGTTCAACATAACATTCTCAGCACTTTCTCTTTTCCTGCTGAACTTTCTAGAGGTGGTAGAATGCTGAATGGCTCTTTCAGTAGGCAGCTTTGTCAGAGGATTTATTCTAAGCCAGCTAGAGCTGCTTTAGACCTACAATGGTCTCTCTCCTGCTGTGTGTGCCCTGAAGCTTCAGGTTCACTGACTTTTTTGAAGGCTTGTGATAGGTTCTGGTTTGCCTGGGACAGTTCCAATTAATACCTGCTACCTGGTATCGTGGTTAATGGTGCCTCTTTCACTCTCAAAAGTGATGTGATTTGGAGAATAACCTGTAGGGTTACCTACTGACTTGGCTCTATTACACCTGAAGGGTTTCTTCTTGTTAAACTGAGGTGTACTCATTCCTGGCAGTGCTGTCTTAGGTATTGGCAACATTCCCACATTCTTCCTCCTACACCTTTTGTGAGACTTCCACATTGGAACTTCCCTGGTGGTTCAGTGGTTAAGACTCCATGCTTCCAGTGCAGGGGGTGTGGGTTTGATCCCTGGTCAGGTAACTAAGACCCCACATGCTGTCCAGTGCAGCCAAAATTATAAAAAAAGAAAAGAGAAGGAGAAAGAGAGACCTCCAGCAAAGAGGCAAGCTGAGTTTACTCTCTCAAGTTTTTTGAAAAAAATAAGTCAGTTGAATTCCTCTGGGTTAAAAATTTGACCTTTTTTCTCCAAGAGCTACTAAGATAGAGCAAAATAATAAAAACAACAATAATAATAACAATGAGGTAGATAAATTTTTAAAAAATTTTTGAAAAAAATTTATTTAGTTCTAAATATGGAAGGGTGTCCATGTGATATGAGGCTATTATAAAGTCCTTCGTATCCTTTTTATCTTCTTGGAACCATCTTTTTTCATGCATTTTCAAGTGTGCTTCCTTCATGGTTGTGGCCTCTACAGTCCTCCGGTTTAGGGCTATTATGCTCAGTATTCTTTTGGGATGCAGAGATAAGGGAGAAACTCAGGTCTGTTATGGAAAATTGTATCAAATGCACACATGATGCATTTGAAAAGGAAAGAAGACAAGGGACATGTCAGAAAAAGGGAACAGGCCAAATGCTGCAGTCTTCCCAAGGGATTTAGAATCAGAGCTAGGCATTGAAGGTTGCATGGGATTTCTGCTGGTAGAGATGGGGGCAAAATGTTAGGAGGAAGTGTGTTGTCTTATAGGGGGCCTTTCCAATTTAAGTGAGAAGAGAGAAAAGTGAGAAATAAGATGTCTGTGTCAGAAAGAGAATTTGAGATTCTGGAGGTAAAGTAGTTTGAACCTTCAGGTAGTCAGTTTTCCATGACATGTATTTTTATTGTGTTTTGAATATTATTTCAAAACCTTTATTCCTGTGGAGGAGTTTTACCCTAAAGACAGATATAGATAGAGCTGAGAGTAAAAAACAGTCTAATTGTTCTCCAATTAGCTTTGTTACTGTCTCTTCTCCTTTCACCCCTTTGGCATGTAGAACATAAGGGAGAAAGAAGGGAGAGAAAGTGGAATATTGGATTGCTGCTGACTTGCTTGTGACGGCTGTGTGTCCACAGGCAATCTGTGAGCTTCATTTTGACAGGAGTGAGAGGTTTTAGCTTTGGGTACGCAGATCTGGGTTCTATTTAGAAGATGAGTATTCTGCTGGGATATTCCTTATAGCTCCTGGTGGGGGTTAGGGGTAGGTGTGGGGAAATGGAAGATGTCCCTGAGTTTGCTCATTTTTAGGGAAGCTTGTTGGAAGCTTTTATCCATTCAGCTGAGTGTACTCTGGAGGCATTAATGCCAGAAGCTTGGACCATTAATCCTAACAGACCTGCCCTTCACCCAAGGTAGCAATCCCATTTTCTGTTTTCCTTGTTTCTCCTCGCATCTCTGTTTTCTGGATTTTTAGTACTATAGCTTCCATAGGTAATTTTCCTTTGGGTACTCTGTCAGTTTGATTTTAGAGGATTTTTAGCTTATGTCCTCTCTGCACATCCTAGGTAGTTTTACAGACATAAATTTATATTCATATATATATTTGGATTAGTAAAAATCATCCATTTGTTCATTCAGTGAATGTTTATGGAGCACCTGCTTGTTTGCCCATCATTGTGCTAAGTGCTAGAATGCAACAGTGAACAGAAAAGTTAGTCCTTATGGAGCTTTGATTCATGAGATGGAAGAAGTGGGGAATAAAACAATAAGAGATAAACAACAAATTAGGAAATTATATAGTGTGTTAGAAGCAGATAAATGCTATAGTAAAAAGGGAAATTAGATCAGGGTAAGGGGGCCTGGGAGAGCAGAGGAAAGGGGACTGTTGCTGTAGTCATTAGAGTGATCAGGAGGGGCCTCATTTATGAGAGGAGATTTGAGCAAAGACTGAAAGGAGGCAAGAGAATTGGCCAAGCAGTTATACTGCAGAAGGACATTCAGCAGAGGGAAGAGCAGGAGCAAAGGCTGGAAGCAGGAGTGTGCCCAGTGTGTTCAAAGAGCAGCAAGGAGGCCAGGAAGTTGGAGTGAAGTAACTAAAAGGGAGAACAATAGTAGAAATCAGAGAGGGAACACAAGGTCAGTCATTTAGGGTGTTGGTCACTGCAGGGACTTCGGCTGTTATTCTGAGTGAAATGGTAGGCCATTTCAGAACTTGTGACACACGAGTGTCATAATTTATGTTATTGCTTCAAAGAATCACTTTTGCTTTGTATGGAGGACAGACCACCAGTGGGAGATGAGTGAATGA
The DNA here is from genome assembly GCF_030028045.1 of Hippopotamus amphibius kiboko. Lineage (NCBI taxonomy): Eukaryota > Metazoa > Chordata > Mammalia > Artiodactyla > Hippopotamidae > Hippopotamus > Hippopotamus amphibius. Next base: position 119,059,139 of record NC_080193.1, on the reverse strand, counting down.
ATGAGTAAAGATGAAAACAGGAAGACCTGTAAGGAGACTCGTGTAGTACTCCAGGTAAGAGATCATTGGTGGGTAGGATTAAAATGATAGCAGAGTAGTCAGATTTTTTAGATATATTTTGAAGCTAAAGATTTTCTTATGGATTGGATGTGAAATGTGAGAGACAGAGAGGAGTCAAGGATGACTCTAAGGTTTTTGGCTTAAGTATTTGGAATATTGGAGTTTCCGAGGCAATTAAATACTTTATAATCAGTACATTTAGTAACAAAATCTGCAAACATTCCCATAAACATTTTTCATGTCATACTTTGGAAATGGAGATTGGGTCAGAATACAAAAGATGTGTGGTATGTGAGGTAAAGTTTCTGACTTGGTGAAGGTTGTCTTGATAATCCCTTTCAACCACACCTCAGTAAAAGTACACACCTCAAATATAAGGACCATGAATTATTTCTCTTGCATTTTTGGTACCTACTGTAGTGCCTATCATATACTTTATTTCATCAAATCCATTGCTATTGATTTTAAGATATAACATTATTTTAGGTACTACTAACAAATGCTACCACTTAGTTAAGTGACTTATTATTACTTTAATTATAATTATAAATTTAATTTAACCGAAATTTATTGAAAGAGTTATTTTGGATTATTTAGACATACATGTTTATCATTCTGTGTTACTATCTTTAGGGGCATTTGGCATGTGAAAGGCAATGCTTTTCATATATATCAGTAAAGAAATGTAATACAGCTTTATCTACTTGTGGTTGTCATCCTTTCTTAGGTGTCAAAAAGCACTTGGTGTTACTTTGCAAAAAAAATATGGACTTGTGATCATTCTCCCAACCATGGATATGTGCGTCATTAATATTAAATGTATGCCCTGTCACACAGATTCCTTTTCTGCATATATAATAATATTTTATTTCAGTGCTGCATCATAGTTTAATCTTTCAGAAGATATTTTAAATAGCAATTGAACTCTACAAATATAGTATTGACAATGTACATAACTCATTTGAAGAGATGAAAATATGAAGAATTATGACCCAGTTCTGTGCAGACTTTGAAAACTATATCACAGCTGCCCTCTGGCCAGCAGCCATTATAGGATGTCATTCATTGTAAGAAACATTCTGATACCTGGATTGATAAAATGTGAAAAATGTGCATCTTACAATCGACGAAATATAGTAGTAAATGTCCAACAAATGCTTAACTGCTTGAAGTGTGACTCCCCACCCCCTGATTCCCCACATGTGTGCCTCTGGCTCCAGGCTGCACTGCAGTTTAACCTGCACCCGTACTGCAAATCCTGTTCAGGCTTTGATACAGTATTTCTATTTTCATTTTTTTTTTTCTGCCCAGCGTCCCTTCTTATAGGAAACCATCCCTCCCACCTATGCTCTGTCCCTGTGTTTGAGTGGGCTTGATTTCAATCCCTACTCTCTCCAAAACAGGGCCAGGGGAGGACACACAATTACTACATCGAGACCTGTGCCATCAGGCCACAGTGGTTGGCTTAGGGAAGGTCACATGGTCCAAGCCAGGTCAGACCCCAACTTTTGTCAAAGCTATCAGGAAACAGGCTTTCTTTTTCGAGGAGGTGGGGACTAAGATCTTTTAGGACCTTGTAGGCCTGCAGCTTATGGTGGCCACCTTATTATTACAGAAGTTGTCTGAGGAGGAAGTCTGTACAGAAGAAGGAAGAATTGAGTTGGAGAGAAAGTTCGCCAGCAACTTATGATCACCTCGCTCTAGCGCTAATTGAAACTAGATTTATTCTTGGAGTTTTCAGTTATATGGCTGATAGATATGTTTTTTCCTAAGGAAGGGTAAGTTCAGTTTCTTTGGTTTAAAACTGAAATTGTCCTTACTGATACAGAAGCATTTTCCTATCTGCTGCTCCCCACCCTCTTCTCAGTAAATACCTGCTGTAGAGTGTGTGCTGACATTTAGTTACCATCTTTACTCTGAATGGTTCTAGGACTTGGAAGGCTTACTGTCACCTTTGACCTATTTCTCTCTGAATTATTCCATTAATCTAAATTGGTTTTGTAGTTAATTGTCAAAACCAGGTATAAGTTAGACTCTTCACTTCTTCTAGGCCAGGTTCTCGGCTCAGTCTTTTTAGTCCTTGGTAGATGGCAGCTTCTTGTTCTCACACACTTTTGATAGACACAGATGTCTGTTTTTGATAGAAGCTGACTCCTACTCTCTTTTTCAAAGACTAAATGTGTCTTCGTGCCTCCCACAAGGCTCTGGCCTCTTTTGGTGATGAATACCTCAAACTCCTAGCTCCCTTGCACAGCACAGAAGCCTTGGTGCCCCTAAACTTATTTGAAAGTTAAAACTTTTTGAGGTCAGGTTATCAACTCCAGCTACTTTCCAAAATTTTCTGTGATGATTCAGATAGCCACAGTGCAGAGATTCAAATCTGCCCAACATTTCCTAATTAAACTGCTATACCATGTAAGGCAGTGTTGTATTGTGGGGATAAGGATAAATTTTGGAGCTAGAGAGATCTGGATTCAAATCCTTGGTCTGGCGTTTTTAGTTCTATAGCCCTGGGTGAATTCTTTTAACTCTCCAAGCCATAAATTGTAAAATGGGGATGGAAAAAAATATATGTCTATATATTAAATATATTTAATGCATCTATTTATATTTAATATATCTATAAAAATCTATATTTATATATCTATATTTAAATATAGATATTTAAATCTCACAACAATTATTTGAGCTATAACCTGTCTATCTTTCTACCTATCTATCTGACTGTATCATATCTGGGAGTAAGTTCTCATAAAAGGTAACTATCATTAGAAAGTTGCATGTTATATTATTTCAGAGTGATCTAATGTCTGACTTGTGTTTTACATTGACTTTTATATCACATGTATTTAATTGTTATTATTTTTCTCATTCTCTCACATATGCACAATGCCAGAAGAGTCATACTTAATCTAAGGCAGCAAACTTTGGACGCTTGTAAAACAAAAATCTGTTTAATATTGCAGATAAATCCACATATCTTGCCCTAAAATAAATATAGAAAAGACTCTGAAAGCAGAGTCAGAATGGTAGTAGAATTTATTACCTAAAAGACAGAACTTGGCCAGGTTCTGCCATCTCTTATAGGTTCAATATGTCTCTACAGAATTCTTAGCTGCAGATAAAGTAATCCTGTTTGATTTATATGGCCCCAGCTTAAGAAATCTACAGAAGGCAAGGTCTATACCAATTCTTTATCTTAGGCACTTCGTTGGCAGTAGCTTTATGTCCCAAAAGATATGGGATAAGAGGATATAAAGGACTGTTCTCTCCATGCAGTTTTCATTTGCTCAGCTTCTTCCTCAATATATGGTGATATTTGCTGAGCTATATTAATTAGCATTTAAAAAAATAGTTTTATTTGTACTTGAGGAAAGTGCCAGATTGATTGCCAGGAAGTTTGTGTCCTCTTAATGTATCATAATTAACTAAATTTAGTCTCTTCTTTGCCTACCTCTTATACCTATCAGAATTACACAGCCTTAGGAAAAACTGCTGTCAAACATGAAAAGTCAATCCTATATTTCTTAATATTATGGAAGAGAAAAAAAGGTGATTAAAGATTTACACCTATGGTAAAATTATTAAGAATTATTTATTAGAGCTTGGTTTTTAACCTTTATGGGTCACAGACCCCTTAGAGAAATTTATGTGGATACTCTCCACGAAAATGTAAAAATAGATACAGGAAAAAATTCGGCACTTAATTTCCAAGACATTATGAAACATTTGAAGCTCATCAGGTTAAGAATCTCAGTGTGGTTTCTTAAAATTGTAGAATCTTAGAATAGTACATGGACGTTAGGGTCCATTTAGACCAATCTCCAGTTTAACTTGGGGTTTTTCAAATTCAGCACGATGGACACTTGGACCGGATAATTCTTTGTTGTGTGGGACTATTCCATGTATTGTGGGATATTTAGGAGCATCACTTTGCTCTACTCACTAGATGCCAGAGGGTGAGGCAGTCATGATACTCAAAAATTGCCCTTAGGGGACAAAATCAGTTGAAAATCACTAGTCTCACTTAAAAATCCCTTCCATTTTCATAGCAAGTGATCATCTGGTCCCTAAGGGCATGTTCATTAACTCCAACCTGACACATCTGTTTTAATTTGAGTCTGCGGAAAGTAGAATCTGAGGTAAGTCCTTGAGGGCAGGTAGTTAATTTGGGAGGTGATCCTTGGAAGTATTAAGTGAGAGTGGAAAAAAATGAGACATTGACAGGGGAAAGCTAGTACAGTTTGCATTAATGAGGCAACTGGGGTTCAGTTACGATGGGGATTCTCTGATGGACAGTGTAGAACCCACCTTAGAATTGTTCCACCAAGGGGAGGAAGCTAAGGTATTATTCTGTCTCCTAGCCCTCACTGGTCAAGATTGCTCCAGGTAGAATTTAATTTTCAGCACTCCCAGGTTGCCCTGCAGGTGGGCGAGGCCAACTCCTCTATGCTGGAGAAAGCCTTCAGGCAGAGTAGCAGAGTAAAGGGTATTTAAAAGAGACAGCTATCAGTTTGCAGAGGAACTGTCTATAGAAATCAGAGGTGGGCCAAGGGGATTCAGGACAGGTTTTCAACTGCACCTGCTCAACATTCCATTTTGTTTCAATGATTAACACAATGGGGTTTTTTTGAGCTGATATTTGCTATCTTATCACTAGGACCCGATGTCTTAGGTTGTCAGCTATTGCAGAGGTTGGTATAGTTGGCGTGTGGGCCAGATTCAGTCTGTTGCCTATTTTTATATGGCCAGTGCATTAAGGATTTTTTTTTTAACAATTTTAAATTGTTGAAAAAAAAAAGGAAAGAATAACATCTGTGACTTGTGGGAAATTATATGAAATTAAAATTTGAAGATCCGTGAGATTTTATTAAAAACATCGCCACGCATATTAGTTTATGTACCATCTATGACTGTTTTCCTGTTACAATGGTAAAATTGAGTGGTTGCAACAGACTACAAGGCCAAAAATATTACATTCTAGCTGGTTTATTACTGAAAAAGCAGGCTCATCCTTGGCCCTACATATTGCCAACCTTTGATCTACAGCAGGAGTGAATAAATTGATTTCCTCTTCCAAATGACAAACATTTCAAGACATTTCTCATGTTTCCCTCCCTCTCTTCCCTTTTTGTTTTCCAAGATGAACTTTTGAAATTCCTTTCCATATTTATCATATAGCATTATTCAAAGATCCTTCATTCTCTTGGTCACCTTCCTCTAGACCATTCCATTTAATCAATACTTCTCTTAAAATGTGACTCTTAAAATGGAAAATATTTTATAATATGTGGTTTGAACAGTCAGAAGAATAGTGACAGTATCTCCTGTGTTGGGTATTCTAGTTTCTAAATGCAGCCTGACTCCATTAGGTTTTTGGAAGACTCATTATAATGTCAGCTCATAATAAGCAGTGAATCAACTAAAATCCATTTTCACATAAATTGGTGTTCAGTATAGGTGCATTATTTCTTGACATTAATTGCTCCTCCCCTTTAATTATTAGATTTATTTTCTTTGAATAAAGTTTAACTCTTTGTAGTCATTTTAAGGATCTTGTTTAGTGACTTTATATTTGTTAAACTTAATATTCATTATTGTAAACAAAAATCTTTGTGTTTATGTTCAAGTGACCTTGATTTGGGACCTAGTTTGTTCTTGGAAAACAGTCTCAATATGGAATCACTAGAAGTCAAACTTAAATTTCTATGCCATTATATCATAAAGTGGGGCCCTTTAGGCAGATTAAACAATTGACCTTAATGCTTTAGTCTTTTGTAGTAGTGTCATGAAACTACATTCTTGTCATCGTCTCATGGTGGGTGTGCAGTAATTCACTTCACTGCTTTTTGACTTTGAACTTGGTCATATGGCTTTCTTTGACAAATGGGATACTAGCAGACAAGAAAGGGGCGTGCATGGCTAGGTTTGCCCTCTGGGAGAGTGATAATTACCATTAAAAACAAACAAACAAACAAACAAACCCAATCCTGCTCCAAGAAGGCATAGACCTATTTCTAAAACTAGAGTCTAATCAAGGAGAATTCCTTTACTTTGATGGAGAGGACAACAGTTGCCCAATATTATTTCAAAATTTGTAGGGACCAGTGATTCCTATGTGCCTATCATCCTTCTCTTTTTTGGAATGGAAATGTTTTACTGCAGTTATCCTGCCCTTCTTTGACCATTGTGGAATTTGTCTTTTTACTTCCTAGATCTATGGATCAAGAGTGGCCACATTTAAACTTGATGTAGATCAGGACATTAGCTTGATGCTTTGTTTGGGTGAATTTGGGGGTGTCTTGGAATGGGGCTGAATATATTTTGCCCATGATAGGGATATGAATAGTTATAATCCAGAAGGTGAATTGTGGAAGATTAAATTATTTGGGCTTCCCTGGTGGCACAGTGGTTAAGAATCTGCCCGCCAATGCAGGGGACATGAGTTCAAGCCCTGGTCTGGGAAGATCCCACATGCCACAGAGCAACTAAGCCTGTGTGCCACAACTACTGAGCCTCTGCTCTGCAACAAGAGAAGCCACTGCAATAAGAAGCCTGCGGGATATATGTATAAATACAGCTGATTCACTTTGGTGTACCTCAAAAGCTGGCACAAGAGTGGGGGGGGGGAAGTCAAGGGAGGGAGGGAATACGGGGATATGTGTATAAAAACAGATGATTGAACTTGGTGTACCCCCCCAAAATAATAAATAAATAAATAAAATTAAAAAAAAAAAAAGAGTGTAAAGCAATTATGTTCCAATGAAGAGCTTAAAAAAAAAAAGAAGCCTGTGCACTGCAATGAAGAGTAGCCTCCGCTCTCCACGCACAGTAATAAAGACCCAACGCAACCAATAAATCAAATAAATTTAAAAAAAAGATTAAATTATTTGTCCCACTTTTTAAGAAAAACTTTCCTGTGGTAATGTTATCATGGCCCAGTGCAGTGGTGGGCAAAGTATGGTGTGTAGGCCAAATCCAGCTGCAGCTTGTTTTTGTAAGATCTTCAGCTAATAATGACCCTTATATTTTAAAAGAGTTTGAAAAAAAGAAGAATTTGCAAAAAGAGAGCTATATGGCCTGTGAAACTTAAAATATTTCTATCTGGCCTCTCACAGAAGAAGTTTGCCAATCCCCAGCCTAATGGAAGGTGAGGAAGTGAACTTTGGGCTTTGCTGTATGACTTGCCTTGACCAGTGAAATGTTAGCAGATGTGATGTGAGCAAAGGCTCGACAAGTGTTTAGGAGTTTGAGCTTGACCCCTGGGAGTCCTCCATGCCCCTCAGATTTTTAAAACCTTTAAGTATGAAATATAGCACATATGTAGAAAAATGCACAGAACAAAAATGTATAGCTCAATGGTTAATTATAAAGCAGATAGCGATATAACTATCACCGAGGTCAAGAAATGACTATTGCCACCACTTTAGAAGTCCATTGTGCCTCCTCTCTACCCGCAAAGCTGGCCCTATCCAATATGTCTCCTTGACTTTCCAAAGTGAAATATTAGTCAGTATTTTCCCCTTCTTCCTGGATGATGCAAGGACTTCAGAACTCTTTACTGTAGTTTCTCCAGATTCAGATGTCATTTTTGTCTTTGTTCTATATGTATTTTAAACTTGAGACATTATTTTGTTTTACATTTAAAATTCATTTAAATTTACCTACATAGTAACAATTTTTTATTGACTTTCATTTCTTTCCATGTCTCTGAGCTTTTAAGTTTTTTTTGTTTGTTTATTTTTGTTTTTTTCTTTTTGCTATTAGCAGTACCTATTAGTATAGGTCTGTTGATAAGTTCTAGCTTTTGTCTGAAAATATTTTTATTTTTTTCTTTTTTTAAAAAAAATCAATTAATTAATTTATTGGCTGCATTGGGTCTTCATTGCTGCACATGGACTTTCTCTAATTGTGGTGAGCTGGGGCTACCCTTCGTTGTGATGTGTGGGCTTCTCATTGTGGTGGCTTCTCTTGTTGCAGAGCATGGGCTCTAGATGCAGGGACTTCAGTAGTTGTGGCACATAAGCTCAATATTTGTGGCTCTTGGGCTCTAGAGCACAGGTTTAGTTGCTCCGTAGCATGTAGGATCTCCCCAGCCCAGGGATTGAACCCATGTCCCCTGCATTGGCAGGCGGATTCTTAACCACTGTGCCACCAGGGAAGCCCTCTCCTAAATTTCTGATGAGAATTTTTCACTGACTATATAGTCCTAATTTATTCATTTTTTTGACTTCTTTTGTTTCTATCAAGATGTCAAGAGTGGTTTTTTGTTCTTGAATAGCTATATTGAGATAAAATTGACAATCAATGAAATATACTTGTTTAGGATGTGATTTGGGAAGTCCGGCATCCTTATACTCCTGTGAAATCATGGTCATAATCAAGACGATGAACTAGCCCCCAACCCCCAAAGTTTCCTAATACCTCTTTACTCTTTCTTTATTCCTGTGCTTCCCTGTTCTCCTCTATACCATGATAAAAAGATCTGTTTTCTTTCTTATAGACTAGTGTGCATTTAAAAATTTTTTATGTGAATGGACTCATATAGTATGTACTCTGTTTTGTTTCTGTCACTTAGACTGATTATTTCGGAGTTCGTCTATATTTTAATCAAAAGTCTATTTCTTTTGATTCTATATGTCCATGTGTATGGATATAACAGTATGTTTATTGTGTTTATCCATTCCCCTATTGATGACATTTGGGTTGTTCTGAGTTTCTGATTCTTAGAAATAAAGCTGCTATGAACATGTGTGTACCAGTCCTTGTGTGAAGTTTTTCTTTTGAGTAAATTCCTAGGAGTGGAATGGCTAGATTTCATGGTAGGTTTATATTTAACTTTTTAAGAAACTGCCAAACCGTTTTTCAAAGTTGTAACATTATACGTTTTCCCTATTGGTGTATAAAGTTCCATTTTCTCCATATCCTTCCCAAAATTTGGTTTTGTCAGCCTTTTTAATTTTAACCATTCCAGTAGGAGTTAGTGCTATCTGATCAAGCTTTAAGTTTCGTTTCCCTAATGACAAGTGACATTGAACATTTTTTCACGTGTTTATTTGCCATGTGTATGTTTCCTTCGGTAAAGTGTATTTTCAAATCTTTTACTTTTCTTTTTTAAAATTTAACTTAATTTTAAATTTTTTAAAGTTGAGGTATAGTTGATTTACAATATTATATTAGTTTCAGGTGTACAACATAGTGATAAAAAATTTTTATAGATTATACTCCATTTAAAGTTATTATAAAATATTGGCTATATTCCCTGTGCTGTACAATATATCCTTGTATCTTATTTATTTTATACATAGTTAGTTTGTACCTTTTAATCCCCTACACCTATCTTCTCCCTCCTCCTTCCCTCTCCCCATTGGTAACTACTAGTTTGTTCTCTACATCTGTGGGTCTATTGCTTTTGCAAAAAAATTTACTATTGTATTTTATTTTTTAGATTCCATATATAAGTGATATAGTATTTGTCTCTGTATGACTTATTTCACTAAGCATAATGCCCTCTGGACTCAACCATGCTGTTACAAATTGTAAATTTCATTTTTTTTAAGGCTGAATAGTATTCCATTGTCTGTATATATATATACCATTGTATGTGTGTGTGTGTGTGTATATACATCCCGTTGTTTTTATCCATTCATCTGTTGATGAACATTTAGGTTGCTTTCATATCTTGGCTATTGTATTAAATAATGCTACAGTGAACATTGGGGTGCATATATCTTTTTGAATTAGTGTTTTCATTTTCTTTGGATATATACCCAGGAGCAGAATTGCAGGATCATGTGGTAGTTCTATTTTTCAATTTTTGTGGACCCTCCATACTGTTTTCTACAGTGGTTGCACTAATTTACATTCCCAGTGACAGTGTACAATGGTTTCCTTTTCTTCATATTCTTGGCAACATTTGTTATTTGTGCTCTTTTCTGATGATAGCCATTCTGACAGGTGTGAGGTGATATATCTCATTTTGATTTGCATTTCTCTGTGATTAGGTCCTTTGCTTTTCCATATGTACTTTAGAATAAATTTGAAAATTTCACAAAAAAATTCTGTTGTGATTTTATTTGCAAATATATTGTATCCATAGATTAATATGGAGAGAATTGACATCTTAAAAACATTGGGTCTTTTGTTATTGCTATATTGGCATATTTATTCATTCATTTTTGTCTTTTAAAATTTCCTTCAGCATCTTTTTTTAGTTTTTAATATACTAGTCTTGCAATCTTTTGTCAGATTTATTTATCCCTATTTTCTGTTTTTTTATGTGATTATAATTGAGATTATCTTTAATGTCAATTTTTTGGATGTTTGTTTCTGGCATATAGACACACGATTTATGTGTATTGATATTATACCCTGCAACTTTGCTAAACTCATTTATTTCTGTTATTGTGGATGGTACTTTATTTTCTTAAGTCAGGGAATCTGATGGGCCCTGCCCTGGTTCCCCATCTTTGAACCATAGCCTAAGACCATGCTCAAGGCAACTGTGGCGCTCAGCTTGCTTGTGTTCTATCCTTAGCAGAGGTTGCTGTTCCTCACTTCCTGATGCCTGGAAAACCTTGTCCAGTGGCTTGAAAACCATTGTTTCATGTATTTTGTCCATTTGGGGGATTGTTTCAGGTATATAGGTAAACTCAGTCCCTTTTACTCCATTTTGCCTAGAAGGGGAAAGTTCTGGGAGTTATTCATCTCTGCATTGAGGTGCCGTAGATAGCCACTGCACTTCTAGCGTGGATCCCGAGAATGGTACTGAATACATGGAGCAGAACTACCTCAGCCAACCTGTTGGTCTGCAACTTGAATTGCAAGCCCGTGAATCTGTGAAATGGAATGGGTTAATAAAAACTATTTTCTAAGCTCCCCCACAGAGATTCAGATTCATTGTTCATTGGTATTAAAAACAAATATACAAACAAACACATGAAGGAACAAAAATTTCCCAGTTGAGGGGGTGGGGGAGGGATAGAAAGAAATAAAAGATTAAAAAAAAATTCCCAGTCGATTCTAATGGGTTCTAGGCTCTATGATAAAACACTATTCAAAGAGAGCAATGTTGATGTGGTACTTAAGAAGTTATGGACAGGATACAGACAATCAGAAGATAGGCCAGCATTTCTTTGGGAAAGGTGTTGTGAAGAAGGAATAGATGAGACTGGCTGTCTGTCTTTCTGAAAACTTGTTTAGTTGAAAGAGGGGAGGAACTTTTATTTTTAAAACTGCTAGCAGTTTATTTTTCCAGTTGTAGAGGTAAAGCTAGAATTCCACACTTGGGAACAGATTGCTTCGTGTGTGTGTGTAATTTTTTTTTTTTTAAGAAAAAAAGCACTTTTGTGGGACTTTTGGTTATGTAAAAGTAAAGCTAAGATTCTGATCTGGAATGGAAAGATTTAAGACAATGAGAGGTAAGCAACTTTCTATAAAAATGTTTTTCTTTTTTGAAAAAGTGAGCTTATCCTCATCAGATAATCTACCCATTGGGGTATGGGAAAGAGACAGGAAATTAATGGAAAACCTGTTTTTCTCTCTCCTCCAAGTCCTAGTTTGGGCAAGGCAAGGGATGCTAGATTTGGGAAGGTACATTCAAAGGCCCTCCTTGGTGGATGAGTAGGCTGGTCTAACTGCAAGGTGGTGTGTTGTAGAGGGCTAAGCCTTTGAACTCTAGGAACATTGATGATCAGATTCAGTTTTAAGTTTTCGTAGTTGCTGTTCCTTTGGCTATATTTGGCAGTTTGTTAATGTTTTCCTTTAAACACCACAGCCAACTCATGCTTATACTTTGTTGAACTGAGCAAGTTTTCTCTTTCTGGGTACGACAGAATTCTAAGATGTGTCCCAAGATTCCTGCTCCCTGGTGTTCATGCCGTGATGCACAGTGACTTTCCCTTGAGTGAGGGTGGAATCTATACCTATTATGGGATATCACTCTCAAGATTATTTCATAAAGTAAAGGGATTTTGCAGATGTAATGAAGGTTCCTAATCCGTTGTCTTTGAGTTAATCAAAAGGGAGGTTACATGGGCTGCCTTGACCTACTGATGGGAGCCCTTAAAAGAGACAGTAAGCAGCAGCAGCAGGTACTCTCCTGGTGACCTTAACCAAGTAATGTTGTGAGAGAAGGGGGCCATGTGTCAAAAACCTGAGGTTGACTTCTAGGAACCGAGAGCAGTCTCTGGCCAAGAGCTAGCATGAAAACAGGTATCACAGACATCTGGCCAAGAACCAATGATCTGGCAAGAAGATCTTGATCTTCAAATGAGATGGTAGCCCCGGCTAACACCTTAATCACAGCCTGGAGAGACCAGAGCAGAGGAACAGTTGATCTGTACTTGGAAGTCTAACCCAGAGAAACTGAGAGATAATAAATGGTGTTGTTACAAGCTGTCAAGTTTGTGGTACTCTGTTCAGCAGCAACAGAAAACTAATACACAAGCAGAGAGCCAAATCACATGGGAAAGCAGCAGCCTCCAGAAGCAGATTTGAAGCAACAAAAGGTAAGGAGTGATGATCTGGGGAAAGAAGACAGGCTGAAGAGAGAAGCAGCAATTGGAGCAGGTTTGTGCAATGTTTTCTTGGAGACTCATACAAATATTTAAGAAACCCAAGGAGAGTTTGTATTTCATGCAATTATGTCAGAGAGAGAATCAGACTAATTTGTTCATTGAGAAAAAGTTTGGTATCTGATTTTTGGAGAACTTGATTTCCATGTCATATCTTATGTGCCTGGCATTGTACTGAGAGCTGGGTGTTCATTGGTGAGCAAGACAGACAATTTTTCTGCCCTCCTAAACTCACGAAGTAGTGGAGAAGACAGTTTTAACTAAGCACTTACAATAGACCATAAGTGCTGTGGTGGAGAAAGGGCAGGATGCTATAGGAGCATGTAGCAGTGGCACAGAATTTAGGGATCCAATGACCCTTCCTAGAAGAGTAGATATATCACCTGGTCCTTACAAAGGAACTGGAGATGGCCAGGCGAACTGGGGATGGTGGCACTGTCTCCTTGACAGAAGAAATAGCGTGGCCAAAAATAGAGAAGCAAGGGGCAGCATCGCTTTTGAGCAACTGAAAGTGGTTTGATATTGTGTGGTGGGAGTAGGGAGCAAGAGGAGGATGGAGTGGCTAGGCTGGACTTAAGATTGTGGATATTATGATAAATCTTATCAAAGGGTTTAACTTTTTACTGTCAGCAAGGGAAGCCACTACAGAATTTTAAATGAAGATGGACATAAAACATCTTGTAATAAAAAAAAATCATCTGTATTATAATACAGAGAATGATTTGGAACAGGGCATGGCTAGAGGTAAGGGGACTAAAACTGATGAGTTTCTTAAGTCCTTTCAAGGTAAAGCTAAGATAAAACAGAGCATATTGTCATGGCAGTGATTCAGTGCTGATTTTTGTTTTAAGGTAACTTTTAGAGTAGACAACTCTCTGTCTTAGTTGGTTCAAGCATTTTGGTACTGCCTTCCACCCAAGATCAAGTCGTGGCTGAAGTCCTCCCCAATAGCTTTTAAGCACATGTTCTCTTCCTAGTATAATTAAACAGGTCCTTCTGTGTGTGACAACAGATTGTGTACAACTTCTTCAAGAGTTTGGTCCTGACTTGTCTTGATGTGGAGCCAGAATTCCAGTTGCAGTATATTCTGAAATGCACTGCTTTTATTTAGGGCTAGCTCATTAGAAGAAGAGATAAGGGGAGTAAAGGGCCACCCTGCTGTTGCTTTGTGAGCAAAGAACAATGTACATCCTCTTTCTCAAAAACAGACAGATGCTGGTGTAGATTAATGCTTACTCTCAAACCTTTGGAACTCTTGAATCATTTTTATTCTTCAGAGTGTTCCAAATGGGAAACAGACACTGTCCACTTCCCATCAATTATAATATGAATGAAAAATCAGAGTTTGTTAGGAAAAACACAGATACAGTTTTATTTTAAAAGTTGCTATAACAAAAATTACATTAACAAATACATAATTCAACTTCAAGGCAGAAGGCTTGATTAGAACAGGAATGCCAAAACGTATCTGACTTGAAGAAGTTTTGGTTTATTAAAAGTAACTGATTGGAGTGATCCAGGAGAAAGATTCTGAAGCTGAGCTGACACTCCTTGGGAAAAAAGGCAGTGAAATTTGCCGGGGCTGGATTCTTTCTTAAGTAACCTTCTAGATCTGAATTCTGTGCTCTCTATCTGGATAAGACCAGATCTATGCAACTGGAGACAAAGTTGAGGGTTGCATGATTTGTATTAACCAAGGCAAAAATTCCATTTTTTTCCAAATTCATAGTGTTTACACTTGTGCAATTGGAGAATAATTTCTTACTGAAGCAGGCAGGTCCTGGTCAGGAGAAATGTGTTACATTATTGTTGAATCCCATAAGAGTCCAGTGTTAAGTACACAGGACTTGCCTGATTATGTCATTGTAAGTCTAATCCTTATAATTTGACTTAGATGACATTATTCTAGAAACTCCATATTAAACCAGAATATATATGTTTTCACTTTACCAGAGAGTCTTACATTGGGGAAGATAACAAAGAATAATTTTGTAGCAAAGAATTTTTCTACATACCAACATGTAGGCTAGGACTAACTCATGGTCCCTCTGATTCAGGGTTTTTAGGTACTTTCTTTTCCCTGCTTGGGATGCGCTTGAACTTAATTGGATTCCCCACTCCCCTTTTCCCGTCCTACTTCCTTTCCTCATGTTTTCCCTTTTACAGTTGTTCAAAAGTGATTTCCTCAGAGAGGCCTTCTCGTACCTTGAAGACTAGATCAGGTCTTCCTGCTCACATTCTCATTGCTCTATTTACTGTTCTTTCATAACACTTACTGTTGTTTGTAATCATATTCTTTTGAAATTATTTGGTTAAGGTCTGTCTTCCTTACTAAACTGTAAGTGTCATGAGATTAAGTTTATGTTTGTTTTGCTTATACTTTATGCTCAGAGCTCAGGTACATCTATATGGCTGGAACAGAGGAGGAACTCAACACATATTGAATAAATGAAAATTATAAATAATTTTAATATAGTAAAACAAGGGCAAATAAAGGTTGTACCAATATAAAGACATCTTTACCAGGGATTTATAATTTGAGCTCTCTTCACGGATGAGTACAAGCTAACGGTGGGAGAGAAAGGAGGGGCAGTCTGCAGAGCAAGACCTGCGTGTTGACAGAGACACAATGTGTAGCAGAAGAAGAAGGGCGATAGCTGTATGGCTGATGTACTGAGGGCACAGAGGGACGAGGCTGGAGTGGCCTGCAGGTCAGTTAATGAAGGCCTTGTGATTCCCTTGTTTTGGTATTATTTTCCAGAAGGTTATAGGGAATCGTTGAAGAATTTTAAGCAGAGCCAATATGATCACATTTTTGCTTTAGAAAATTCATGGATTTGAAGGAATGAGCTTGGCATCTGGGACCACAGTTAGAAAAATATTACAGCCTTTCAGGCCAGAGATGAAAACAGCATTAACTAAAAACATGAAGTGGAACTAGAGAAAGGGAGATACAATTGAAAAATATTTCACAGGCACAATCTACGGGATGTGGTGGCTGATGGGATGGAAATGGGGAACTGTGCACGGCAGACACAAACTATTGCTGGGGCAGCCTGCCTTGGGTTCAGCCCTGAGGAGGGTGGTGGCGGGTAGCTGTTAGGAAAAGCCGGGCAGGGGAGGGTTAGGACACTGCATTGGTATCCTTTTACATTCTATAAATGCTTAGCACCCTTTTCTCTTTATTTTTATGTGGCTTTGAGGCATGAAATAAACGTCACAAAATTTAAGCAAGGAAGGTTTTTTGATTAGGAGTAAAGCACTAAAAATAAATTTTACTTAGGCCTTTTAATTTTGACCAGGGCTTTTCCATTGTCAGGGAAGAATGTTTAATCAGAGATACAGGCAGTTTCTCTGGCTACGGTTTTCTCTGACTGTAAATTCTCTGAGGAGAATGAATAAATTATGGAAAGTAGTTGAGATGTGAGGTTATATGCTAAGTTGCATGAAAGGCTGAAAGGCCATAGTAAGATGGATGGGAATGATGTGTTTTTGACTTTGGCACATGTATTTGTATTAGAACAGCATGTTATTCTAAGTATTGAAAACTTGGTGGATGATTTATTGTATTTTAAATATCATATGAGACCTAAAATAGTGCTAAGAGACTTTATAAATGATTGAGTATTGTTGTATCCCTGTCCATGGAAGACTTAAACGTCATGATGCCAACTTGAAACAAGGTACAACAAATTGACTAAATTTGTCGGTTCCAAAGTCTGCAGAGGGTCCTAGTCCTGGGAATGTAAAAGTTAAGCAAATTTTGATCTGACAGGGTAATTGCAATTTCTTCCCTTGTGCTACAGGCACAGCACGTACCTTCTAATAGCCTTCCTTCATTTCTGATTCAAATCCTTCAAATTGATATAAAAGCATTTAATGGGCTTTAAAAGGAGTATCCCCCTTAAAACAAGCTCTGTAATGAGTAACAAAGCTAGCTCACTATCAAAAAGCAAGGAGGTTTTCCCGAGACTCAAAAGACCTGAGTTATTTCCTCAGCTCTCCAGGGACAAGGAATATAAAACCTTGCTCTCTCTCTCTGGGCTTTGTTTGCCATTACTGGTGTACAAAATCTGGATAATCATCCTCCCACTGGCATCCCTTGTGGGAAGATTGTGCAGACAGATGTTATCACATCTGAAAAATGCTGTGAAAGAAAATCTCTTAATGAATATAAAGGAGTAATGCTGCTGCCTTGGCCCTAAATGCTCTAATTTCTTTCTGTTTGATACAACATAATTTCAGAACATTCTTTCTCCAGTGATTGAAAACATCTTTCTCAAGATCTCAAGTGAGGGAGACTTGTTCCTGAAATGGTTTTATGAGTGTAGGTGTCATGGCAGCCTTGGCAAAGAGGTGAAGGCATGCTGATGTTAGAAGCAGTCATGGTGCTTTAGGGTGAGAAGGCTGTGCTGGTGTCTGCCCAAGTATCTGGCACAGAGAAGCAAGAATTTCCGCCTACTACCAGAGCAGATTCTGAGTGACTGTCCATAATGATACATCTATATACCAGCTGTGCTCAGCTTTGCGCTAAGCCATCTGACTGTTTTAAGCATCCCTGTCTTGAATTTATATCCAAGGAATATCAAACCTTTAGGACAATGACAAATTGAAGTGGACCTTCCTAGGATTAACTGATGCTGGCTTGTCAGGCGGCTATAAGCATTGTTGTAAAGGCTGGCAATAATCAGTCCTTCTAATGGTAAGTGAAAGCATTTAATTGGATACTGAGATGTGATTGGGATGAAATGTCAAGGGGAAAGTGAGAAATTCAAGGTTGTTGGTCTGCCCAGTCTTATTTTAAAAGAGACATATGCTGGAAAGATCCGTGGTTTAGCATTCTGGATTTGGCATTAAAAAGGAGTTTCAGGTCTTGATAGTTTTAGCCATGGTCCCAAAACTATATCAAATTTAATTACTTCCTTTTCTTGGCTGGACTAAGAGACAAACTTTAGCAAATAGAAGCTTGCTCTGGGGAACATTAATGTTATAGTTATTTAAGTTTATTGGAATATGAATCATCTAACAAAATTGAGAAAGGAAAATTTTAGCATGGTATACATTATATTAAAAAGCAAATGCAAGTAATTATTATTATTATTACTTGTATATTTAGCCTAATGTATAAGAAATTTAGAATGGCACTTTTATCTTTAAAATCAATGTAGATAAAGTATTCTAGCATTTTTGATGGGCTGTTTGTTAAATTGATACAGCTAGTTAGTCTCACAACACTTCAAGTATCATATATGTCCATTAAGGTCATCTTCAAACTCCTGCAACTATTTCTAACTAATGACACTTTCACAGACCTCTCATTATGGGGAAGCTGTTACAATATGAAAATAGAATTTCTTTTTTACTTTAATAGCAACACTGAGAGGTTGCATTGTTATGCCTATAGTACTGCTTAAGTTGGTTGTGATAAGAGAGAAAGCTTCTTCATTTGTACTTGATTTTATAGCACCATTAATATTATGTGACATTTGGGTACAGAGCAGTGATTCTTGGGTGCTGCAGGGAAAAAAGTCTCTGATAAAGTGTTCAACAATGGTATCAGAGATTACTAAGTAATCAAAAGCAAATTATTAATTTTTCTTTCTAGAAATTCAGGGCTCAGGAGGACCACCAAATAGATAAAGAGCTCACAGCTATCTTTGAGTGGGTGTTGGAGACACAGACTGATGACACTAAATCATACTCTCTCTCTGTACAAGGAAAATTCCCCTCGCATAGACTGGTGAAAAGGTGGAAGCCTCTGGGATGAAGAGAGCTGGATTTCTGTGTCAGCTCTATCTTTCATAGCTGCTCCTCTGGCTAAGTGATTCTGCTTTCTCATCTGTAAAATAAGGCTAGTCTTACCCTTCTCACAAGGTCATTGTAAACATTGATTAAGGTAGCTTTTTATGGATTCAGACAGTCAGTATAGACCTGACATATAGTATTTGCTAAATAAACGAGACTTCCCTTCTCCTTCATTTCCCCTTCCCGCTTTAGTATGTGAGGACCTTCTTCAACCCAACTCTCTCTCCCTATCCCCAAGTATGGGTGTCAGTTGCTTGGTCATGAGCTCTTTTTGAGTTATTTTTGAGCCCAGGCATAGTGACATTGAGCTGAGCTCCAAGATTGGCCTTTTTAAAATTGAAAAAAAACTTTTTTTAGTTTTTCTATGACTTGTTCTATTATAGACACAAAATGTATTATTTATGTAATTATTACAGTGATTATAATAGTTGGGTTTTTTTTCCCCAAATACCAGACCCAAAGTTACAGAAGACTTTATTTTAGGTTTGACAGACCTCCTATAACCAATAGCCAGTTAAATGACTGATGAACAGCACGGAAACATGGTGACATAGATCTTTCTCTAAACTAGCTTCTTAAGATAATACTCAGAATGGTTCATTCACATTAATAGGCTGTGTTTCTTGGTCTAGAATAGCTCCAACCATAACATTAATAACAAAATCAGTTAGAATCCATTTCTACAAAGGAGCAAGATTAGAATGACATTCCTCTGTGAATTCTGATAGTTGCACTTTTCATAAGCTGGTCTTAGTTCTTTGGTTGATTAACATTTATAGCAAAATTATTTCAGAATAATTTTTTTTTCTGTGAATAAATCTGTGTGAGGTGGTTTATAGCAGTGTTTTAATGTAGTAGATACACAAATGGTTGTAGGTCAAAGCTAGTCTACGTAATACTGGAAAGAATATTTTTATAAATAAACCTGAATGCTAAATTGTGGTACATTTCTAATTGGATCTTCTGGCTGC